>NC_140128.1:25188146-25283146 GCF_964035555.1 Netta rufina
GCATTAAATTAAATATGCATATGTTTTAAATGCACATCATTCATTATACAGCAAAATGAAACTTTCAGTTTTTTTGATGCTGCTTACAGTTCAAAACACCTAAGCACCCCAAAACAAACTGATCTTCTTCTGTATTGATGTTACATTTAAATACAGAAACGTCTCATACCTCCACTTCAACAAATATTTTCTCATATGTTTCCAGTGCCTTACCTACTATTCTGTAAAAGATACAAATGATCAGTCATCTGGAATTAGTTTTTTGAGGGGGTTGAATATTTCATTTTTCATTATCTGCACTTTTAAAAGCAGGTACTCTTTAACGCCGTTGACAAACTGACATTTAGCAAAGCAACATCACTTCACAACAAAAAGGGTTAAACAGATCTGTATTAATATCGAAGTCAAGCTTTTAATATTCTGCAAATATTAACAAAGAAAGATGATAATGTTGAGTTAATATGGGTTAAGGATAAAATGAAAATAAATTTTTCTGATTGCTAAGTGTTGACACTTTTTTGGCTAGGCCTACAGCCTTTTCTTGAAGGCTGTGTAATTACAGAAGGCTTTTCCCCTCCTTCCCCCTCCTGCTTCTAGCCCACATTAGTAATGACCCCTTCACTGCTTCAAAAACCACTAATAGTCTTCAGCAAAGGCAAGAAAAATGAACAGGATAAATTGGAATCCACAGTCAGTAATTTGCATCATATGAGGCTGCTTTGGCCACTCACACTCATTCCTGGCCATCAATCGTTCGCTGTCAGGTGCTGCACTCTGCCACCATGATAAATACTCCTCCTAACACTCTGATTCGTCCAAACAATGTAATTGTCCTCTATTCTCCTCTTGGTAATGGAGATAATGAATGACTGCACAAACAAGAAGGATTGCTCATCACAGACACAGAGGTGGCTTCAAACTGAAAAGCCTTGAGTACAAATTTTAATTGACTGAAAACACAGGTTGAAAGAAAAGAAACCCTGTATTCCATTTCCAGGCTTCAATACAATCACTTCTGAACCTTCCTCTTTTTGACTGGGGAGCATATTCTTTATCAAGGGGGATCTTGAGCATAGCCCCCCAAACTGGCTAAGAGAGGGTAGAAAATCCTGTCACTGAAAAGCAGCTACAGAAATGGTGTCAGTAAGTGATTCATGTAAAACAACTCCTCACTTGAATTGTGCTTCATCCCAGCCTGTGAGGAGATGGTGTTATGAAAAAACTCCTTCAAATGGAAACAGTTCCATCCAGTTAAATACTTATTGTACTGCAAGGAATAGTACACTTTTAAAATTTCAGGCGAAATATAAGCACAAAAAAACAGTGGCATTCAACAGCACAGAGCATGATGGAAATCAGTGAGCTTACTCAGTGTGATAGCCATCCTGGAGCTATTAAGGCATTTGAAAATTGGTACATACAAGATCAACAAACACTTAAAAGCTGAGATCTTATCAAAATTCACCTTGCACAGATGGCTTTTATTATTTCTAATTAAGAGTGAGGGACAATAGCACAAGAACTAACTTATTTAAATAATGTTCTACATTTTGGGGAAGAGAAAAAGAACTGGTGTTGTTTCTGTTGATTTTTTTTTTTCCCTTCAACATCAGTGATTCTATGGCTTTTAAATGTGAAGTGGACTGTTTATCTGAAAGTGTTCTGGCAGGCTGCCACCATATTTCTAAGATTAAAGAAAGGATTGAAAACAATCAGCTTTCTGAGGAACTGAAACCACCACAATATGTTTCTGATTAATTTACAAATATATGTATATATTTAAGCCTAAACTACAGAACCAGAAAATTCCTACTAGTTAGTCTATCACAGGCATTCTTACACTTTATTGGAACAGACATCATATTGAAATAATAAGCATGGGAGGCCTTCATTTCTTCTTTGATCTATATTACTAAATGTCTGACTGGCTCAGATTTAAAATAAACTTTGGTATGTTTGCACTTGAAAACTGGAAAAAGACCACAAGTAATAATTTGTTGTCAGTTTCCATATTCTCTAACTAAAACTACAGTTTAGTCTGTGCACTGCTGGGTGCCAGGCGGTGTTAGTCCAGTAACCCCTGCAGTGGCTGAACTTTCTTGTAGGAATACATGCTATAATATGGTAGCCATGATGATAGATCACTTCATCAGCGTGGAACTAGCTGAAATGAATTAAAGGTACAGGTCACAGCGTTACATGCTTTCTGAATCATTCTGAACCTCTTGCAGACTAGTGTCATTTCAGCCTCAAATACACAGGTATGTATCAGAGAAAGGTGTTCCTTTTTTTTTCTGAACATCTAAGGATCATGATTTCATGACAAAAACCCTGCCAAATCTATTACAGATGTGAAGGCAAGGCTTTAAGCTTCTTACTGGTGGCTTTTAAATGTTCATCTGTGTGATTTTGAAGCATTTTTTTCTGTAAAAGTGTTGTTGTTGATTCATTTCCAATAAAAGAAACAATAACCAGTGGTGTTTAAGTACCATGCATGTCCAACACAATTGGATCCGGTTTTAAGCTTGGGGGTTATGTGTATGTAGGTAATAATTTTACTCAGGCTGAAGTACAAATTATAAATTTTCACACAAAATTTATTTTCTTATTTAGAAAGATGAATTCAGAGGAAGGAACACAAAAGAGATTTTCTAATCAGAAGGTGAAAGAATACATTATTTGACCTTAAAAAGCATAATGAGTACAAAATGCCATAGATTGTTACAAATGACAAGATTAAAGAATATACTGACATCCTTTAACTTTTCTTCAGCCAATTAAAAACGATCCTTAATTGTCTGAATAAAAAATAAATCTTAGTAAAAAATGAGTTAATGCTCATAAAAAAGGAAATAGCTTTCAAAATCTCACCACCTCTAAAAATTCCCATTCTACTGAGTATATCTCATCACTTTATTGCCAAGGTAACCATGGGTATCTCATGAACTCTTCAGTGCTACTGAATGGCCAAATATCAGTGCTGCAAAATATCAGTCTTCCATCTACAGATGATAAGATTGTGCTCCACACATGGGAATGAGCTCCAAAATGGATGCACTTCTGATTCTATGTGATAACTGCACCCCATCTAGAAAGGAGAGAAACCACCTGTGTTCCAGAAGTTTCAAAATTCAACAGCAACAGAAAGAGCTATGAGCACACTACTCTGCCAGTCTATTCATTGTTAGGAGGTCCATTTAAACTGTGGTCCTAGCTGCCTAAGGTATCATCCATCTCACCACATCCCAATCTTTTCAATCCCTTAATTAGAGAATGTCATCCAAAGCGGTGAAGGGGAAGAGGGGCTTTTTGTACAGAACTACAAAACCAAAATTACTAAACTTCCTTTCAGAAAAGATTATGAGTATTACCTGAACCAAAAGTTTTTCAAACTTTCTATAGATCTTACTTCTTCAGTCCAACTCTCCTAGAATAAATATCTTTCTCTGTTATTGCACATACATCCTGCCAGACACATTGTAATTGTGCTCAAGCATTGATGCTAACAATTTAGTGGAAAGACTGTTGTGATGTCTCTGTTATTTTCTAGAGAAGACTCACTCAAACACTGAACACCAAATAAAGCAACTGGACAGACAGAGAGAGATGGAGAATCACAGGGGCCAGGGCTGCTATAACACCAAACACACCAGCAATCAGTAGGCCTGGAGCTTTCCTATAGAAGGGATATCTTCAGTGCTACTGCATCGTATAGAGCTAATTTGACCCATATTCTATGAGTCAGCTAGTTGAGCTGAAGCAGAGAGAAATTAAAAAGCAAAACTATAAAAGATATGACCCAAGGGTCTAAATGCCCCAACTCTACAGTATTCATAGCTCTTGCTGTTCTGATGAACAAAGGAGTAGGAGAACCCACTTTCCTATGTTTTGCCACTGTAGAGACATCAGGTAACACATTCAAAGAGACAAGCTGATGTGCTAAGGAAGTTCAATATACATGAGAGGGTTGCTGATGACATATGGCTGCTTTTAGACAGAACAAAAAAGAAAGATGACCAGCTGTGTGGATTTCAGAATGAAAGCTTGTGAAGCACTTTTATGGGGAAAAAGAGAGAGAGAGAGAGAGAGAGAAGGAAGGAAGGAAGGAAGGAAGGAAGGAAGGAAGGAAGGAAGGAAGGAAGGAAGGAAGGAAGGAAGGAAGGAAGGAAGGAAGGAAGGAAGGGAGGGAGGGAGGGAGGGAGGGAGGGAGGGAGGGAGGGAGGAAGGAAGGAAGGAAGGAGGGAAGGAAGGAAGGAAGGGAGGGAGGGAGGGAGGGAGGGAGGGAGGGAGGGAGGAAAAGGAAATGAAGAAGAAGAAGAAGAAGAGGAAAAGGAAAAGAAAAAGAAAAAGAAGAGGAAGAAGAAGAGGAAGAAGAAAAAGAAGAAGAAGAAGAAAAAGAAGAAGAAGAAGAAAAAGAAAAAGAAAAAGAAAAAGAAAAAGAAAAAGAAAAAGAAAAAGAAAAAGAAAAAGAAAAAGAAAAAGAAAAAGAAAAAGAAAAAGAAAAAGAAAAAGAAAAAGAAAAAGGAAAGAAAAAAAGAAAATAAAAGAAAAAGAGAAGAAAAATGTTCTAAAAAAAGGAAGAAGGATAATTAATTAAGTAATAACGTGTAGCATTGTGTTAAAAAAAATCCTATCACATCTGAAACAGAACAATGACAGAGAGCTATATTCTTCAGTCTTGTAAGACAAAAAACATTTTGTGATATATATATATATATTTGCATAAAGATTTTTCTCAAAAAAAAAAAAAATCCCTCACAAAGTCAAAGTGATGATAAATGACCTGAACAGTGATATTTAAAATAGTGAATATTCACATAGACAAGAAAGGTGGTAATGAACATTATCACTCCTCAAATACAACTTGGCTGTATTTCCTGGGAAGAATGAAAATGGTAGTATATTATTACTGTCCCAATTTCTTATAGAGCTAACAGATATTTCAGGTTTTTAGTACGTAAGAATAAACAGAGACTTTGGGTCTGGTATTTCAATTTAGAATTTTCATGTAGTGAGTTCCTTCAAAGCAGAATAAATAATGGGATGGTATGATATATGAAGGGAGAAGAGAATCTATGGAGAAAATTAAGAACAGAACAATATCTGACATGGATGGTAGTAAATTTAATGGTGTACTTTGTAGCTAGTAACCATTTAAAAACAGAATTTAAAAAAATGCAGCAATTATTTCTCTATAGAAAAATATTAAGGTTGCTACTAAGATGACTCCAGAGTTAGCTGAGATAACTGGAAATTGTTCTCTTGCAGTTTTTCATGACAGAATGAATTACAGAGGAGAGAGACAGTTGAAGTTAGCCTTAAATTTTGCTCATAAATTAAAGAGGCATATTTGGTAGCTACAGAAAAGATGAATTGATAGGAAAGGTTTCAAAAATGTATTTTAGATAACAAGGAAGTACTGGAGAGAGGAACAGTGATATTGAAAACATGGTTTCCAGGTCAGTCTCCAGGCATAAAGCACAATACCTAGTAATAAAACCAAACATAGTATTACTGTGATTTTCTTCTCCTAGATATTATATCTCCTAGATAGTTGAATATAAAATCCTATTTCCATTGAAGTCAGTGAGAGTTTTGCCATTATTATCTTTAGAATTTGATTTGGAGTGTTATTTAAGAAACTTTTGAGTAAACATATGGAAATGTTACTTTAATCTTGAGAATTATGAAATTTGTATTATTAATATTAAATAGTTTTCTGTAATATTTTACAACTATTGTAGAAAAAGACTGGAAAGGCAACATGGAATGCATCTGTAGAATAAATAGATATACCACAACAGAGACTAAAATTAGAGACTAGCTGAAGAAGACCAAAATCTGTAATGAAGCCAACACAGAAAAAGTCTTTCAAACCACTAACCAATCAATATGGTAAAGTAGTCTTAGGAATCATGAAGGCAAAAAAACCTTCCCACCAAGCTATAAATGCTAAAGTAAACATCCTACAGGGAAGATCCTGAAATGATGAGCAAAATTAAGTTATAAAACAGAAATAATACTTCTAAACAGTTCTCTCTCTTATTTAGAATGAATTGTCTCAACAAGTTCTGCTTCATTAACCAGTCAAGAGAGAGCTAGAACAAAGGGTTGGGGTGACAATACCTTACTTAGAGCAATCCAAGAAAATAATAAGCACTACTAAAAATAGGGTCCCTTTCATTAATGTCAAGATGCAGAACTGTGTTCCTTTCAGTGAAGTAACAGAATGAAACGATCCGTTGAAACCTAGCTTTTTACCTTCTCCCAAATATGAACCTTTATTTGTTGGCAGACTTATATTTATTATTATTGTTATTATTGTTATTATTATTGTTGTTATTATTATTAGTTATGAGTTATATTTGCTAAAGATTGGCCCAACCAGCACAATTTGACCCCATTTCCTGACTCTATATAGTTACGCTAAAAAAAAAACAACACCAAGCCATGGTTGTTATGAATATCTTAAATTTAGGATATATTCACCTCCAAGATTTTTTTTTTCAGGCTCATCCAGATTACTAGCTGTGGCTGAGGCAGATGATCATTTCATATCAGATCTTTGAACTTAGCCTTTCCAGTTTGGAGTAGGAATTTGTTAGTCATATGGACACATTCAGGAACAAAACCAACATTATATATTAAACAATGGTACCCACACAGTACAGTTATAGCTGTCTTTGGTTCAGCCATCTCACTGTTTTTTTTTTGTTGTTGTTGGTGGTGGTGGTGGTGTTTGTTTTTTTTTGTTTGTTTGTTTGTTTGTTTTCTCTCAAGATTGGATAAGCTGAAGAACCTCAGACTATGTGTTTGAAAAGTTCAGGACCATGTAAGGATTTCCACAAATCTGGTCCCAAAAAACCCCAGTGCCCTGCCTTGCAATATACCCAGGGAATCAGTTCCTACAGGGCTGGTTTAATTGAATTTGGACCTCTATCTAGTGTACTGGAGCTGTTGCCTTTTTGATTGCTGTAAACCAAATTTTTTTACAGAAAACAGCTTACAAATGCATCACGAAAGAATACAGGGTTCACAAAGCCATAAAGATAAAGCTCAATTTCATTTTTATGCTCTATGGACAGGATTTACAATTGATAGGAGGAAAAATATGTTCTCTATGAATGGTAATGAACAAGGAACTGGTATATTCATTCAGTAGCTTACTTCTGTTAACTGGGAAAGAGAACTGCATAAATGAAGAAATCAAGGAAACACAGAAATTGGATTATATAACATGTAGACAAGAACAAACATGGCTAAAAGATTAGATACCTTAAATACCCAAGAAACATAAAAATTTTCTCAATGATTTCAAAGGAAAGGAAGAATTGAAATTTAATCAGATATAAACATGCAAAACTCCAGAGGAAGCAGGAGTGTTAAATACTTCTCCATGTTGTAAAAGAATACGTAATATATTGTGGACAAGTTAGTAAAGTATCCACAGTTGAATGTCCAGAACAGTTTTATAAACTTCAGCAATAAACTGAAAAGCTTAATTTGATGAGGAAGGCAACATGGATTTATGACAGCAAGGTCTGTCTTAATTAACTTGCTAGTGTTGTTAAATAATGTTATCACTGAAGCAGAGGAATGGAAATGCCATAGATATTATCTCTTTCAGCTTTATTACAGAGCTTGATATAATTTCAGATTAAAGACTATCAAGTAGAAAAATGTCTCATAAACAAGTAACAACAAGCAGTGGGTTAAGTTGACTAGTGAGTACACTCTTCTTACTTTTATATGTAATTGAGTTAGGCAACAATATCAGATAAAGCTAGAAATACAAAAGATTCATGCACTGTTAGGCATGAAAGGTATGCTAAAAGGCCAACCTACTACCCCACAAAGGCAATAGAAGTTCTCTGTGGACTTCAATGGGCACTGGATAGTAAATTTATTAGCCTTTACTGATTAATATACAAAGTCTTTTTTTCTTGAGATGCAGATGCTATTATGTATATTGTGCAAAAATGTTTCAGAAATATGTAATTAATATTTTTGAATCATCTTGCTATAATATATGAATGAAAGTATCAACAGGCACAAAAACATTTATTATTATCTCCCTTGTCATCACCTTACTGGATCATAGTTTAACAAGCTCTGTTAGGAGTCTTTAAATTCACAGTTCTTCAGTTTCTGCTTCTTTGTGAATCTCAGGCCCTTCTTTTGCTTCTGTTTTAATTCAGAGTTATTGTGCACCTACCAGGCTAAATAAAATCAACAGAGTCTAATACTTCATCTTGTACTTCTTACTTAAATACACAAGTGGAGTAGGCAGGGCTAATCAGATCACAAATGTTTTGCTAAATATTCTGAAGCTTACAGACTATAGGCAGAAGTCAAGTCACAAGTACAGAGATTAAAATCTGCTCTGCATTTGATACGAATTAGGTACAAATACTGCAAAAACCACAATACATCTATTATTAAGGAAAATCTAAGCTACCCAGAACTGATTTCTTTATAACTTATAATATAACTTATAGCTTATTTCTTTAAAATTTATAATCCAAGAGAACAATGCAACTGACTTGGAAAACCAATACGATGATTTAATCTGTGTTGTATTAGAAATTAAATGTTACATATATATATTTAAAACACATTTGGTGCCATATCCTGGAAGTAATACTCTCAGTGCTATTGAGCAGCACTTTCTTCCATGTGAGAACCCTTTGAGTTTCATTGGTTTACACAGAGAATAAAACATTAATCAGTACAAGGAAGGTCTGGCTCTGAGTCTGGCTCATAGACAGAGGACCAGAGAGAGAACTTTGTTTTGGTTATTCTTTAAGTAGGAGACTTTGAATTTCCTTTTTACCTAAGCTACATCTGCTGAGCTAGTTTATTACAAAAGAAATGGGAACTATGGCAATACATAGCTCCAAGAGTCTCCCATTCATACCATAAATATGTGAGGCCATGGCTCTGGGCAAGCTTTTCAACACATTCAGTAGCAGGATTTGATAGAATGCAACAGCTAGCTCTCATTGCACCTCTTAATTTGCTTGCTGGAACTTGGCAATTTACCTTTCAAGAGCCACAGACCAAGTGGATATCTGTTTGGCATGCACAAAAGTTCTTTTCAGGGATCTAGTGAAAGGATAAGGTATGGTCTGCAGCTTAATGAAGTTATAAGCTAGTGACATATCTTGCCAGAAAATATTCATGACCTACTAAAAGGGAAGAAAACTAGTCATCACAAAATAAGAGATTATGTTTTCATTTTTAATATACATAATTTAATTTGTACTTAGCTGGTTATGTATATACTAAATTTGTGAAGCAAAAGCAACATCTGAAATAACTTTTATAGTACAAAGACACCACGTTAATAACAAAATGCTGAACCACTAATAGTTAAGGATAGATTTGTTGAAGAGCTCATTCGAATTTTGGCAAACCTTGTAAGACTTTTGGTTGCAACACTGCAATTGATGTTTTCATGTGGCAGCTAGGTGAAACTGCTGTGGTTTAGGCTAAGTCTCACACTAAGGCTGAACTCAAAACCTCAAAGATGAACTCTAAGCCACAAATTTACATAGATTTACAAACATTTCCAGAAGAAAATTTTGCAAAGGAAAACTGTAGCTTGGTTTCTAAAAGAATATCCATTTTCCAATTTTTCCATGGATTTTGTTTTGCTGTTGTCCCAGTGAGGACAAGAGAAGCAAATACTTTATGTCACCTTCCTGGAAAGTCTTCTTTTCTGCCTGTGAGTCCTACAAAAACTGGTTATGTCTACAATGACAACCTGTGCACAGGATTTTGAAACTCCTGGCATAAGCAAGGTCTGGTGCTTTGCCTCTTTGAGGAGATGAGAATTGAATTTGGCCAGCTTTTAAGAGGTCATGGGAAGTAAGAAGCAAGTGTCAATACTGAAATATCAAACTAGTGGTCATGAGGTTTATACTGATAGTGGTTACGAGGTTTAGTGATGAGATTTTGAGTTAGGGAGGGGGTGGTTGGAGGGCTCTGAACTGGAGTGGTCTTGGATGAGGGGCAGTAGAACATGTGCCTAACAAGAATTAAGGTCTTTGAGGATGTATTATGTTTGACTTAAAAGCATTTATTAGTGTTGTTGCTCTCATTTATATGTGCTGCTCTCATTTATTGCGCTATTATTATAATCATATTTAAATTTAATCATCTTGTGAAAAGCAGCTCAGGTGTATGGGGTGAGAAGGCAAACAAGAAGGCATCCAGAATGGGATGTGTAAGTGAAACACATATGTGTTTCTTACACATGGGTGAGAAACACATATACACACATACACCAGTATACACGTGCTTAGGAAAGAGTATATAGTAACAACTGCCATAGATATGTAATATTTTTAGAATGTTTACTAGGAAATGTTAAAAGAATGCATAATGTTTACACATAAGAAGCCCTTTATCCAAAGTGTTTCCATCAAAGGGTACACTGTTTTGATGTGTTGTAGGTGCCCTGAGCTGTTGTTTATTTTTATTTAAAAGACATGTGGACATGACAGTAAGGGACATGTTTTAGTGATGGGACTCAATCAGTCAGGTTGATGGTTTGACTTGGTGATCTTGAAGTTCTTTTCTAATTTTATGATTCTAATCTGAAGAGAAGCAACAAGTATTCAGTGCCACCACGGGGGCTTTTAGGCAGCTACAGATTCAAGCATGTATGGCACAATAGAATAGGAGTTACGTGGTTAATTCACCTGATTTCAGTGGTAGTAGGCACACAACATATTTAATTGGTTTTGAAAAACTGACAAGGTGTTCATCTGCATTCTTAGTCATGCTTAAATATGTTTACAGTCTGATCTTAGCAGAACCTGTTGATCCTTTCACATACATTGGATTAACTCCCATGAGATCACCATCTTGCTGATCATCCACTGCACAACTCTCTGCTATCACAAAGCAAGACTAACATGTGTCAGAGTTTTGGGAGCCAGCGGAGCCCCCAAAATGAAAGAAAATGAAAGTGGAGCACCTAAAAATGAAAGCTAAGTAATTTACTTGATCTTTTACTGCCTGTTTCTTCTGGGTAGCTTTTTAATAAAATCTTCTTAAAATCAATAAAATATATTTATAACAAAGTACCACACTCCTACCAACAATCTGCAAGCTGGTACATACACTTCACGGCTTATAAACTGACACACTGTAATAGCTGCACAGTTTTTAGCAGCTGTCTCTCACACCATGTGTCCTGCCCAAGTGGAGACTGAGATTCAGACATGGTGTTCAAAAACCGGGATAATCCTCTAATTTTCAGAATAGATAGCAACCATACAACCATTAATTCCCTAAAACCAAACAGAGAGAAACAGCTGAAGAGGAGGTTTTACTTACTGCAAAGAAGATGTATCAGACAAGGAGTGCACAGAGATTCTGAGGGTATAGGATAAGGGTATAGGATAAGGACCTCCATACTAGGGAGATACAGTGATAGTATGCTCCTTCCCATGCTCCAGTTTTGGAAGTAGATGTGTGACTTTCATAGCAAACAGCAGGTGAATCTGAATATCTATCCTTATACACAATTCTAAATGTATTTATGAAAAAGAGCCCAGAAATCTGAATTCTACCTAGACTTCTGGTAGAATTCTACCTAGACTTCTACCTAATCTTCTATGTTGTTTTTACCTGTATGAGGTTAAAAATATTCTCTCCTACAAACTGCAGACAGACCTCTTACAGCCTGGATTTCTACCTCAATCCATTCTGTATAGCAATGGTGGCAACCTCTTTCAATTAATTTTTCAGCCTGAAGAGGTTTATCTTTTCCGTGTTTACACATTCGTTAGAGGTAGATTCATCACAAAGTATGTTGGCAAGACATAGGTCACTCATCCCAAACTGCAGTCACAGAAAACTGTAACAGACCTTACTTCATGGTATAGAAGAAGCTACAAAGTCAAATATGGTTATCTATTGCATTTTATAGTTCTGGTTTTTATCTGTATCTGGAGGGTGAAGAAAAAAAAAAAAGATTTGGGACTTTATTCATAAGCAATACTAAAATGGTGCAATTTGCATCTCTTAAATAATGTAGGAACAAAAGTTTTGAGTAACCTTAATCTATATGCTGTTTTCTTGGCTTTCTAGACACAGTTAAATTGGCTCATCTAGATATTGGAAGTAAGAACTGACTCTCAGTAAATCACTTGATTTGCATAACATACCTGTTTTTTAAAAACAATGATTTCCTCACCAAAATGTTAAGAAGTTGACTTATTTTTTATTAATGAAAAAAAAAGAAAAAAAATAAAAGAAAAAACGAAAGAAAAAAAAAAAGGAAAAAAAAAAAAAAGCAGCCGAACTTGATTCCTTCCACTTTTTGTTAGTACATATGGCAGATTTCCTCTATGGGGTTTTGAATTTTCAGATGCTATTGGAATTCAGACGAAAAGTTTCTATGTGTTCTATAGCATTACAAAAGACTTTTGTCATTTTCATCTGCTAGCTAGAGTAACTTGCCAGTAAATAAGGATGAAGAACTGCAATAACTTAAAATAATATTTTTGTATATTTAGAATACTTTCCAGACTGGGAGCTCGAATTGCTTCATGAATGTTGGGGAATGCAATCAACTCAAATCTTACTACATCACTGCTTGGAAAATGAACCAAAAGAAAGAAATTAACAGTTTTGGGGGTGGAGAAACTGAGGCTTCATGCCTGTCTTAAGGTCATACAAGAGTTAAAATGTAGAACTGGCAACAGAACCCAGGGATGAGCTTACAGAAAATAACAGTAGGTTTCTGCATCAAGAAAAGACAACTCAATCAACAATCGGATTCTTAAAAGCACAGGGAGAATAGTCAAATTCTTCTAGTTTCCTAAAAAAAAAAGCATTGAAGATCTATGAATTAATTATGATTTTTATTTTTTTTCCTACTACAGAAGGCAGTACTTGAATTTCTGTTGAGCATGAAATAATTCCTGGAATAATTAAACAAATAGAAAGAATTAGGACTCTTTGAGGAGTGACATTATGGCTAATTTTCAAAGAAGTTTTAAGTTTAGGGGTGCTAATCCCATCAAAACAAAATAAGAAATGGGTGCCAAACTCCCTGGGGCTTCATTGAAATTCTCAGCTCATATCACTGTAATTGATTGCATATGAGAACAAATGAGAGTTACAAAATAAAATTTAATTCTATCACGTACATACGTTCATTCATCACTTTTTTACATATGCCTTTTATTGAGTGATTTAAAGTGACAAAACAGCAATCAAATAGAAAGCACACTTCCTCCCATATCCCTCCAAAATCCTAAAATATTAAAAAGCAATAATAAACAATGGACCATCAACTGCCTGGGATTGACACCATTTCTCTGCCAACTTAAACTAGCCAAGTATGTGGCCTCAAGTATTTTTTTTTTGGTTTGTTTTTCAAGGTTATTCTCAGCAGCACCTGCACAGTAAATAAAGGTAAAAGTGCAACAAAATAGACTCAGACAAATCAGTGAATAAGGAGCTCTGCTTCCATATACATTAGTGAACTTTTCTCCTGACAAACAGGCTATCACCGTATAATGGGCTTTTCCTGAAGTTTACTGCGGCACTGTTTATAATAACATTGCATCCAGCCTGCCTTGTTGGTACTTTTGCATTGCAGGGTAACAGTTCTGAGGTGGCAGCAAACAGCTTCCGTGCTTGTGTCAGGAGAAATAAAACTGTTATTATTTCATACACTTCAGAGGCCACACTCAAACTCAGCAGCTCTGCAGAGCTGTTGTGAACAGAAAGCTCTGCTGTGGAACACCGGGCTGCCCCCTCAACAATAAACCGTCTTCGCTCCCATCCATGTTTGGCTTCACGCCAGTTGCCCATTTGCTTTACACCATCAATTTATATTCACTGAGATGGTGTAAGGTTCTAGAACAGCACTGATTATCAAATCTGCCTGCCAAACATATGAGCAGTAAAAGCTGGTCTTCCAGAGTCCTACGTGTATCATCCAAGGGCCTGATTGCACGAGCTCTTCCTAGGAGAAATGTTTAGATCAGCTGAAATCAATGGAGACCTTGACAATAGCAGACACTGCTCCTAGGAATGTGTAGTTGTAGGACGAGGGTCTCAGCAGCCCAGCTTTCCCACTCAGAGCTTTACTGGAGTGCCTTTCAATCACCCCACAATGGCACAAGCTCTGACAGAGTCAATCGAGAGCACTCATAGCTTTTGTCACATCTTTTGATTACTATTTCATACTGCAATCCTTCTCTAGCTCTGGTGTTGGGGAAGCAGTTTTTAAAAAGGCTTCAGAATAGCCATGCATCTCAGTCCTTGCTGATCCCAAATACTGGAAAGTCATAAAAGCCCTCTTTCTCCTACCCCTCCCGACATCCAAAACAATGCAATGTCAAGAGTTCAGAAAAAAAAACAAACAAAAAAAAAAAAAAAAAAAAAAAAAGAAAAAACAAGAAGCTTTGTAAAAGGACTTTCAAAAGAAATCAGTCTGACTTTTAGTTGTCCTTAACCTCTAAGGAACATGCAAGTCAAACTTCCAAACTTTATAATCACAAAGTATAGGAATTTACTTCTTTATAAAGCAAAGTTTAGATTCTCAGAGGGAAGAAAAAAAGATGTTTACAGTGGAGATGGTTCTTTAGAAAGACAGCAAATGTCATGAAAGCAGTATTCAGGAGGACTGAAAACACTGTATTAACAATGAATTTTAGCAAATTAATTAGCCTTGCCCATTTTATTTTTTCTTTTACAATGCTATAAGCTTGTGAGAATCAGCCACAATAAGTTTTGTTCATAAGTTGCTTTGCATCTAAAAAGAATTAGAATATTTCATGCTTCCTTTTCCAAGTGGTCATATATTTGTAATCCTAATTTGAATCCTTTTGCCTCATGTGCAATTAGTTTTCACTGAAGCCAACAGACGTCATCCATACATAAGGAAAGCTTTAATGGATGGAACTTTAATGAGTGTGAAGTAAATGTAACAATGAAATAGCAAATGAAGAGGTTTTGCAGAAACAGTACAGCTTTCTGCATGTGAAACAAACCTGTGTAGATAAATACACCTACCTACTCTTTGCTTAAGAGCTGTAATATTGGGCTCACTTAATGCATTCGAAAGTGCATATGAATTTTCCAAAAGTTTCTTAGCTGTATTAATCACATCCTAATCCTAAAATGAACTCTGTGCAAGAAGACTTCTGCACATCCATCATGTTATCTGCAAGATTACAGCCTTTATTGCCGATTATTTGTAAATAAGGATAAAAGTCAGCGTAGGCATCTCTTCAAATGCAACTTTAAAATACCATATGTCCTTATGCTTGTGTTATGTGATGAAACCTGACAGATCAAAGGACCAGATTTCCCACTCTACATTGATTATTTACTATCATTCATTTTCATGCATTTTAATATGTGGTATCTACATTTAGGTTCTTGAGAGCCAGAGAGAATTCAAGCTGCAATATTTGGATCCAGATTCTGAACTTCACATAGCTTGGGAATCTGGCATTTTGGTTCAGCTTTTCTTCTATGTAAACAACAGTGTGTTTCAGCTGAAGGCCACACTGCCTTCAAACATGCTCAAGCTGTCTTACCCCTTTCCTCCTCTCCAATCTATTCACCTTTTCCCCTCAAAAAAAAAAAAAAGCAAAATAGAATTTTAGTTCATGGCTAGAAATCTGTAACAGATTTTGACTGCAGGCATCAATCCTTCAGTTTGCTGTGTAAGGCAGTGGAAGTGCTCAGGTTGTCTTTCTAAACATAAACTAACAAAGTGGCCCAAGTGAGACAACAGGGCTTCTGACACTTCTCTTTATTGCCCAGTCATAAATTCATAAGGGGCTGTATACTACCACCAATTGGTAAATTTGCTAGATAAACATCAACACCAATTTAATGACTTGTGTACACGTTGTAAACCAGGGAATCTTTATACAAAGAAATCAGTTAAATCAAACATGAGCTGAGGCTTAGAGGAAAGCAATTAGAGCTTTAAGGTGAGGTTGCTGAGGGAGGGCCCTGTATCACATTATAGTGTGTAATAGAAAATGTGTTAACATGGAGTACAGTATGTGAAATAAAATTAATTAGTAATATAAACCACTTCTAAAGCAGCATGTCCATTGACAGATAAATAGATTAAACATAAGAGATAAATAACCCATTCAGAGATCTCAGCTCTTTTTTATCAAAGAGAAGAAATGAAAAAAGAAATCAAACTTCCTAAAAGACAGAGGTGATAAAAGCATAGCTAAAATAGACATTTTAAAGCTGACTTGTTCACCCCAGGCTAGTGATTGAAAAGAAAAAGCATAACCGGACCATAAAAAACCTATTGGACCATATTTCATTTGCTATAGTATATTTAAATGTTTCACTGCACACCAGTTTAAATCTAGTGTCTTTTAGGCTGGTATAAAATACCTTAAGCTGTACCACTTTCTGGGCAACTGTAAGGAACCTTTCCTTCAGCCAGACTCCTTATAGTTACCTCATATAGCCTTTCTTCATGTTAGTAATATATCGGAAGCTATGTGGCCAAATCTATTCTGCGCAATAATTTACAGCTCCTTTTCCCTAACAAAATAAACATAAAATCTTCTATTAGAATTAAGGACTATTAGTACAATGCAGGCAGGGATATAAAGAACACGAATCCACACACAAAAACTTACCAATTTCCCCAAACTCCAGGCAAAACCTTTGTACCATGTGCAGCTCTCCCCACAAAGCTGAGGCCAAAGGTGCCTTCTTGTACTGGCATCCAATAACACAGTGTAAGGAACCATTCACTTAATTACATACTAAATCTATACCCGCCTATATTGATTGCTCCTGTATATTCCCAAGCTTCTATGAGTTTTCCAAATAGCTTTTTCCAGTTCCACCTGTGACAGCACTACACTGCTGACTAGCTGGGGGAGTACCGCTGTCATTCTGATGTGTCAGATGAAAAATCTGGGACAACTGCCGCTTCCTGCAAGTTGTATTATGATCACTTGTTAACTTCAGTTAACATCTATAGTTTCTGAGGTCAATGGCTTCCTAGTTTTCTGGGATTCCAACAGTAGCAAACCTGGCATTTGCCAGTTTCAGACACATCTTTGGCACCTTGGTGCTCTGAGCTATACTTCAAGTATCTCAGGTTCATGTCTGTGGTACCCAATGTGCAGAAGTGTCATTTGCTCAACAGCACCTGCGTTAGGTGAGCAATGCAAGAATGATTGTGTGAATTCACAATCATGTTGATACCCATTCTAATTTGGAACTTGTTACCTGGAGGAAAGTAAGTTCTGTTTTGGTGAGAGTTGGATTTCATTTATCCATTTCCACACTGATATAAGTCTAGATGTTAGCCATCATAATACAAAATGCTTTTAAACCCTCCCTCCCTTATTATACAGCATTTCTGAAAAAAAAAAGAAAAAAAAAGAGTGAGGGGATGGGACATAAAGGTAAGTATTCTAGCTATACGTCAAAAAGCAATGCTTCTCCAACAGCCTCAGCATTATACATCATTGCTCTAACATAGACGGTTAGAAGTCAGGATTTGCGTAAGTTAGAATTGTTTGGGTACAACAGAAAGATGATAAAGTGCAGCTCTCCTATAAGCATGAATGTAAAACCAGTGTTCATCTACTAGAACTTCTTATGATTCAGAGGGACATTTGCTCACTATGTTATAAAACAAGGTAAGTTAGTAACAATTCCAAGGGTGACAAGAGAGGGAATGTGATGTACTTTGAATGAATAAACTGTGCCAACTCCGCAATGTGAAGGTTAGAAATATTTTGAGTGAGTTACACAAATTAAAGCTGCCCTGAGGCAACTTTAACTTATGTGACTGGGTGATTTGCTATCACAATGTAACTACCAAAACCTCACTAAATTTGGCACCATCACAGAGGTAACTTTTCCATACGGGCAAATTGCTCACTAGTAATATCTGCTCTGAATTAACCCTTGTAAGCATTTTGATCAATATGAGGTGTGCTTTTCAAGGTAAATACTGGCCTCATAAGCATGGCTACAAATCTGCAGTAACATACTGTCAATTCCTCTCTTCCTAGTTCCTGAGAAAGGACTCTTAAAATTTGGCCTTATAGTTTATTATAGACAGAACAGGTACTGCCCTTGTAAGACAGTATTTCCCTTTGCTAAACATCACTTTCCAGATTGGTATTTGCTCTGCAGAACGTTTGCCCAAGCCTCAATTACTTTGGAAAGATTTAGCAAAAATGATTCAGCCATTTCTGAAAATGAAATTAAAGAAAAATATTGGTATGTTGTTTCTCACTATATTTAATTGATGAGACTGTGCTTTGGAACAGAAGCATAACATTTGGAGAAGAGATGGCCCTGCTCTCGGGGATGTGCCTTTTGCCATCTCTTTGAAAATCCACCCACATTTGGCCAAGCTATAAACCTTTGAAATTTCTCAATTAACACTAGTTCAGTAAAGACATTTAAGAGTTTGTCAGCTAAATTCTTCAAAGACTCCATCTGTACTGAACATGCTCCAGCCTGTACATGCTGGCATCTGCAGCACCCCCCCCACAGAAGATGGGAGCATGCAATCCTCTGGCTCCAAGCAGGACTTCTGAAACAACACCTCTCTGCTGCTGTGAGTCTTTCTGGGCCAGGAACTGGCCACAGGTGTTGCCACATTATCCACATCTCACACCCATGTGGGAAGAAGGACCATAGCGAAGTAACGTAAAGCTGGCTGTCATTTTTCCCGTCATGTTGACTCCAATGTCTGTGGTTACAAAAAACCTTCAAAAGAGTGCATCAGTGTGAGGCTCCTCTTTTGTAGCGAAATGGTGACTGAGGAGTCATGTCCCAGCTCTTTGTCCAACATCCACCTCACTGGACCTAATGTTTCTTCTTAGCTCATCACACTCCAGCAGCAGGGTCTGAGTTGCCCTTCCATTTCACTCCTAGCCCAGTTGTCACTCACCTTCTCCCTGTACTCCAGCTCCTTTCCTCCACAACTGGTCTCTTTAATTCCCAATGCAATGCCTGTCTCCTTATTCAACCAGCTTCATCTTTTTTTGTTTTCTTGGTACTTCAGTGTGACACAGATGACATCTTTCTTTCCTGGGAAGTTTTTGTCCCCTCTACATGTATCTCTGGCAGCCTACTCCACCATAGTCCTGGGGGTCAGAAGGGCTCCACAAGAGAACAGGAGACACAGGACAACAGTTCGGTGTTTCAATGCCTGGCTATATCTCTTGTCACTTTGAAGCTGCCAAATATGCAAACCCCCTACATCACGAATACAGTCTCATCAGCTTGAGGTGGTGTGGAATTCATGAGTATGGCCATTTAAGACAGAATTTTTAGAGGTTTAGTTATCAAAACCGAGGAAGTATTCAATAAGCATCTGTGAACTGTGATTTTTGCTCAGATTTAACCATGGCCAATTTGTTACATTTTTTATACAGGAAGCAAAAGCACACTTCTACCATTCACCTGCCAAATTTCAAATCCCCCCCTCGCAAACATAGAAGTACTAAAGCTGTTCCAAGTAAAGGTCTCTAGAATTATTTAACACTGTTAAATAATGTGTACCATGCTTTTTTTTTTTTTTCCTTTTCATGTGTAACCTATTTTTCTGAATTTTTCCCTTGAGATTTTAGCTGTCCTGAATTGGACATTGAGACTGAGCCTACGCTTCTATTCTGCAATTATAGGTACAAACTGCATCTCAGTCTCAGAAACTAAATATTTTAAATCCTAAGACTGTCTGTTTCTATAGATTTGGCTTTCTATTTTAAGAACATTGCTTTAAAATACAGCTCATTAAATATGCAATGTAAATACATAACTTGTTAAATAGGACCTCTTAACTGGATCAAATATTTTCTGTTATATATATATTTTATAACACTTCTAATCTGTCTGAAAAGTTTTTCTTCTTTTTGTAACATGACGTAATTTTTGCAAACTGATAAAGTTTGCTTTCTCTTTTTACTTTATCAACAACTACTCACCAGGGTTGACTCCAAACAAGAGTTTGTTAACCCATTATCTTCAATAGTAGTTTGGCTCTACAAGGCAGAGCAAATCCCAATTAATGGAAACAATCAAAGTAGTTAAGGTACTTCTCCACTGGTGGATAATTTTATGTCAGTAAGAAGAATACTTTAAAAGTCTAACACAATACTTTGTCTCAGAGGTATTGTTTCCATTGCACTGCATGATCACTTAAACAGCATTAATTAAAGCCCCATTCCTTCAATCTGACCATAAAAGGATGATGCACAAATCAGGATTTTCTGTTGAGGGAAAGAGAAAATGGGGCCAAAAGAACAGTACAAACATATCTTGCAAGATTACTTTTTTATTTTATTTTATTTTATTTTATTTTATTTTATTTTATTTTATTTTATTTTATTTTATTTATTTTATTTTATTTTATTTTATTTTATTTTATTTTATTTTATTTTATTTTATTTTTTCTGTTTATGATAACTTAAGAATCTTGATAGCTGAGCTTTCTCTATCTAACCACTCCACAAACCTGCAAAGTCTCTGGCTGCTCTGTCTTTTACATCTGAATAAACAAATGCCAAAAGATTGCCATCACTAGAAATGGCTTAACAAGTCAAAAAAATCAAGGAAAACATAACCACTTTTAATTTTGGTGGACTGGATTGGACTGAATACGTGAGTAAAGTCACACAGCATTACATCTTCTCCCATTTTTCCATTTTTTTTTTCTGTGTTGAGCTTATGGATTCTGGAAAAATCTTTCTGAATTCCTTCCTGGAAGACTCTTTGCCATTTGATTTTATGAACACATCTTTTAGAATCTAATATAAATGAAAGGTTTATGATGGAACTGAAGAGTTTGTTCAACTTGTGGACTGTAAACAGGACAGGGTAAGGCAGCAATGCACACCAAAATGTTCTCAAGTTTCAAACCTAGTGGACAAGGCAAGCTGATAGCTAAGTAGCTGTTTAGATTTTGTTTCTTTCCAGAGCTGGTATGCTTACAAGAAAGGATCAACAGTGTACGTTAGAGTATGCAAACAAACAAACAAATGAAACCCAGCAAGCAGATCCCTCAAACTTCATGGAAAAGAGAACTAAAAATTGTTTTTAAAAAGAATGGTATTTCTATCAGGAATTTTGTTTTCCAAGAAAGCTTTCATACAAGTTTCTTATCTAATCATTTTAATTAAAAAATAATAATAAGTAAAATGTACCATCATATTCTGGTGAGACTTTGAATTGATTTTTAGGCATGAAATTCATTGAAAATTGTGTGTGTCTGTGTTTTTAAAATAGAAAGCCAGCCTCACTGAGTGTAAAGTCATTTTTTCATAGAAACATAATCTTTTTGACATTGGGGGGATAAGAAATGCCTGATCCAGAAAATGTTTTGAATATTGGATACTGTGAGAAAAGTAACAAATATTGTTTTTAAAAGTGCAGTTTGGTAACTCCTGCAATCTTCCCATCAACTCTGCATGGATATTTCCAGATTTTGTAGCACCTTGGAAAAAATCTCAAAGTCATACAAAATGATACTAAGAAAAGTCAAGGTCTGAGGCCCCATTCTCCTTCCATTAAATTCAATAGAAAATAAAAATAAATCCTATTGTTTTTCCATTTGTCTAAGACTAGGCTGTGAATGAGCTGTGGAAACTAAACTATAGTCTCAAGCCTAAAGGTGGTCCTTTAGGTCAGGGCTCTGGCACACTGGCAAGCTATTGTAGGAAATGCACATTGCCACTTCTCATTGCAGTAACCATTCTGTTTATAGGGGACTTCTGTTTCCAGGGCTGTCAACCTGGCAAATTTCACAGGCATTTACAAAAAAATCACACAAAAATTAAACAAAACCAGAGACTAGGAAAAACACATCAATGTAGAAGCTCTATTTAAAGAGGAATTTGGAACTGGACTTCTGTGACGTTTCCTGTACTTTAAACGCCTTTCTTTTTCCACTCAATACATTAAAGGGACACGATCAAGGCTAAAGAACCTAAAATTAGACCCACCAGCTGTGTTTTGGTTTGCGAGTATTCACAGGTCATGTTGTCCCTGCACGCTGCCTTGTCTGATCAGTTCTCTAGAGTAGGCAAAACACTGAAACGTAGAGAAGTTCTGATTGCCCTTCTATATTTCATTAGTCTCTGCACTTCTCAGAGTAAACCAGACAGACAGAAAGAAGACAATACACAAATAAATAGCTTTGATATTGGAAAAAAATGTGGCTTTGTTATTTTACATTTAGCATCTCTATTTCATCTTGCATTAGGAAAGCTAATAGATTTTAAAAGGTCACACAGAGGTAAAAATATACTGATATTCTCAAGCATATTTGATTTTGGGTTTATCAACTGTGTAAGCTTTTACAACATCTGAAAATATCTAGAACTTCATTAATACTGCCAATGGAGGCTAGTTTTAGTGTCTGAAATTACTCATTAGTCTGCCAATTTTCCACCTAATAATTCACTTAATTACTGAACAGTGGCTCTAGATAGTTTGCAATTGCTCTATAAAACATAATACTAAAATTTCAAGAGGCAGTTTTTCTAAGATGCATTATTCTGACCTCTAATTTCTGGATGGTACAAACCTAACTAATTTGTTTTCATGGGTCAAGTGGTCATGCATAGAACTGTGTTGTTTGCATGTGTTTATGATCTCTGCATGTGAAAATCAGAGTTTTGAGTTGAGGAGCTCAACATTAGAGGCAGTTTTGGATAGTTTGGCCTTATAAAACTGCCAGATGAGCTCTGCTTTTGTCAGAACAATCACCCAAATGAGTCAGTCAGATAGACATGGGTGTGTTATTGCCCTGTAATTAGGGGTTGACAAAAATCTGTAATTTTTAAAATAATAATTGAAAGCACGTGTGGAAATGTTACATAAAGAGCTACATTTAGTAATGGCAAAAGCTGCGTTGTTTTCAAAGAGATACAGATTTTGAGTAAGTAAGTAAGTCTCCAAGAGAGCCAACATTTTTTCTATAAATGTAGCCATTTGAGCTGAAAATAGTGCATAACCCTGCTCAGGAAACCCTGGGAAACTCCAGCATAGTAACATAGTGGTAACAGGCCTCTACATTATTTCCCTCCGATAAACCCAAGACAGAGAAAGGAACCAGAACCAGAACACTTCTAACACCCTCCCCACTGGACCTTCTCTCTCACTGTGTTGACACATAGCTGACAACAGAAATGGATCCATCTACAGAAATGGATCATGGGATATAAATACATCTGTTTAAATTCTGTGGGGGCAGTCATCATCTAGCCCCTGTGCATCTAAGGAGGTCTCCCACTGTGTAGATAGACCTCCAGAGTCAAAGAATATGGAGGTGACTATATAAATTGATCAAGGGAATACTTTATCAGTGAATGGGAAAGGAGCAAAGAGGGATATATCATAGACAAATTATAAATAGTGAAAATAATTGAACAAGTTTCCTTGTTGGTTGCCTTTCCTATCCTGTCCTCCATTTAAATCTCAAATGCAAAATCAAGACAAAAGAATATTCATCTCAGTTGCTAAAAGCATTTATACATCATGCACACTCAGAAAGACAAAAGCTTAATGTTCTTAACCCGAGAGGTACTTGGAAGAAAGAGAATACCATATTATCAAGAAAGAGATAAGAATCCCTCTGCCACCATACAATCATTTCCATCCCAGGGTTTGCCTCTCTGAGAGAACTGAGAGAAGAAAGTGGACAGAGCCTATGGAGCTGGTGAGTGCTCAGTCTGTATGCAAGTAAGGGGATGCACATGAGATTCTTCCCATTCCCGATGAAAGGTTCAGGGAAATTGATGGTAACGTCCAGGTGATTACCTTACAGTCACAGAATGACTACATTTTTTAATACTAAAAAAAAAAAAAACCAACAAAAAAAAAACAGGACAAACACACCTTAAACACTGAATAAAGAAACAATAAGGTTAAATTAAGTCTATGGAGTCCAGTATATTTTTATTATCTGAGCAGTGTTATGCAAGGTCTGTGTAAGGCATAGCTTTTATGATTTGCTTTGGACATTTTGCTTCAATTCTACAGCTATACAGGTTTCGAGATCGATTAGTGTGCAATGATGATGCAAAATTATAAGCATGAATTCAGGCATTATACTACATTCACACATTTATCAGGAGTCATAATGCACGATTCTAGCGGCAACTATTCAGTTACTGGAGTGACCTCACTGATTTAAAATGCTTAGAGTTGAAGAATAAAGTGAGATAGCAAGTGTATCAGCATTGCATTAATAATGTTTTGCTGTAATCATAAGCAAGCTTTGCTAATATCTATTAACACAAGTCATAAAAAAATTGTAGATGTCAAGTGTAAAAATGTTGTTAGTATTACAAAGCAGCAGTGGTAAAGTAATATTACAAAGCAGCAGTGGTAAAGTGAGATTTAGCTTTTTGCCATTCCATACATTAACTTGTTAACCAGATAGCTTTAAAAAATCTCTTATTTTTGCTCTTCGGTTGTTAGTATGATTTCTGCATAACTGTGCATATGTTAATATATGCATTCACCATGTGCATGTTTCTGTGCATATATCCTTACATATGTGTGCAGACACACACACATCAAATCCAGCACATTTATATATATATGTATATTGTCACATACAAACACATATGCTCCAGAGCTTTCCTTTTAGTGTTTTTCCTGAATCTTTACATGAATAATATCCAGCATCATGGACCTTGAACACTGATGACTCTGGTTAACGCTTTTATCCTTTGCTTGAAATTACAGGATCAGTCTAGCCAGAATTTATGAGAACCAGACCCCAGACCTCACATAGCTCACATATTAGACCATTAGGCATCTAACTACCTCTGAACAATTTCAATGCATTATCTTGCCTTCTCCCTGGGGCACAAACTTCACTCGTCCATACTTTTAATATATTTTGTCTGCATGAAGCAGATCGAGTTATTACATGCCAGCAGATCACGACTTACAGAAATCTCATTGCTCTACAGCAACGCAACTAATATCTCTCCCTTCTCCATGCTGAGGCAGTGTAGTAAAGAAATGGTCAGTGGTGCAATTTTCAGTAAATTAATTGATAATGTACTCAGTGCAGATATGTTGTTTATGCTTACAGATGGGTTAATTAAATATTTCCACCTTGAAATATATTTGTGTGTATGTATATATGCTAATGTATCCCCATATATATTCACATAGCAAAACAAGAATTTTTCAAATTGTTTAGAGCACTCACTACTGCATTTCACATTTATTGTCTGTCTGCTGTGAGAGGTTTTATACGCAGTTTTCAAAGACATTATAAAAATAGCAGATTGTTACCAAACTCACATGTATATTTTGACGTTGAAGAGTTTTATTTTATTTTGTTTTTAAATTCTCTGATTGAAATATAACATAAAGTAAGATTAGAAATCTATTGACCTGTGAACTCTCCTGAACCTTTTACCTGGGCTGCAAGGCCATTATGTTCTTTTCTTTCATTAGCTTTTTGCTGGAGCAAGGCTGAACAGGAAACAAGGGTGATCCTGTCTCCTCCCTAGAGGCTGTTCATCAGCTGGCTCAATTTGCAGCAATAAAAAATTAAAATAAAGTAAAATAAAAAAAAAAAAAGGAAATGTTCAACCACTCAGACACCTTATGTTTTCTTTTACGCATTATGATCATTATTACAATACAGAGGACAGTCAGGGAATTGCAACGGTTTTGGCATATCTTTTCTGCAAAATGATCTGCACATATTCTCCCCGCATTTATTTACCTGCCTTTATAACCAGTTCTAGCTAATGAAGTGATTTTGTTTTGGATCTGCTAAATGAGTTTCCTTTATTGCTTGCATTCTTGATGAACAGAGCATTACTCATAATAATTCTGTATTTCAAATTTAAATTCATTGTTAAAAATAAACAGAAGTGGAAAGCTTGTGTCTCCTTTCAAAAGCAGTTTCAAGCCTATTCTGCAAAGTGCTCAGTGCCTTCAGAGAGATGCTCAGCATCAGAGTGCCTGCAAGAGAAAACAGGGATGCTTGGCACCTCAGAGAAGGTGCTTCACACAGTACAGGATTGGACACTTAATTCCTGCCTAAAACAAACTCCATCAAAAGGTCATCAGTCCTGGAGACTAAAACAGTTTTGATGAAGTCCAGTCTCCGACTCTGTTGACAAGTGTCTCAATTATTTTCAACAGCTCTCGGTGTCTACATCAGAAGAATGCAGAGCAATCATCAGGCTGAGGTAACCACAGGTCCCTTGGTGAGAATCTGCAGAACATGCACATTGAGCAGCACTTCAGACAGCTATTTTTTTTCACCTGAGGTAGGAATAACTAATGATGTAACCAAGTTATCAGCTACACGTTTTGACATACCAGCAGTGCATGAACTAATGCCTTGTAACTTCAGTGCAAGAAGAAATAGCCCCTCAGGATAAATTCTTTGGAAGGCTATGCGAGAAAACCAATGAAATGTCTGGATGGAAACATCTAGAACTTTTAAATAGGACTGGATGGGACTTAACCCTGCTGGATTTTCCTGTGTGTTGTATGAATTGAAGGAGGCAAAGCTTGTCTGGCAAAGATTGGTTCTATTAGTCTCTACCAATTCACCTTAACATTTAGATTAATTTATGATTCAATCTGCAGAGAAGAAAATACCATTCTCTTTTTTGTACTGCTTTGCTCTTGATGGAAAGATAGCACATACCTCTTTGTACCATATACACACACTTAGGACGTCTCAGATGCATCTTTGATTTCTCTACACATGCTTTCCTCCCTGGCTCCCATGCCCAAAGCTGTGTCTCTCTCTCTACAGAAGGCTACCAGGTAGAGCTTCAACCATACACAGGCCTTTCAGAAATCCAGCTAACATCCCCTCCTAGCCAAGGAAGGAACCTCTGGTATTCCTCTCCAACTGCCTCACCAGTACTTCTCTCCAGCTGCCATTCACCCCACACATTATGGGGTAACTTCTACCCCAAATTCCCACTTTTCCTGGTACATCTCATAGAATCATAGAATAGAATCATAGAATATCCTGAGTTGGAAGGGACCCTTAAGGATCATCAAGTCCAACTCTTGACACCGCACAGGTCTACCCAAAAGTTCAGACCATGTGCCTAAGTTCACAGTCCAATCTCCTTAAATTCAGACAGGCTCGGTGCAGTGACCACTTCCCTGGGGAGCCTGTTCCAGTGTGCAACCACCCGCTCTGTGAAGAACCCCCTCCTGACGTCCAGCCTAAATTTCCCCTGCCTCAGCTTAACCCCGTTCCCGTGGGTCCTGTCACTAGTGTTAATGGAGAAAAGGTCTCCTGCCTCTCGACACCCCCTTACGAGGAAGTTGGAGACTGTGATGAGGTCTCCCCTCAGCCTCCTCTTCTCCAGGCTGAACAGGCCCAGTGACCTCAGCCGTTCCTCGTACGTCTTCCCCTCAAGGCCTTTCACCATCTTCGTAGCCCTCCTCTGGACACTTTCCAACAGTTTCATGTCCTTTTTATACTGTGGTGCCCAGAACTGCACACAGTACTCGAGGTGAGGCCGCACCAGCGCAGAGTAGAGCGAGACAATCACCTCCCTTGACCTACTAGCGATGCCGTGCTTGATGCACCCCAGGACACGATTGGCCCTCCTGGCTGCCAGGGCACACTGCTGGCTCATATTCAACTTGCTGTCTACCACGACCCCCAGATCCCTCTCTTCTAGGCTGCTCTCCAGCGTCTCATCGCCCAGTCTGTACATGCAGCCAGGGTTTCCCCGTCCCAGGTGCAGGACCCGGCACTTGCTCTTATTGAACTTCATGCGGTTGGTGATCGCCCAACATCTGCTGGAATCCCCCTGAATACTAGGACTGTCCTGATAAGAGATGCCAAATTCCATCTGCTACTCTCACATTTACAGCTTAGCTAATGCTGCAGTGATGAGAGGCAGACCTTCACTTGGTTTCCTGAAAGCAAAGTATTAACATTAAAGAGAGACAGGGCATCTTCCTGAAGAATCTGCTGAACTCTTCTAAGCCTGCAGAGCAGTGTAGTGGGTTTACGTGGCAAGGTTTTGGTAGCAGGGAGCCATAGGGGTGGTTTCTGTGAGAAAGATCTAGAAGCTGCCCCATGTTTGGGAAGGGCCCCATTGTTTTCCAGAGCTGAGCCAATAAGCAATGTTGTTTTGCACCTCTGTGAGAGCATATTTAAGACAGGGAAAAAATGCTGCGCCAGACAGCAGCTGGGAGTGAGAGAACAGCCTTGCAGGTGCCAAGGTCAGTGTAGAGGGAGGGGGAGAGGTGCTCCAGGCGCCGGAGCAGAAGTCCCCTGCGGCCTGTGGTGAGGACCATGGTGAAGCAGGATGTCCCCCTGCAGCCCATGGAGTACCACGGTGGAGCAGGGTTCCATGCTGCAGCCCGTGGAGGAGACCACGGTGGAGCAGGTGGCCCTGCACCGACGGAGGCTGCCGCCTGTGGAAGACCCCTGCCGGAGCAGATTCTGGGCCGGACCTGTAGCCCATGGAGAGGAGCCCACGCAGGAGCAGGTGACCTGGCAGGAGCTGCTGCCCGTAGGGGAGCCAGGTTGGAGCAGTTTTCTCCTGAGGGATGGACCCCGTGGTACGGACCCATATCTGGAGCAGTTCTGGATGAGCTGCTGCCTGTGGGAAGCCCACACCGGATCAGTTCATCAGGGACTGCATCCTGTGGGTGGGACCCCACAGCACAGGGGACAAGAGTGACCGAGAAGGAGCGGCAGAGAAGAAGTGCTGTAGACTGACCATAACCCCCATTCCCCCGTTCCCCTGCGCCGCTCGGGGGGAGGAGGTGGAAGAGGGTGGATGGGGGGGAAGGTGCCTTTGGTTTGCTTTTTCCTTTGTTTTCTCACTTCTCTCACTTATCTCAAATTCCTTGAGCCCCACGTTGGGCGCCAAAAAAGACTGTGGTGGAGCTCGGCTGCCCACTCGAGCGGAACCACGACAAGCAGGTAGCAATTAAGTGCCCTCCTAAAAAACTATGGGGCTCCCTTTCTGCAATAAAATTAAATAGCTGTAGTGCACAGTTTGAAAAAACAAGCAAACAAATAAACAAACAAAAAATCCACCAAAACCCTTCTTCAGTTAATGAAAAAATGACAAATGAAATTAAAGGAAAAAAATATGTAACTCCAGGAAACATAGATCAAAATATGTTAAGTACTAGGGTACTGTGGCATTTTCACCATCTCTCCTGCTTTTGTAAGAATTGGCCTTTGCAATACTGTCTCCCATATACTGTCTAAAGTAAGGTGTAGAAAGTTCAGTAAAGGTTCTGTGTTGACTAGATTCAATATTCCATAGCAGTCAAAAAATACTTGCAGACTTGCTCTTCACAGATTTTCTAGTACTTGCATTTGGGTGAATGTAAAATTATTTGCAAGTTTTTTCATGCAAATGTATCACTGTTTCTAATTTTTCCCAGCTGGAGTAATTTCTATGTGTTTTGTCTTTGCTAGCATTCACTTAAGCTTAGAAGACTCATAGAACAACCACAGAGGAGGGCATGAATGAAGGACATAGGGACAGACTTGGAAGGAATGAGACCACCATATTAGTTGCTTGATAATTTATTTCTACTACTTTCAGCACTACCTCCACTGCTTATGATCTGTGCTGGGGAGATGGCAGAGGATTTTGATGGATAGCAGCATCCATGAGAGCTCCCTGAAACTTAACCTAGAAAGACTATTTCCCCTCTATCCCCTCTATTACTTTGATTACAAGAAAATTAAATGAAGCCTCAAAGGTAACTCTCAGGACATGCTTCTAACATGCAGGCATGCTTAAAGGTTGCCTGCAATCTATTTACACTTACTTGAGGTCAGGTTTAGTGCCTTCTGGAACCATGGGAATGAATCCTACACCTGTGATCATAATATTTATATAAGAAGTATACTCTTCCCAGCTATACAGCAGCTTTGTAGACCTTTCAACTTCTCGAGGCTCTGGTGCATGCGACCCTCCATGTCAGGTCGCTGCAGAACAAGAAAAAGTGGAAGAATTGTGTGGGTGGCACATATCCTCTCACATAATGACAGAGAATCCATGTTTCAGATATGCCTCTGTCAGGGCCCTTTTGATTGCTGGAGTCACACTTCTGAAGAGCAGCCCAGTGCAGCAGCTTCTCTCCCACTCCATGATGTCCCATGGCCCCAACTGTAGCTGACTGACAGATTACAGATTGGGCTGCTGAGGTTTGTCTGGCACAAGGGATCATGAAGCAGAAGAGAAATTGTGGGGTCCAAAAGTAAAGCTGCAAGTGCATGACTTGTTTTCTGAAAATACATGGGACAGTGTGAGAGAAGTCAGACAAGTGTCTCTTTCTCTGTGTATAAGACTTGGCAGGTCTGCTAAATGTAGAGATCAGCAGCCTATATAGCAGCTTCTCTATGCTGTCCAAGTTCAGCTGATTATTCACTACAAGGCCAGAAAAAAAAAAAAAAAAGGCAATGAAGTCATATTGCTCTCCTTCCAGCTTCAACTTGCTTTCCCATATCTACATTTGGATTTTAATGGGACTCTCTGTGGATTCTGATAATAATTGCATACATGATTTTCTGCATTTTGATTTGTTATGTAAAAGGCAAAAAGTTATAGTTACATTTATTGAAATGTAGATGGACATACTTAACAACAACTTTAGAAATAGTAAAAATTACAATTTATATTTACTTCAGTATTTTGTTTGCTCATATGGTACACTTCTCTGTATAAGCACAATTTACGATCTTTAACTTTCCCAACTATTTCCAGACCAATCTTTCTGGGGGAGTTTGGAAGTGTGGGACATTGTGTTCTCTTTTAATACTAAGACCCTAAGAGCTAATGGGATTGTTCATATTACTTTTACCCATGACTTTCACAGTCATTATACAGCTAGTAATACTTCAGATTTATTTAAGAATTTCTGGTTTTCATAATAATAACAGAAAGTCTCTTTTGCATAGATTTGGCCCACTTTGTAGGTCAGAACATGACCTAATGTGGTACTTCTGATAGCACTGATGTTAGAGAATAAAGAAAATCTCATGGACTGTCCACAGTATTTTTCAATTTCTGTTCAGGGTATTTATTTCTTGCTTGCCAGTGCAGTGCACCTGTTTTGATGATCTACCCTTGGAAGTTAATGGAGCCTGTGAACTTCCAGATGGCAGTGAAAAAGAAGGCCGTGTAGTCAGCAAACCTGTATACCGATAGCTTGATGAGAATTTCTATTGATCTCTTATCCAGAGCCATAGTTCACAATTCCTACATGATCTCTTATCACTTAATTTGTTTCTATATGTCATTTGGTTTACATAACACCACAGATAAATAACACCCAATAACTCCACATTTTTGTACATCAAAAAATAAATAAATAAAAAATGCTGCTAGAACTATCATCAACTGTATGAAAGTAGAAGGAAGTTATTTATTTATTCTGAAATTGCTGATTCTTTTGAGAAGCAAACTTTTTAAAAGCTTTTTCTATTTTCCATGGGAGAATCTGCAGAAATGCTAAAGGGTGTGGGGGGAAGATTTCCATCTGAGCCTCCAATAGCTGCTGGACAGATACTTCCGGGACCCCCAAAGCAAACCGAGGAAAGAAAAATTAAGAAAAAATCTATTTATTTGGGGGAAAGAGGGACACTGTAGAAAAGGAAGAGCAGAAGTAGTCTATTGCCCTGTTTCCTCACTTCATGATGTGTTAGTCTGGAGAAAAAAAAAAAAGAAAAAAAAAAAGCAACAACTAATATTCTTCTATTTTGTGGTGGTAGAAAGTCAGCATGACATTTCCTCTAAGTAATACCTAAAATCAGGCACCTGAATCCATCTTTGATCATTCTTTATTCTTAACCATTTTAATTTAAGGGTCCCAACCAAGACTCTTCATTACACTCAGTGCTGGACACACCCATGTGAAGACAAAGACTGAAACAGCAACTACATGTGCTCTGATTTTTGTAGTTCCTAGGCATTCCTGTATCTTACAGATTTTGTGAGAAACACAGGGATTTAGCCTTAAGGAAATCAGGCCATTATATTCCTTGTTTTTTTTTTTTTTTGTTTTGTTTTGTTGTTGTTGTTGTTGTTGCTTTTTTTTTTTTTCAAACAAAACTTTCAAAATATTTTCCCATTTTATCTGACTAAGCAGGTACTAGGGGACAACACTGTGGTGTTATCAGTCACTTTATAAACTCTGTAAAACTCTTAGAAAAATATAAAGTATGAATGTTAACCACAGTATCCTCACCAAGTTCCTGTTATCTATATAGATTTCCTTCTGAAACTTCAGCTGTCATCATGTTTACCCTTACTTTCTATGCTACATAGTTTTTATTTTTCTGTGCTTTGTTAAAAGAGTGAGAGGTGTCATCACAGAAGTATCTGCAGTTGAGTGGAGAATGAAATGATTCTTGCATTACTGTAAGCTGACTTGTTGATGGTTCCTGTATTTAGGTAAGCTAACAAGATTCAAAATCTTATTGTTTTGTTTTTAATGTATTGTTTGTGGTAGGTCTAAAATTCAGCAAAAAGAACATCACTAGGCTGGGGAAATGCCTTTTCTTTGCCTCAGGAAAATACCCATTGAAAATACCCATACATTTTATGATGCAGTCTTTAATTGTGTGAATGCATACAACTTTCTCTCTCCTCCAGAATACAGGCTTCATTCACCACAAAGGATATTCATACACAGTAGAGCTGAGAATGCAGGGAATATCTAGCATTCTCTAACTTCAAAGCCCTTTACTTAGCAACCTAAAACACGTCCTTTGAGCTTAGCTATTGTTTGTATATGAGGTCATAACACTAGATCAGGCAAATCTAAAGTTGTATTTAGTTCTTCAATATGCAAAAGTAGTATTGGTGTTTTGTGACAGAACCTTGCTGTTGTTTCTCTGTGGTCTTAAAGAATACCACGTAGATGATATCTGTCACAATAAATAAATAAATATATAAAATATATTTTAAACTTTATACTGCTGTCATAGGCCAAATTCTCTAAAACTTCAGTCTTTATAAATCCCAAATTTTGGCTACTGCCTCTGGGGATCCAGTCTGAAATATCAAAAGCTTAAAAATAAAAGATTAAAAATAAAAGCCATCTTGCCACTGTGCATGTGGTAAACAACTGAAGTATGAATTCATTCACTTGATATTTGTTACCTTATTTGATGACTCCAGGACAAGTTATCTACATTCTTTTAGAGTTACATTCCTATCTCAAGTTTTATGGGTCTTTTACGTATCACACTGAACACTCTACAGCTTTCCATCCTTCCCTTCATCCAGAGGAACATTTATCTTAACTTCTCACAGGAAAAAAATCTCCCCTCAAAATAGTTATATCTGTTAAACATATGTAATAAAAATAACCTTTGTAAAAATCTAGTATACTACATGTTGAAATCGTGCTGATCCAGGCATTCATTAAGAAGAGCTTCCCCATTCACTTACCATATTAACATTGGAAATTGAGGCCCTGTTATAAATTTGTCTGAGGTTCTACATGCAAAAAAAAAAAAAAAAAGCCATACATGATATCAAAGGATGTCTTTTCAACAATACTCAGCACGTTCATTGAGCTCTTTAAAAAACCTGGGCCCTTTGCTCAAATGTTTGCATCATGTACCTTACCCAGACTACTGCTGACACATTTGCTATCTTTCTCAGCCAAAACTGAAGAGAATTTCAGCTGAGCAACTCACAATACAGGCTTGATGTTACACCTTGTGGAAGGCTTGGATCCCTCTTACCTTTGAACAATTCTGTTGGTGTTTAGAGAGGTGTCAGTCTTCAGGCATCTCTGACAACCCTCAAGTCAATTTAATTAAAATATTTATCCATTAAATCAAAAAATGTGCCAAAATCTGAGCCTAGCCTCTTCATACTGAAAGCCTGTGACTATCTTTGTTGGCTCCAGCTCTCAAAGAAGACTCTCCATTAGCTTCCTTGGGACTTGGATCAAGTCCTATGTGTATAAATCATGTCAAAAGACTGCACAACGTATTTTATTTGTATGAGATATACATGAGGGGTCACATCAATAAATTCCCCATTATCATTAATGAATCACATATGTGACTATATGTATTAGGTCAAGATTAGCCTGTGAACCAATGAACACAAAATTCTGTAGTCCTTGACAATTGCAAACACAGTTTTCATAGGTCTGACTTTGCTCTTTTCCATTAAGAAGTGAATAGAAACTCATGAAGTTCTAAACAACTTTTAAACTTCTTTGAGGAATGTAAAATGAAGCAGTTCTGGTGAAAGAGAAAGATCTGACAACACTAAAATCAGTGAAAGTGCTGCCTTGTTTTTCTTTTTTCACTATGGCTCATACACCAACCTTAGTCCTTTTCATTTACAATTTGTAGTACCTGCACAGATACTCTGGTTTGTTGCCTTCTAGCTTAGGCTAAAAAAAAGAAAATTTCAATATAGGAAAAAAAAATCAACCAATGATGCATGTAGGGTGTTATTATGTTGATTGAGAAGCTGTTTTTTTTGGTATGTATCCCAGATGTTTCATCAATATGGCAACACCTTACACTATACTGTCTCTGAAGATCTTGGACCAGTCCCACCTGGTCATATCCTTAGCCTGGAGATCTCAGCCTTAAAGTACCTCTCATTACACAATGAGCCTTAATGATTTTATGACCTAACATTTTTTCTTCATATAATTTAAGCAAGGTGCACAGGCAAACTGCTAACATCTGTTATCAATACACTATACTTAGGGACTTGGATTTATCAGATACATAGTTTCTCTAACAGTACACATGGAGGTATTTTTAATACCTTACAGTTAACAGCAGTCATTTAATCTATATCCATAGAAAGATATTCACATCTAACTATTACTTGCATAGCTGTGAATCAGTTTCAGAATAGTCTATAGCAAAAACAATAAAAAGGAAAAATCATCTCTTCAACATAGAAAAAATATTCTATTTCTTTAATTATTTTACTGACAATTATATTTCCATCCACCTGGAACTTACATTTTACAGAACCTGGAGGAATAAAAGTGGTACTTTAAGTATTTACAAAGCAAATCACTCTGAATCCATATCCCAGAGTGGTCAAGCACAAGGATGTAGGACAGTGGTTCCCAACCAAGGAGTCATGACCCCAATTCAGGTCATGGCATTTATGAGCTGGGGTCATGAACCTAGCGGAAATTCAATTGCAGAGTTGGAGTCTGCAACCAGAAGTAAGGTCATGAGCCCAGAAAACCAACTGAAAGGGTATTAATGTCATGTATAAAAGTGAAGTCATAATATTGCTAGACCTCCTCTCTCTATGATATTCATTCAACGGTTAAAAATCTAGTTGTTTTACAATCAATAAACAAGAAGGTAGGGATTCTCAAACACTCATTTGATCACTGGCCTCAGCATATTGACATTGAACCTTGGTTTTGGAAACACAACCAAGAGGAAGAGAAAAAAAAAATAATCTTTAGACCCTTTTGTATATTATTCCTTTCTACCAAAAAGTTTATTCACATATCTACTTATTTCTATAATAAGCCACAGAATCAATTTTCTGGTAATATTTTAAGTGCTTCAGAAAGTTGAGTGGGATCTTCAGATAAAGACTTTCACTCATGCTAACACTGTCAAAAGTAATTTTAAATATTTCTTGAAGTTTTTAACTGTTAAAAGACAAAGTTTGCCATTTGCTGGAAAATTATCAAAACTACTTCAGTTTATTTGGTACAGGCACTACAGATACTGATTTAAAAAAAATCACACAACTGATGGCTTGGGTAATTTACATGAAAAAAACATATAACTGCAAAATAACATTGTAAGAATTAACATCTGGAAAAGCAGTATGTTCTTTCTTTTTAGATGGTATGGAATTTTTTAAATCTCATTTTTTGGATGTTGGCTATGAGCCATAAAAACAAACCCCAAATTGTTCCTCATGGTTGGTTTCTGGAGATGTCACCTAAGCATCAATCAGTGTCAGAAGAAATCAAAGGATTTCCATTTCAGAAAAAAAAAAAAAAAAGGCTCCAAAAATTGTTCTCAAGGCATGAGCATGGTGAAGACAAGGTGACTGTAAGCTACTTTTGTAATTCCCTGATTCCAGGAACTGTCAGAGACTACAACAGCCTCAGCCTGAACAGCATAAACTCACAGTTGCTGCTGCAGTAAAAGCACTGGCTGATAACAGACTCTTAAGAAGTTCAGCTAGAAATCAATGGAGACTGTATGTGCTCTGGATACAGCCTGATGTGTATATGACCAGTTTAGGAGTCTTTACAACCCTAAGTGTTAATTGTCCACAAGACAATGGCCACTGCATTGTGCAAGCATGGGGCCCAATTCCTTTTGAGGTTAAGTGTGAAGCAGACTCTAAAAGTACATTCAGAATTTTTATACAGGCATCTGCAAAGGTACACATAACCACTAAGGAAAACAGTATTATAATCTGCAGGCACTGATTCCCTCAGTTAAATCCAGTAAAGATGGAAACAACACTTAAAAGGTACCTTTCATGGCATTCAGAAAATGCAGCTCATGAATTTAACTGCACTGCACAGAAGTAGAGGCCTAGTTCTAACTTGCCAGCATAAAAAGTCAGTGCTCTTAAGTTTACACATTACTTATGCCATAAATAGTTGGTAAGTGCATACTGGCAAAACTGGATTTCAGTGGAGCTATGTCATTTACACCGACTGAAGACTTCTCAAATTTTCCTGTACACAGTGCACAAAGGCAAAAGACAGCAATTCTGTGTTGGAACAGGGAGGCAGCACCAGAAAAGGTTGCTCATTCCCAGAACTGCAGCTTGCAGGGAGAACAGAGGAATCCAGCACATGTTACATGAGGTGGTGGCAGTACAGGGAAGGTGAAAGAAACCTAATTCCCCAAAATAAGGGGCAAAAAGGGGTCAGTCTTGTTTCCAGACTTTACAGCAGGATACCTCCACAATACCTCCACATTAATAATTTGAACGTGTACTTATAAAGTGTGACAAAACATATCCAACTTAATTTTTAATCTTTCCTAGATGTCTGTCCCTATACCTACAGCACTGCAATTCATAAATGATAAAGACAGAAAAGATCTTGTCTTCTGCACATATTTATTAACGTTAGGATTTTACCTTAGGCTATTGGCTGAAAACCTGTTTGGTAATTTTTATTCGTTTCAGATTCATATGACCACTACAGTGTGCTCTGCTCACTGATGTAGTCTTGGGGCATCTACAATTAACTCTCCCTCACTACGCATCAGTAGCATGTTAAGTTTCTCCTAACAACCTATGTGGGTGCATATAATTTCATCACAATATATGAACCATGTCCAATAAAAGGAACATTGATGGGTACTTTAGTTCTATACTACATCAAGATTTTATACAGTCTGGACCAAAGAGAAATAGAATTTGATCATTAAAGCAACTGTATCCCTCAAGCCTTTCCCAACTGACTATACTCATAGTTAAAACAGAGAAATCAAAATAAATTAAATATGAAATCTGATGCACAAGGAATGGATTGAAAGAAAACAACAAGTTTGCCATATTAAGTATTTACATGTGCTCACTATATCAGCTGCATCATAGTACAGCAGTTTGTAGGCCTGCAAGCAAGGGATGAACAAGTTTTCCAAAGATTTTGATGGAAAATTACACAGATTCCTATACCTCTCTGAGACTAGATTTCTCAGCGTTAGAGGTGACACTGATACATACTTGACAAATGTCATATTCGATAGTTACATGTAATCTAGTAATTAGATCTAAAATTGAAATGCTATTTTTTCATTGTTTTATCTTACCTCAAGGCCAGAAGCCTTGACCAATGCTGCAAAGAGACCTACAGCTCCAGAAGTTCCTGGAACAATTCCACTCTCTTGCAATTACTAAAAGTCTTCTGCTCTTAAAGTTAGTCTTGCAGGTTTAAAATGAGATAGAAGTGGATGAGGCAGCTCCAGCATTCCAGTTCTATTTGTGTCAACAGGCCATTCTCTAAAAGCAGCCCAAACCAAACATATTTACTTTCCTTCACTTTAAAAGGATCACAAAAAGTGCTTGCCACTTTGACAAATGACCTCTGATGAATCCTATTGTAACAGTTTAAGTTCTTAAAAGACGAGTCAACAGATTTTGACGTCTTAACTTAAACTGATGATGAAGATGAGTGAAGGCTCAAAGTGAGAAATTAGGTGGGCAAAGGCTTTGCAACTCCTTTCTGTCAACTCTTTTGTAGGAACATAACTTCTTAAAACACTCCAGCAGATTCACTTCTCTGTGAAAGACCACAATAAACAAACAGAAATTTAAAGACAGACTATGGAGGCCAGAAATATCCCCAAAAAGACACTCCTAAAGACCAAATTCGGCATATTAAAATGTTCTAGTTTAATAAACCACGTGAGAATACAGGATAAAAAACAGGTTTGCTCTCTTACATCTTGCCATCATTGATCACTACATTATTTTCCACATTTTTTGAAATATTAATGTTGGAGAATTTCCCAACTTTTATATAGTAGCAAAACATCTTTCAGGGATGGCACTTAAGGGAAGAAAAAAAAAAAATGACTAAGGTAGAAAGAAGAAGAAATAAGAGGAGTTATTTGCTATGTAATACTGCAAACTCTAGTCTTAGTAGAAACTTCTATGATTCATGAACTCTGCAGTGCACATTAAACCTGGAAAAGTCCACTCATACAACTCTGTGGAACATATCTCATAGCCTCTGCTATTCTGTTACTCTTCCTCACTACTAAAACAGCCTAACAGGACCAGAAAGCAGACGGACTTACTCAACTGGAGGAGCACCAGTAATGCTAGCTTTACACCACAGTCCCCAGTGCAGTGGCATGTCATAGAAAAAAAGAAGGTCTGGTCAGACCACCGTTGATTTATGACACCTCCAGCTACCTCTATTCTGCACTAGAGCCACTTTAGAAAACAGCATTTGTGTCAAGGTGCCATAGCCACATGTTTGTGGTCACTCTGCTGTGTCCTAGTGACAAGTGAGTATCTGGCTTCTTTATAGTGCCCTTATATGTTAAGGTCTCCCAAAAAATGTAGCTGGTGCATCCCTAAATAAACTCTGATAAAAAAATAACAATACAGACAGTCAGTTACCATTTCAAACTTTTGCCTGTACTGTTTATACTGCAGTCCTGTAGCAATGGCAGAAAGAATTCCAGCTAACAGAGCTAAAAGGAGACAATGATTACACAAAAACTACTTTCGCGGTGTAGTTTTTGAATAAGTGTATAACTACTCCCTGCTTGGTCTTAAAGTGGAGTAAAAGTGTATCTTTAAACAGTTCAGAATGAAAGAGGCAGAGTAGCGTGGTCAAGGTAAGGCAACCCTTTATAACAACTGAACAATTTTCCTCTGCTGCTGCTAGAGGTGTAGATGGTATAGGTGTATGAAGCTCTTGCAGAACATATACTATGTCTCTAGTAGGAGGGACAGCACGAACTTAAACATTTTGGGATAGTCAGCAAACTATGGCTAAAGTAACACATCTGGTCACAGTCCATTGATATTGTACAAATACAGGTATTAACAGTTTCTCAGGAATATGTTGTGTTGATTAAAGAGGGAAGGGGATGGCACTCAGAGTCATCTTTTTTTTCAAGAATGACAGTTTGATCTGCAAATTGTTTATGGCCAAAGGGGAAAAAAAAAAAAAAAAAAAAAAAAGGAAAGGAAAGGAAAGGAAAGGAAAGGAAAGGAAAGGAAAGGAAAGGAAAGGAAAGGAAAGGAAAGGAAAGGAAAGGAAAGGAAAGGAAAGGAAAGGAAAGGAAAGGAAAGGAATTTAGAATATTCGTATTAGAATAGAGGTTTTCTGGCCAAAATGTTCGTTTTAAAAACTCAACTGCCTTGAAGTTTGGATTGTTGTTAGTTAAATACACATATACATGAATTAGCGGCAGTAGTAGTCATGCTGGGGAGAATAAAATATCATGTATTAGACAGCATCAGTCTCTGAACCTTCCTAACACCAAAAGAAAATGCATATATCACAGGGCCACTGAGATAAAGTAACGCTCAGCCCTAGAGGGCACAGATTTCGTCTTTATGTAAATCAGTGCCTGTCACTGCATGCATGATTCACTGCTCAGAGTGTACTCTTCTGTGACGAATGAGTCCCGCTTAATTTGGCAGTGATTATGCGGGTTGCTGGCCCTCTAAACCCCTTTGAACTTGTAATTGCTGCTGGTTTAAATAATGAACATTAAGGGGAGGTGGATTCATAAAACTGTGGATAATTACAATTTTTTTCTTCTTTCCTTTTTTTTTTTTTTTTTTTTTTTTAATGGAAATAAAAGGCTTCTGAGGCCACTGATAACTGTATCATACTAGGCTGTTACCGAAATAAAACTGCAGTCTTGTTCAGTCTCAAGGAAGGAAGGGAAATGGAAAGGAGAAGGAGAAAAAAAGAGAGGGAGATCAGAATGGCTTGGATGCCAGTAGAAAAGGAGGAGCAATGGCATTCATGAATATTCATAGCTAGTCACATCTGTAGCAGGCTTGCTTTCCACCTTTTTTTCTTTGCAGTTCAACATGGACAAGAAGTGCTAACAAAAGAAGGTGATTGTGCAGTTCTATCAGGCTCCTGGTTAATTTTTACAGCAGATAAGGTGAACTTTTTTTTTTTTTTTAAATTTTCAAAGACTACCATTTTTTTAAAAAATTGCAAATGCCTTTAACCAAAGGAAGTGTTCCCTCTCCCTCCCCCAACCCGTGCTGCTTTTTAAAAATTATGTTCCTGTAATTACGAATATGAGGGAATCAGTTGCCAAGGAAGCATGATGTGCAACATGCAGCAAATTTGTTTCTCCTCCTCTTTATGATCACTTTTTTAAACCCTCCAATATTCTTTGATCCAGTAGAATTTTGATTTGTGTGCGTAATGTATTGAAATAACAATGACAACAAAAATTGTTATTGAGGAGGGGACAGAAACCAAAGTCAGCCAAGTCAGGCAGCTACTACCCAGAAACAACAAAGAATGAATGATAAATTTAGCAGCCTCATGTTCAATTTTCAAACAACACAGCAGAGATTTATAGCTTTGCTGCTCCCATGGTAAACGAAGCAGCACACAGAAAGCGTGTCTGTTTTTGATTTTGCTATGTTTTCCCCCTTTTTTGTTCTTTGCCTATTTGCAGTTTTTTTCTTTTTTTTTCTTTTCTTTTTTTTTTTTTTTTTTTTTAACTCTACATTTTCTTTATCCTGGTGTGAGATGAATATCAAAGGCCTAGTGCTGTTGGTAAGCCTCCAGCATACAACAGCAGCTCAATGGGATGTTATTAGAACCTGCGTCACAACATGGCAGACTGTGATTAATAGCAACTGTATCAACGGTAGCAACTTCTCAACAACGCCCTCCAGCAGCTCTAAAGGGGCTGGGCGAAGAAGAAGGAAAAAAAAAAAAAAAGTCTGCAAGAACTAGCTACCAAAGGTTCAGCTTTACACATGACTAGGTTATGTCAAAACTATGTGGCTGTTTTCAGCCAGAGTGTAGTGGGGATATTTATTTTAAAACACAATACTGAATACATGGACAGATCTGTATTTTATTTTGCCTGAGCCAATCTTGTGAAGAACAGAATTAATGATGGAGAACTGGGTACTGAAAGGACCTGGGCTGATGTCAGTGATATAATCAAGGTTCCCTCCAAATGAAGGAGAAAAGATTTTTCCCAACACTTCACAAAATTTTCCAGGAAAACTACAGGGCTGCTAAGTTTTTCTTGTTGTTACATGAAAAAAAAAGCAGGCTTAATTTTAAAACAAGCATAAACTAATATCTTTGCTATCTCTCTCTTTTTTTTTTTTTTTCTTTGTTATAATTTAGAAACTTAGGTCCACACATTAAGAAATGTGAAGGTTATTAAAATACAATATTCCACATCAGAAAATATTCTAATTAATGTCCTCAAAGATTCAAGTAACCCAAAGTTAAGGTGGTAAAACTCTAGCTCATGAATATAAAACTCTAGCTCCTGAATATACGGTTGGTCCAAAAAGAAAGTGTAAATGCATCAATGGCTCTTAAACATTATTGCCTGGATATAAGCTTTCAACTCACAGAGTCATTACATTTCTGCCTGCCAGAAGCTTGAACTGGGTCTTCTGGGATCATACTATACTTGCACTATTTTTTGGCCAGTCACTGCTGACTCAATGATGGGCTACGTGGTTCATTGGTCTGGTCAACAGAGCAAATTTTTGTTAAAATAAGAGAAAAACATTTGTTAAAATACTTTTAAAATATTTAGTATTACCTGCTCCTTTTCACAAAACTTTTCTGCCACTAAGTGGTTTTCATTTCTGTTAACAGCATTTAAAAATGTTAATCATTCTACCATCTTCTGTTGCTCAGATAGAAGAAATGGCACATTCATCTACAGATGTCAATGACATTAGTAGTCTCAGTAACAAATTAGGGAGTTGTCATAGTATTTTTACAGAAAAATGGTATGCAACTCACTATTTTAAATGTATGTATTAGTATTAGCATTGCAGCAGATTTAGTCTATATCTCAGTGAGAAAAGCAGCAGAAGAGTAAGACCTGGATGACTTGTGGTAGGGTTGATTATGAGAAAAGTGAAAAGAAAAAGAAAAAAAAAATCAAACACATGAAATAGCTTTGTAAATGAGATGAACATGTTAGGAGTGAATGGGAAGTCTGGGAAACATTTGTATGTTATATCATCTTCCCTCAGGAGTTAGGATGACATAGTCCAAGGGCTCTGTTGTTGGCCAGTTGTCTTCACCTAACGCTCCTTTCACCCGTAATGGTCACAGTTAGCTCTGCTAAGACAGCTGGGGTTATACTGAAGCCCAGAGGTAAAGGAGCGTATACACAGTACTGAACATCAACACTTGCTCAGCTATAAATAAAAAATAATTTATCTTAACTATATTAAAAATTACAAGCAACTTTTTATTTCTTTCTCAAAAACACAGAACTTGCACAACAAAGCACTGAAATATGCTGTATTTGTGCCAAAGTCTGTAGCACTCCCTTCAACCTGTTTATCTTTGAAGACCATAATTAAGGAGGACAAACTGGTTTATAGTCAACACAAGTTGGAAAAGAACTGCACTCACAATTTTTCTCAAATATTAATTTTCCTTATCTAAGCATCTTGCTTGATTAAAATCATGGGGCAATTAGTAGTTGAGTGAAGAGATTACTTTTTTGTTGTAAAAAGACAGCCAGCTTTTACAAGTTCTACAAATGAATAATCCAGGCTCAGTTTTCAGCTGTGTCCAAGCATGAGGAAGCAAAGCACTTCTGCTTATGGCTCTCTGATGCAGGAGCTGGCCAGTGACTAACTAATGCCTAATATGACTTATTGTTTACTCCCAGGCTTGTTGGAACGCTGTTGATAAACCTTTCCCAAAAAGGAAAAACCCCAGCATTTTCATGACTGAACAGCCACACAGCCACACACTTTTATTTCTGAGTGACAGAAGGTGGTAAGATGACAATCCTTCTTCAGAAACACTAACATCTCAACCAATTACAACTGCACACTGAGAAATATGTGATAGTGGCCTCACTATGCGATCCTCAGTGTTCTTTATAATGCAGCAACACTCACTCAAAGAGAGCCTCTGACTTTTGAGTCCCTTCAAGCAGACAGAATATCATTCCACAGACTCAGATAAGTATTTTTGTTCCCCAGAAAAAAAAAAAAAAAGAAAAAAGAAAAAAGAAAAAAGAAAAAAAGAAAAAAAAAAGTACTAATTGAAGATGACCTAGTAAAAATCTTCAAGGTAAGACAGAACATCTATAGAACTATCCTAGTCACACAGTACCACAGTCACTTTACAAAGTTGGAGAGGGTGAGTAGAGGGAGTAATAATGAGTTTACTTCCGATCCTTTTTCTCAAATTTACATCAAGACCAGTGAATAGTGTACATGGCATTGTAAAAAGCAGAGACGCCATTGGCAGCTCACTGCTAAAGGTGAAAAAACAAAGTAGAGCAAACAGCCCTCTAGCAGAGCTGCTACAGATCAACAAGTATCCTTGGGTTCCCTGGGTAGATAAAGGGCCACAAAATAATGGGGATATTGTTCAAAGTGGATGTCTTTCATAATGGATTTTCTATCCATCAGTATTTCCAACTGCAAAATTTTGCATACTTGATGCTGGCACTGGACAACTCTAGGATGGATGAATGAAGATTGATTAGAGAATGGGAGAAGAGATGTGAAAACGCTTACTTTCCTACATTTTAATTCCCTATACCTTCTATTTTGCTGACCCATAAATAAATAATCCGTACTAATGTTATTAAATAAATTTTGCTGTCTCAGGGTCAATTTTAGATATCAATTGCATGGCCTGTGAAATGCATTTGAGGACAGTTTGGTCCAGTCTGGAATACTGGTGGCCTTTAAGTTTGATCTAAACCAAAATTATTATTTCTGCTAGGAACATAGAAAAAGCTGGCATAAAGAAAAAGCTGTGACATGAAGCATTTGTTTGGATCAAGTACAACTTACTCCTGTCTTCTGTATCCTCAAGTGTGATTTTCAGAAATAATCAAAACAAAAGTGACAAAACCCAAAAACCACAATGAGCAAACAGCAGCTTTTAAGTGCTGTGGGAACAGAGACATTTGTTTAAGTAACCACTGTTTAAAAAATGCATACATAGTAACACCAAAATAAACAGCTTGCAATGTTGTTTATTTTAAGATACACAATAGTAATGTAAAGTGCTGCATGCAGTGAATTCAGGGTGTACTAACATTATTTACAGTTCTGAAGAGCAGTAGGAAAACTCAGCTCAATGCCAGAATACTCCCTGTTCAGATGAGAGCAAAGGTCAGGACTCACTGTCTTTGCAGCTAGGAGTATTTCAACATGTAGCCAGGGAAAGCTAATTCTCTCTTTTCTTGTGCAGGTAACTTCTGAACTGTGCATCAAAATCCTACAAAAGACACTATGTGCCAATGTCATCCTTAAAATGGATATAGAAGCCCATTCCTAGGAAGGATAATTAAGAGAGAGAAAAAGAGATCTATGCCCGAACACTCCTTTTAAAAAAATGCTCCAAACAGGCCTTACTCACTAGGCTGTGTTGAGCCAAAAAAAAAATAAAGGCCATATTTTAATGTGCAAAACAAGCTCATTTGATCTAGAAGTCATTGAGACAAAAGTTGAACTCCATTGATAGGTTATTAGGAAGTAGTGTTCAAAAGCAAAATTTCATTTTAAATTTAAAATATAATCTCTTTCCTTCTGATGTTTTCGAGTAAAGCTGTGTGTGAAATTCAGCTGTTTGAGTCAGCAGTCACTCAGTCAATATTTTCTTGGGGTCATTCTGCCTCTCTGAGGGCCCAAGCTTTGCTTTGAATCTTGGAGTCAAATTGCCATATAATCTCTAAATTAAAAACAGGTGAAAAGGCCATGTTTCACCTGTTTTGGCATTGGAATTTCTGTGTAAATCCATAATCAGCCTTATTTTGCATGAAATTTGCATTGGAACCATGCCCTTAAAAATCCATGTGGATTTTGAATACGCAAACAACCTTTGGTATTTGGGTTTCCTTTTTCATAGAGCTAGTATTGGAACAGACTTCAGAAAAATTTGAGACCACTAAAGTTGGTAAGAGTTGATTTCAGACCTGTACCTTCCCCATATATTTGTGACCATCAGTGAAACCTCACGAACTGTGAATGGAGAGCAGCATCCATATCATTAAACAGTCTCTCTCTCCGAGTGTCTGAAAAGAAGGTGTTTCTAACATAAAGTCCTCAACTCGAACTTGCTTCTTTTGCTGGTCTGACAGAGCCCAAACTCACTGATCTTCAGTGCCTACTCTGACTCCCAGCTATTTACTCAGGCTTTGGCCTGAAGGGATGGTAATTAAATATTCCTATTAAGCTTAAGCTTAATAGGAATAAGCTTAATCTTTCATTTTGGGTCCCAAACCCATTTTCCATTTGACTTTGTCAGTTAATTTTATAATATTCTCTACTGACAGCTAAATGAAGTTTCATTTAAAAATAAATAAATAAATAAATAAATAATTTGAAGGAAGCCAAAACTGGGGAGTTTTCCTTCTAAGATGTTTTCCTTCTAAGAAAAAAGTTCTAATTTCAAGATATTTTTCAATTTTTAAACATTAATAAGAAAACAGAAATATGAGAAATGCTTCAGGCAACACTGTTTTAGTGTAACCCTAGGAACACAAGACGTTTCACAGCAGTAGTTCTTCAAATGCTGTTTGGAGTCTAGTTTTAAAAGTGCTAAGCAAAGGCACTTCCACAGATTATTCTACAATCTTAACAACTTTTTTGGGGGGTTGCTGAATTCAATCATTTCTGCAAGGCACTCTGTTCCCCCTAAGTAATTTCTTTTCCTTTCTTTTCACAGTCTTTGCTTATTCACCGATTCAGTATGCACATTTTGTGTCTATGTCTAGATCTATCATTTTGGGATGGATGCGGAGAGCACTGAAAATAACAATACAGCTCATATTTCTCTCATCTTCTCTCAGTCTCTGCTACACTTTTGAGGGAATAAGGGCCCTGATAGTCCAGGCTCTCCAAACATCCTTCTATATCTTTCTTAGATTCTCACCAGACTGGCCTCAGGCTAGTTTCATAATCATCAAGAAAAAAACAGTCCTGATGTTCAGCATGAGATCATAACACAGTGATCTCACTCTGAACATTACCTTTCACTACAGCAGCTCTATTGACTTCTTTGCTTAGAACAGTTTGAATTTCCCACCAGCTCAGTTGTGTGATATTTGGCCTCTTTTAGGCTAGATACCTCTCCACAGAGTAAGCCTACAGGGCACTGAGTGGAAAGCTCATGAGCCCTGAGGCCTTGTTTGAAAGAGTTTTCAGCCTCAGCAAGAAGTTTGCCGCAGCACTTGTTCAGGAGGCAGCAGAGCGTGTTACAGCATTATCAAGTTGGAGAGTACACTATCATGCATTTTCAGCTAGGGCTTTGAGTAGGGTTCAGATCCCAGAAGCCAAACTTGGGATTGTTTATCAGTTTTAGAGTTATGTTTATTCGTACCAATGCTGGCAAAGAACCACCATCTTGTTTGTAGAAATTTTATTTTCTTGCTGGACATGCTATTTTGCATGGGCTCATATGGGGTTTAATCTCCTTTACAAGCATTTCTCTCTAAACGGACAGGGTTTGAAGAAAAGAAAAAAAAAAAAAAAGAGGGAAGGGTTTTTTTTCTTTGAAGTTTGTTTGCATCTAAGAGCATTGTGGGATAAAAGTTCAGGTTTCACAGAGCCAGGACAGCTAAGATTAATTATAGCAGTGAATTGTCTGCAAGTGCCTAGGACAGATATGCACTACGTAGCAGGATTTTTCTGGTCTGAGAAGTGTTTGCTTGGCATTTAATGGCCACCATACAATGCACGCATACAAAGTAGGCTGTTGAAAATTGAGATGTAAGTAGGCATAGGATGGGGAACAATGTGTGCTTCTTAGAATTGTCCTAAAACTCTGCAGCTCATCCCACCATTCACAGAGATGTTCATACCACCTTAGAAAACACCTCTCTTTCCTAAGAGATGTTATCTCATGCAGTAAAACGTCAATGTGGAACTGGAAGAAACAGCATTGAAAAGAGACATACCAAGTAGCATAACTCTTGAAATAGTCTACCAAAACAGCAAAGGAGGGTGGAAGGGAGAATTACATTAAATGATTGCTCTTCCCTTTTTGTTGTTCACAACATTTACCTGTTTTTACATACATTTCAATTGAATTTCATAATTTATATCTGAAAAAGAATACTCTTTCTAGCTGAAAGTAAAGCACCCTTTAAACAATATTCATATTTTGAAGTGATCCTTCAGATTAACCAACCTTCCTTGCAGTTTAGGATTCCTATGCATTCCTATACATCATTCCTTTGCTGACTGCCCCAAATATACATGTCACTTTGCTGACCACATAATGCTCCTTATTCCCATTGTTATCACACGTATCAGGACCTGTCTCACTATTCACATCCTATATCCCTGAACAGTCCATTTGGAGACTATCAAAACAGCAGTCAGCTGTCTGTGTGTGCTCCTCACATGTTAGGTGGGGAGCTTCCTAACGTGAATCAGGACTTTGCAGACCCTTTCTGTCCCCTAGGTCACCCTCCTGCTTCCCATTTCTTCATTCAAGCACAAGAGGGATGCACAAGGGGGAAGCACCTGGGTGAATGGAAGGAGGTAGCAGCAGATCAGGACTGTCTGGAAAGCTGCCAAAATCCTATTTCACTTCAGGAAATTCCCTGGGCTGTTGAAGAGGGGAATATCCAGTAGTGACTTGAAGAACAAAGATGCATTTGTTAATACCATTGTACTCCCTTTATTCTGACTCTTGCCCCTGGGCCAGCAGTTTATGTTCGAGGTTCTTTCTCTTGCTACTTGCTGGGAAAGATATTTGATACCATTTGCATGCAATAATCACCACTTCAGGTCACCAGCAAGGAAAGAACCTGATAAACAAAAATAACCCAAGCCTGAGCCACTTGAGTAAGAGTAGCTTGCAGCAATCATGTGCTGTCATCTTCAGTGTAGACCGGGAAGAATATAGCACTCTTAACTTTATATTAAATGCTCCCTTGTAAAGGGAAATTTATCCCAAACAATTATAGTCTACCAAAGTTTGAGTGTTTGTACAAGTATTGAATGACTATCACACTAGTTCAGCAGCATGATAAAACCATAACAGAAGTGCAGGCCTCTGTAATTCAGCCGATGCTAGGTATAAGATGTAGGTTTCATGCGGAGTTTTTCATCTGTAAGTACCAAAAGCACTCTGAAAAGCAGTCTCCATCATTATGCTGTGTTGTGTACACAAGGAAACTGAGGCATGGTATCTTGCTATGGTCACAGCTAGAAACAAGACAGAAATTTCCCCACACTTGTCTGAGCTGGATTACGCTAAAGAATGCTGGAAACAGCAGTGAAAGTTCAGCTACAAGACAGAATGTTACAAATAACAGCACTGAGCGCTCAGGAGATGTGTCTTATCATAAAACAGGAGATCCTTGAAAGACTTGTTAAGTAGAACTGGGGGACAAAATGGCTATAATATTTAACACTTCAGAAGGCACAAAATTGTGTTTATTTGTCTGTTTGTCACCCGTTACAACTTCACTGTTTCATGTCCATGTTTTGCAGCTTTTTCAAAGGGATCAGAGTTGTGCTGGAATTAATGGAAATGGGATTGAAAGGTACACACTGTTAGGGACTATCTGTGAATTATCTGCAAATATTTGAACACAGAAAAATTTAACCTTCATTTTGACCTTACCTGGGAAGAAAGAGAACTGCTTTTATAAAAATCCATGTATGTTCACAGAACTTCAACTAACAATACAGATTACATTTTCTCTCTTTTTTTCTTTTTTCTTTAACTGGTGTAACAAGCCCCAAAGTAGTCTAGACTAGACCATATTCTTACAAAAAAGCTACTCCTTTTATATACTTAGTGTACACTACAAATGGGAACAGGATCTTTTCCATTACTATTTAGTTTAGTCATATACTACATCCACAGTAAATCCATTTTATAATATAAAGCTGCCACTTTGAAATATACCTCAGAACAAATAAAAGCTGGATCTAGATGACAGCCACATTTCTACAACATTAAGCAAATTAATATACACAGATTTTATTTTATTTTTTAAATAAACTAAAATATTTGCAGATTTTGACTTAGCTACTCTGATCCATTGTGCTGAGATTGTAATGGTATGTCATGAGATGTTAAACATTTTATGGACATAAGTAGTCCACAAACTGCTACAAATAAAGTACGTGTTTTGAAATGCTATCATAAAAAGGTAAAACCAAGATTAAAAAACAAACCAAAGCAAAACAAAAACTTAATGGCATTATACAGTGAGTTGACAACCTATCATCCACTATTAGAGAAAACAACTGAAATTAGTTCTGGCAGATTTGGGGCTAACAGTTAAAAATAAAAATAGCAAATGTAAAAGCATGAAAACTGTATTGCCATTATGCTTAAAGACAATAATAAATCTTTAAAGATGCCAATGATTGCTTTGGATCCTAAAAACAATTGCTGCCAATCAACTCTCAAACATGTAATGCACAGTTTTCTAAGTATTCTAGCTCAGTGTAAACTCCCCAGCACCAAAAGTAATGTTGCCTGCCATAAACTATTCTTTTCATTAGGCAACAATGAGAATTGACATCTCTATTCCTTACCAGTTTGGAAGTGTTGGCAGAAACATACTTCTTTTTACAGTAGAATTCTAATTTTACAGAAAACTTTAAAACCAATAACTCTGCTCATGGATCTTGAAAGGAAGGTCTTAAGTAAACATGTCCTGAGGCAAAACTAAAAGTCAGTATCACTTTACACAAACAACAGCAATCACTTTTCCCCTAAAATACATTTTTAATATACATATATGCATGTACACACACTACCGAGAAATTTAGGAACCATGAATTTTCTGATGACAACTCTTTTAAGTAGTGGAACTTTGAGACAAATATTCAGAAGAGTTCTCACCTATTGTTGGCCATGATCTTGATTTCCAAAGACTGCAGTGCAGAGCATTTATTAGCAAAATATTCTTGGAGTGTTTAAACACTATTTATATATGTGTATGCTTTAGCTAGATGCCCTTTTACCTTGTGAGCCTCAAAGTCTCCGTTCTATATAAATGAGCTCTTGTCACTACTTTCTTGTTTCAGTTACTTTTGTGGATTCATTACTTGGACTTTCATATTCTTTCTTCTCTTTGTTTCACTTAAATCCTGTACTGACTCCACAAAGCTTTGTAACCTGACGATAATAACCAGAAAACAACAGTGGCTGATCCTATCTTTTGCTAGGCCACGTTTTGTTCACTCGGTGGAGGCTTTTTAATCAAGCCCTCAATAAAATCACACACATGTTTTTAGTTACACTCAATTCTCAGCAATTCCCTGCTTGGAAATAGCAGGTAAAATATTACATCGCAAAGTAACATTTGTTCCTCCCATCTAGCTGCATTATCTGATGGTCTGGCAGCGGGTGACCTCACGTGCCACACCAGTGTCACTGTGGCTCCCTCCTCCCTCTGTCCTGTCACACCGCTGCTGCTTGCTGAGGGGGAGGAGGAGGCAAAACCAGGCAGGGCAGGGAAAAACGGAGAGAAGGAGGTGAAGCAGAACTAGCTAGCATCAGGCAGGGGAGTGCAAAACATGATTGTAGCAGGCCTGGAAATGGGCTGCTGGGAAGGCTGAGGAGCCCGGCTCATCCTGTAGCAGCATGGCAGGACTTCCCTGCAACCCTCAGCCTACTAAGGGCTGGGGAGAGAAGGGGAGAAAGGCCAGAAGGGAGGTGCCTTTGAAGGATTTGCAGTGCATGGATTGTTTGCTCTGTCTCTGTGTGTGTGTGAATTTCACCCTATATATAACTTGGAATCTTATTAGATAACAACTCCGTGACACTGCAAATCCAATATTTCTCAGAATGCTATTTTTGAAGCAGAAACAGGCAACATATTTTGATCTCCAAAGAAGCACAATAAAGATCTCCCTTCAAAATAAAATGAAGAGTTAAAAATGAAATGGAAACACAATAATTTACAGGCGGGCTTTCTATGCTTCTATCAGATTATTTAAATTTTGGACTGTCTCTTTAATTTGAGGAACAGCTAAAAAGGCGACAGATGGCAGACAGAATTGACTTATGTCCTCTATTCTTTTACAGAAGAAGGGGGAGTGCAGAAAGTTTGATAAAGGCAGAAGCTACAGTATGCAGGCCTCACTATAACTATCTAATAGGTCTTTTGACGGATAGGTTGGGAATATTTTGTTTTTCCTCCACAGACACGCTTTGTAACAAACCAACGGTCCTGGAGGTTGCCATGGGTGACGAGAGTGCTGACATCCAGTCCCAACTACAAATAAGCACATGACAAATGGGCCTGGAGCCCTCAGACAGCCCTGAACCTTGGTGACCCCCTAAAACGCCCAACCTCACAATACCCATGCCCAAAAAAGCATTATCGAATATATTTTTTAAACTGAAAGCTTGCAGTTAATTGAAAACACTGCCATGTAACAGAAATGCTTAGGACAGCATATACAAGTAAAAATAAATCACATAGCATTGTTATTTAATGCACTGTGACATCATTTCCTGAAATTAAACAGAGATGACACAGATTCAGACAGTCCCTGGTAAGGTTCATTTCAAACAATTCACAGATGTTTTCCTCAAGCGAGCAGAAAACAATGCTGGGTTTAAAGTGCTCCCTCTCCCCACCTCCCTCTCCCTTCTCTCCAGCCTTTTTGCTGGTACAGGGAGGTATGGCAGTTTTATAATACATGCTCCAGCAAAAATATTCTTTTTTTAATTTAATTACTCAGGCCGTTGTACTAAATAGATGGATCATTGTGTCACAAAAGCATCAATTTTTCAGAAGAAATAACAGATGTCTATGTAACAATGATTAGATTAACCACTCAGAGACAAAGCTAGCTTTTGAGGCCCACACACCCCATGACCCTGGGTTCCCTTTTCTGTAGGGGGTGGATGTAGAAATGTCAGATCTAATCTCAGATTCCATTTTTAAAACAAACAAAGCCCCACCCCCACCCTATCTCAGCCCTTTTCTTTAAAGATTATAGCCTTTAAAAGGTATATGAGTGTTCGGGCTGTTACTAAATTTGAAGCTTTGGGGCTGATTTCATAGGACTACAAATTGTCAGAGGATTACGCCTTTCGGACTGTGAGCAGAAGTAGCAGTTTGAGAAAAAAAAAAAAAATCCATTTTCATTCTATTCTGACTCTCCAGAGCATTCCTGGTGAAGCTGTACTGCATGCAGACGGGACAGGATGGGATGCCAGTGACATGAGGCAGTACTGTGCTACCACCAGCAATAACAGCACATACCAGCAGCAGCTGCCAGCTTTACTCCACTAAGCCAGCTCTGATGGTGAGCCACCAGCACAACTTTGCGTGTAAAGATCCTCAATTCCATGGTCTTGAGGACTATATTACAACTGGTCATAGGAGTTCAGCATGATTTTTCCAAAGGACTTAGAGGAAATCATTTAACATCCCCTCACAAAATTTACCTAGCTGAAAAATGAGCGCATTAATATTTTGCAGACCTGAGCAATAAGTTTCTCATTAGTACAGAATGAGAGGTCTGTCCCAAACCAGCAGGAAACTTCTCACCTGGCTGTAAACTCAGTACACAGACAGTCCTACCTAAAAAACAAACCCGGAGTAACATTGCACGTCATCTCCTCCAACTCCCTGACTACATAACACACTAAAATGGAAACAGCAGCCATGTGAACCCATATACAGGTAGTTTTGCAGGACTACCAGAAGACATCATCCCTCTCCTCAGTGTACCCTGGGAGCATACAGCAAGTTACTCTTTGGCCCCACACAAGCACTACAGTTCATCAGAATGCTTTTGCAATAGTAAGTATGCGATAGGAAGCTATATTCCTAACCTTCCCTTAAGTATTATTCCTAAAATCAGGATATGGAGGAGATATTTATGAAGGTGGAATGGTTTCAGTTGTGTTGTAAGTTTGCTCCAAAATGGCAGGATTGGGTTTGGCTGAAGACATTTGTCTCTACAATCAACTTTAATGAATACATAAAGCAGCTGCCTGTATAAAAGGCTTGGTAAGCCATTCATTAAAATATGATAGAGATACATTATATTCTCAGATACACCCACACAAATATAGAAAAAAATCTGTTTCAGTAACACTATTGATATTATTTTGTCTGGCCACTAGAATACTGCAAGTTAAAAAAAAATAAAATTAAAAATCAGGTAAATACAAAAGCTGTGATTGATTCATTTTAACATGTTCCAACAGAACTTATTCTAGTGTGACCCTAAGACACGTTAAAACAAAATCTACTATACAAGAAACTGTAAAAGGCAAGAATTTTAGCCAGGAAATTGTTGAGATCAGGCTGAAATGACTGCTAAATGTTAGAGACAGAACTTCAGCTATCAAAACAAACAAACGAACAAAAAAAAAAAAAAAAAAGCAGCCCAACGCCACTGAGTTCAGGGTTGTTATCCCAACACCATTAGTTGGGATTCTGAAAGTGTCATATAAAATGTTTATATTTTATATTTTATATGCTACCATTGGTATTCCTGGTACTTTTAGTTACAATATACCTCTTCATACAGAAACAAACAAAATAAAATTTTAACAAATAGCATCTCCCCAGGTAAGTGTCAAAAAAAAATAAATGCATCTCTGTTTAACCAGTACTGTACAAGAAGGGGAAAACTGTTGAATATAGCAAAAGTGTAGTTCTTGATACACTATGCTGCAGAGAAGGATGAACTACCAGAGGTACATGTCCAAAGAATGGTATAATTGCTTCCTTTATAACTTTGTTCTTTTCTGATTATGTACATACATTTTAAAGGTCCTCTATCCATTAAAAGGGCATGGGAGGAGGGGGGCAAGCTCTGCAAAGCTTCTGGTAAGAAATCCTAATCTCAACGTTGGTGTAAGCTGGAGGTGTCTATACATTTGAACACTTCCTGTTTTCACTTCATGATCAAATATGTTCTTTGCAGGGCAAATAGGGGAGCACTTGAGGGAGGGAAGCAGAGATGTCTAAGAGGCTAATTGAGTGTACTAAGGAGTCCTTGGCATAGAGGAAAAGGAGTCTTCCAAAGCTATGAATAAACTCTTGGCTTGGGTCAGATTTCTTGCTGTTTCTTTTCTTTAACCACCTTTGAACTCAAATAAAAACAGCCTTAATGTCAGGTTTACCTTTCTGATGTCGTAATCTTTATGTACTATTGAAAAGCTTATACTACCAGACTAGGATTTCCTCTACTTTCTTAAACACTGGATATTATCCAGAAAAAGCATACACATTTCCAACCAATTCAACCTCAGATCTTTCATCTTCTGGTACTGTTGTAATTCCAAATATAAGACAGAGCTCAATACGTGAACAAGAACCTGACAGAAGCTCTTACTCCTTGTGTTTGATTCCCAAAAACAAAAACATGCATGTGTATCCTATTTCAAGTATAATTAAAGTTACTGCAAAATAGAAGTTGTGATTGGAGATATAAGTTATTTTGAAAGACACAGCCTGTCAGATACATTTGTTCTACATAAGAGTTCAAGTGCCTGTCTCTTCAAAAAGCCACTTAGGCAAATCAATTTTTAAAATCAGTTACCTTAAGAGTTTGCAAACTGACTGAATAAAGGAAAAATAGCATTTTATTTAAAATCATAAGTAAATACAATTAGACAAAACTGAGTTTTTTGAATTTGACAGTCTAAAGGAATTTCGAGTTAAATCCACACCATAAGAGACAGACTGCCACTGCTTCTCCTTCCAGGGAAACCAGAGGTTAATGATTTTTGTCATATTGAGACTAACAGCTAACAATTGCTACAGTTGGCCTTTAGTATTTTATTTGTCCTTTTGAGGTATTCAGAATAGGTGACAATGGCTTGCAGTTGAGAACATATGTAGAGAGACCCCTGTGGCTTATGGAAAAGTTGCTCCATGCTGGTTGGGTGTTTGAAAAAAAATACAACCAGAGTTCTTTTATGTTATTCTCCTTAATGAATGCATGAATGTCAAAATGTACCAATGGCCCATTCAGGGGGCAAAGCCTAAGCAGCTCCTTCTTTAAGAACACATCCTGAGATGTAAAATACATTTGCTTAACAAACTAAAATAATGAGATAATTCAATTAGTTTCTTTAAAAAAAAAAAAAGAAAAAAAAAAAAGAAAAAAGAGAGAGAGAAAGAAAAAAGGGTACATCAAGGGATTATTGTAATACAAGAACAGGTCATACAGAACAAAGAAGGAACAAACCAATTTGAAATAAGGTTAGAGTAGTAATGAAGGAATGTACATTGAATCATGGACCACCATTGTAAAGATATTTACTTGAAACAATAAAATTGTACATCACAGATTCCCCTGTTCTGGCTCAGCCAGAGCTGCACTTTGAATGGACAAGCTAATTTGAGAAAAAGTGCAAGATCTTTAAAAGAAAGGAGTTCTCTTCCTTCTCTGCATGTGTTTATGGCAAGAATCTTTCTGAATTTACATTGCGCTGGTCAGGGGTCTCCATTATCAGTTTGCAGGTCTGAGAATTACAACACAGTAAATCTTTCAACACCTGCAAACTCATTAAAGCTTGGATGGTAAAAGGGTTGGGGCTTTTTTGTGTTCATTTAATTTGATTTTTGTGAGGTCATCCTCACCAGTGATGGCAAGTTTCCTCAATTCATGTGGAATGCAGAGGGTCAGGAGAGAGAGGACAGAAACAAGGAAAAGGGATTTCAAAAAGCCAAGAGGACCTTCCTCAGGAAAAATGAGAGTTTGTTGACTGTTTAATAAGCATGTGTTGAATGTTTTCAAGGAGGATGCAAGAAAGGAAGGCAGGGAGAAAAAACATTTTTTCACAAATTTTGTAAGAGGAAATGGAGTTAACACAGAAACATGCAGAAGAAGCTGGTTTATTTGTGGCCATGCTTTTGCTGTCTCCCTGTAAATACTCCTCTAAAGATACCCTACAGCTAAATGAAAAACCCTCCACTCACACTCCCTCGACTTCCAAATTAAAAACATTTTACAGGTTAGTAAATCTCCAGCTGAGGTGATGTAGCAAAGAACAGCTGTGAAGTAATTTTGATAATGATGAGAATAATAAGCACATGGCAAGGTTCAGGGCTTTGCTGTTGCAGCTTCAGTGCTCCTGAATAGATAAAAGTGATTAAATACTCCTGATTATCCCTGACCAATATGTAATGGATTTACAGCCCTTTCAATTAGTCAGTATTTGCTTAGGACTCATTATTTTGTCTTTGGTTAAGTAATCAGCCCAGAGACTCATGTTCTGTCTAATTCCTCTGAGCCAAGTGGGTACAGGGCACCTGACCTTTGAAATGGCCATAGCTGGGAGGCAGGAATAACCACTACTCCAGCAGAGACACTGGCTATTCCAGCTAATCCTGACCCCACAGGCCAGATCAATGCACCTTAGTTTGCTACTAATGTCCTTACATCAAAATGATGGTTTAGAAATGTGGATCTATTGCTCCCCCCTTTAGCTGTGCTGCTAGCGGAGCAGTTCAATAGTCCCTATCATAAATAAAAAGGGTACCTTGTCCCAAGATCGTTACACTGTAACCAACATCAGCTACTGGGGAAATTCATAAAACTTTGAAAGGAGAAGTGGTAGTTAATAACTGTTAGCATTTTGAGTCTTATGAAGTGAGAAACAATTTTACCATGAGAGAAAAAGGAAAATCAATTAATAATTTTACCAGTTTTCATTATTTCCTACACAAAGTAAACTACCAAGAGTGCTACCAGGTTTTCTATAGAACTGTATTTTGATTTCTAAGTGAAGCTATAATAATCAACAGAACACCAACACATCTCACCAACAATTGCAAGCAGGAGCATAGAGATAGCCCATTTAAAGTATAGCTTTTCATGATTTAATCTCTCTCCCCCAGATGTGAGTATGGACAGTATTTACCATTATGTACTTGGAGAGAAATCAAAAAAGTGTTTATTCCTTTCTGTTACACAACTGAAGAATTAGGGAAACTGTAAGCCTTCTATATTCCTCACAAAAACAACATACAACAAGTTTGCAAGCTGCTGCTTTGACTTCCCTAACATCCCACAGAATGTTAGAACACACAGATAGGGCTTCTCTCTGCCACAAACGTGTATGAAAGTCATGTAAACAGAGGGCAACAATAAACAACCCAGAAAGCAGAGCTTTGTATATGCTAAACCCCCTTTGTAACTCCCCCTTTGTAACTCCCTTAAATAGTTCAAAGCAAAAACTAGTTACTTTATATGTAGGTGTTGTTCAGCAATAAGACTTTGTACTCTCTTTATTTCTCTCTCTAGGTATGTATGTATATTTATATATACACAAATACATGTTTCTTTCAGATTTGTCATGATTCCAAGAGCCAAGAAAAAAAAAATCTAGGAAAAAAAAAAAAAGATAATTGAGCCCTAATAATGGTCCAAAAATTACGGGAACAATTGATTTCTAATAACAATGAATAAACATCATTAGGCACATGAATAGAAATCTATTTTGGTTTTGGGCACCACTTACTGTGAGATGCTGGAAAAGCCATGCTCTCATGATATTTGTTGCTACTTTGGGGAAAATGCCTCTTTTCTTCTGTCGCTTTTTGTCCTTGTCTGGGTCATCGTCATCCCCTGTACCAGGTGAGGCTACACTGTTGTCTAAACCATCCCCTATAACAAAGAGAAAAACAGGAGAAAAATAAACAACATATAGAAGCCAGAACGTATCGTTAATTACCAAGATACTAATACAGTTTTATTTTGTTCTGATAGATCAGAACACACAGTTTCTCATTATATATGAATGTTGATACAAATATGCAAAACTTAGAAACCATGTCTCTCCAAATACTAATTTTGTCTCACACATGCATATATCATTAATTCAATTATAATCGTGTGCTTGACATAGTGCAATAGCTCTTTGTCAATTATAGGATTCAATGTGGGAAAACCTGACACAAAAAAAACATTCACTGTAAATGCATCCCTATAACCATTCTGAATACGTACTATAAGTAATCAAGTTAAATGTTCTGTAGTCTATATATTTGAGGCCTTCTGCAGAGGTGGCAGTAACTGTGTCACTGTTCAGTGCACATAACACACTGTCAGATGAGCCCCTCCCCAGAAGTATCACCCCTAACACACATATATACGCATGCACACACACACATACACCTAGTATGACCCTGCATACGGCATTTGCATGACATGAAAACTTCTACATCTCTGCATCAGAGATTATTACCATTAAAAAAAAAAAAAAAGATGCACATCAAGGTAGAACTCTCACTTAATCAGAACTTTCCATCAACATCTTTCTCTTCTGTGCTTTTCCCTGGCATTAATTGTGCATTAGCAAAAATCATTTACTTTTAACAGTCATAGTTATTTTTTCTTGCCCTCCAGCAAAAATGCCTTGAAAGCCTGCCTGGAGGGCATCTAAATTATGTATCTGAAAAACTCTTCTGGCAAGGCATTGCAGGACCCCTACTTTCTTAAAATTCATACGAGCACGTCTTCCTGTTTTTGGGAAGGCATCAATCAAGAGCAGCAATATATGCCATATTCCTGCATTAATATTTGAACTAATAACTTTAAAAAAAGGAAAGAAACAAGATCCGACTTGTGGCATAATCAAATGCAAAATAAATGAAGAATACTGGGACAGCACTGAGACTTTATAGATTGCTGTGTTTTCCTTACACATCATTAGCCCGGAGCCACACGAAAGAGGAAAACAGAGAAGTGGAGAGTTTATGCTCCCTGCTGGTGTTTAAGAAGCCGAGGTCCTGGAAGGACATCTGGGAATTGTGCTGAGACGGTGGTTTTTGTAATTTAAGAATAGACATTCATTAGCAGTAAATGCCATAAATCCCATGCTAAGTAAAAACCTTGTCCAAGAAAGCCTAAAACAATAAACTCTGTGCTCAATGTAGCCTGAGCTAGACGCTCCATAGCTTCCTGAGGAATGCTATAGATTCACAAGCTAATTCCTATAGCCTCATCTAGCTCCATAGTGCTACTAAACAAAATACGTTGCAGCTACATAAAGCCCGTTTGCTTCAAAACCTGCGTTTCAGCTCCATCTTCCCTCCTGTGCCAGATCACCCTTCTTCCACTACCTCACCTCTGAAAAACCAACCCTCTCAGACCAGAGAGACAGAAAAAGCCACAGCAAAGAGCTGGCAGATTAATTTTATTGACATTTCCATTTTCACTGCAATGTGATACCCTCCATCACATGGAAGAGATGACCCTCACTATTTACAGACTGACAGGCCACTTCATTACAACCACCCTGCCCCAAGGCAGAGCAGCTCCTTTCCATCTGCCCAAACACCAGAGCAGGACCCCGAAGTCACTGCTCTTTCTCATGCTTCTTTTCTTTTCTGTTTGTTTCCATTAATGACAGAAAAAGGAGAGTCAGATCACAGCAAACCAATCAAAGAGATTATGGAAGCCCTATATATTGTAACCAACTGCTCATTTTTGTAAGATGTTGGTTATTTAGAAAGCGCTCCTTCCCGTTCCCCCCCTCCCCATTCCACCCCACTCCTCTCTATCACACACTAGCACACACACACGCGCGTATGCACACACACGCACGCACGCACACACACACACACACACACACTTACTTTCCACTATGCCAAGGAACTGCTGCAAGGCAAATTCTCACAAACACTAATGGCTTCTGACTGCTCCTTGGCAACCCCAGCATTTTAACCTGGGTGGATATGCTCTCCAAAATACAGACACTGGAGCTATCTCATCAGCTGTTCATGTGACACAGATGGAGAGTGGCTATTAGGAGCCAGGCAATGGGCCTTGGGGATCTGAGGTGCTGTACTGTAGCCTCAGGCAATTTTGAAAAGCAGTACCCGGAGATGGGGGGAAAAATCCACACTGAAAGTGCAAGTTTGAAGTCAGTCTGTTTGTCTATCTGTCGTGTGGATAAAGATATCTTTGTCTTTGTATGTAAAAGCTGTGTGTGTATGCATAGAATGCGTGCAGCTATAAAACTTCCTTTCTGCACCATCCTTTCTCATGCTAAAAGCACTGGTTTGCTCTATATACAGACAAATTCCTGTTTCTCCTTATATACATGCTCTCTGCTTTGTGAGTATCCTCAGCAGGAGTCACCTACATGTTAAATCAGTATTTAGACCTTTTGGAGAGTTGTTAATATCCTGGTTTAAAAAACTAATAGCAGCCCAGGAGATGAAAGTTCACCTAAAGCTTCCATTACCTTCACAGCTTAATCAGCGGTTAAAATGGTAAGAGACAGCACTTCCTTAATCTGCTCTACAACCTCATGAAAGGAAATTCAAATATTGTACCACCAAATTAACTCAGAAGATGAATATACACTGCAAAATTTGTTGGTCCTGGTGAACTACAGGCCCAATCCTGTTAAGCTGTATTGTCATATCTTTAATAACCCTACAACCATTGACATTAGTGGATACTGCTTCTAGTTCCAAGATAGCATACAAATAGCCCTTAACTGATGTTTCCAAGATGCAATTATTTACTTCTTGGATAAGGAGGGCCTGATTCTAGTTTGCCTTATCCAAACAAAACAAGAGTTACTTTAAATGAAGAAAAAAAAATATCAAAAGTGAAATAAAATTAACAGACATGAAAGTCACTCCACTGCAGATCGGATTAAGCTTGTTTTAATTGCTGCATGAATGAATCCAAATTTAAATAATTTAAAACATCATTACAAGTGGTTCTGGATCTGTGAACTGTTCACATCTTGATTTGGAGAGTATCTTGTAAGAAGAGCACAGTCAAGTCCTAACTTGTATGGAAATAGCAATTATATGAGCATAGTTAACCCAATTTTATAGTCGGGAAATTAAGTCTAGAGTTTGGCCCACTGGCTTTCTCTTTCACAATGCAGCAAAAAAACACGGAGGGTGACTTTCTCCTGCTTTAGACACTGTTCACTCATTTATTCTTGTGCAAAGATTACAAGTGACTGCAAAACCACTGCTCTAGAAAAGTGGAGAATTTTTAAGCGGCACTCTCTTTGTAGATGTGTCAATGACTACATGGATTTGAGTCAGTAGACTCAGGTGTATCCCAACTTATTTAAGATCCTATCAGTGCTGTATAACAGTCTCAATAACCCCTGTGAAAGACGAAGAGAGTATACAAGATGCTTTGCAAAGCACCTACACAGGGTTTCTTACAGACCTTCTCTTCAAGGCCAAGTGCTTGTGGAGGAGGCTGGAGATGGAGGTCTTATTTACACAGCAGGAAGTTCTATGCTAGTTCTGTGTGCAGACACTTTTAGCATGCTGAGTGTTTCTTCCCACAATATTATTTTGCTTTGAAAGTAAAGCAGACTACCACTTATTTAAAACATACTGTGTAACTAGTCAGAGCAGCGTTTCCATTGCACTGTAATTTCAAACTCAACTTGCTGCAAACTGACTTCCTTGGGCCAACTAGCTTGCTGAGTCCAGTGTTCACACAGTTAAGAACTCTTGGGGACACAGAGTCCAGTCCCACAGAAGGCATGTCCAGTCGTGTATCAATGAATTCCTTTTTGACAGTCCTCCAGTCTCTCGGTATTATCTCAGTCTTAGTCCTTGTTTGTGTTCCTCACAGAGTAAGGCCCAGAAAGACATGAAGCTAGTGCTGCTTGGAAGCTGCTCATCTAGTCTTTTCATCATTTGTGAACAGAATAGACAACAGATTCCCAATCTAATCAAAAATGATACTTGGAAAGAATATCCCAGTCATGCCAAAGCACAGAAGCCTGGTAACAACCCAGATTCAAACTCCAGAAATAGTTTACATTACCATCGTAACAATCAGAGCAGTAAGAAAAGTGATTTCCAGACAAATACATTTCAGGACTTAGTGTTTAAGTTTCTTCATCATCAGAGATCCCTTATAGCTTTATTGTTTGTCATGCTAAAGGGCAAGAGAGAAGAGAAGAGATATCTAACCAGGGGCAACGTAGGAGAAGACACTTCACCATTTTACTAAAAATAGCACAAGCAATATGAAAGTCACATTAAAGGATTCTGAAAAGGAAAGCTGCAGTGCACTGTGCTCACTTTAAGAAAGCTACACTGTAGTCTTTTGGTCCAGTATTTTAATGGAGTAGAATATGAAGGTATAATAAATGCAAAACAAAGAAGAGACTGCACACATAGACAATTTGCAATTATTTGTTTGTACTTATAATGTGTCCATCTGAAGACATAAGCACTGTAAAACATTGTTAACAAGAATGGTTAGAATATTACTAAGATCAACACCACCACGAGAGAAAAGTCTTAAAAATTCAATTAATTACCACCGTCAAAAAGCTAGAAATAGAGAACTGTTTGAATATGTTTTGAAGATGTGACAGTCTGTGCTGTAGGGAGGGCTAACAGAGAGAGAAGGTCAGTTCCAGAATCAAAGACCCTTCAGGACAATTCCTTATCTCCATTCCATCCTGTTAAAATCATCACTTAGACTTACAGATTCAGCACATCACAGTTCTTTGAATGAAGTGCTGGTTGTGGTATTTTTGTTGTTATTTTTTTATTTATATTTTTCCCCCTCCTCATCCGAATGATCACTGTTCATGGAAGTTGACTTAGTCTCCTCATATCCCAGAAGCAGCACTTATCAACTGCATCTTACTGCCAGGGGAAACTGAGTTAGGTAAGATTACGAATGACAAACCTGGGCCTTTAAAAAACACAAAGTTTAAGTGGACATTTCAGCTTAGAGCTGTGCCATCATCAACAGTGCTCTGCCAGTAGAGCAGTGCTGGTTACTGAAGGGATTGACTGCAGGTGGAACAAAGCCATCAGGAGCTGTTTAGTCTTGACAGAGACATCCGGGTTTGACCTGCATGCTCAACTACCACTTGTCCCATTGCGTAATGGGATGTCCTCAGGTAAACTGCTGCAGTCAGCCCCTGCGATCCCTTCCCTTTTGTGTGTCTGAGATACCAGACACATGTCTGATGGTGCTCTGTCATATGAAGGATTCAGGGAACATCTTGGAGAGGAACAAAGGCTGGATGTTGCTGCACTAGAGGGAACAGGGAGACTTCATTTATACAGCACCACCACCTCTCCAACTACAGATGTTATTCTTTAGACCTTCTAGCATCTGGCAGGAGATAAAGGGCCTCTCTCTGCTGTTCTTTTGGAAGGTCTTGTGCTTTCCAGAAAACAAAACCATACAAAACCTTTGAGCTAAGAATGTAAAGATCTTCATATACACATTTTGCACAATCTGGGTATTAATAACTATTATAAATTCAAATAGGAAAGAAACAAAGAGAACTTAAGACACCATTAGACATTGCCTACAAAGCTATTCTGCTTGGTCTAACCATATTTTAGCATAGTTTGTCAGTCAGGAGCAAGTCTCTATTACCATCTGGCAATATGTGTGAAAGGCTTAAAGAGTTACACAGTATCTGGTGTCTAATGTGTATCTACAACAAGAGAGAGAATAAAAAAATGTTCTTTTCTGTGTCTGAATAGGTGCTTTACTATATTTACTAATTTATCTCATTTTCAAAAAGGCATTTACAAATATTTTATTATTTACTTGAGGGTAGGAATGACATTCCAGATACGTTATTTTTATATCCATAGATGCTGTAAAATTGGTGACTTGAGTCGTTAGAAATTATTTGCAGAACAGTAATCTTTCACATTTCCCCTTTTATTATTTTTCTGTCAAAAAAAAAGAAAGGCTGTTTTTTTGTTTGTTTGTTTGTTTTTGTTGTTGTTGTTGTTTTTTTTTTTTTTTTTTTTTTTTGTGTGTGTGTGTGTGTGCCCTTAGTGGTCTATGTCTAAAGCTCATGCTTATCTGTGAAGTGAATTGAGAATTCTCACTGATTATATTCAAAAGCCAACATACAGTTCTAACTTTTTTTTACAGAGAAAACTAACAAACATTGGTTTAAACTTTAAGCTCTTTTATATAGCCAGCAGGTTCGTGGTTTGTGCATTGCAATTCAACATTTTTTCACATCAGGTGAAAAAAGTGTTCCAATGCAGACAAGGGGAACAGCAAAGCAACCTGCTAATTACTGATCTCTCTTACGTTCCTGCTGTGCTAAACTGTCCAGACATGTTGAAGTGAAATTTTTCTGCGATTTTCAAGTGACTAGTTCATGGCCCAGTACCGTGGAGTGCAGGAGAAGGGATGAAATGCTTTAGTTTACATGCAACATTTACTAACTGTGTGGGTTTTCCGACATTAAAGAGGGGACAGTGACCCATGCCACCTTTTTCACACTCAAAAGAGCACTGAAAAAACAGTCTTCATAGGCTTACCTCAGGCTTCCCTGGCCCTTAACACCCTCCCCCCAGGGTAGGAGCAGAAAGAGAAAAAAGAAGGGATTTTATGCTCCTTTCTCTTCAACTTTTCAGGCGGTATAAGCAGCATTTAGCAAATTCAGCCTCCAAATGGCTCCAAATGCTCTGAGCTGCAGGGGCTCATCCTTTGTTAGCCTCCCTCTATTTACACAGGATTTACGCAGGCTCTCCACTGAAGAGACCACATGTTTCTGACAGAAAGCACTTCCATTCACACTGCATCAGGCAACAGGATTGTAACCACTGCAGCTTCACGCTGACCTGAGATTAGGGATTTCAGCAACATTGAGATGGTAACAATCTGCTAACTAACGAAAATTATCCATGGAGAACTCTGCTGCTTAGTTAAAACTATCACAGACAGATAGATTAGGTTACTTCGAAGGACAATTAAGAACTAGTTACTGTCAGGAATATGCATGTCCATCTACGAAAAACATACACACAATATCAGAAGAAAAAAAAAATCTTAAAAAAAAAAATCAGACTGCAGCTTGGATTAAAACAATTTCACCCACTGGCTGAAGACATAAAGTGTAAAAACAGACAGATGGACACATATGTAAATGTGGCTGCATTTGTTTCTCTGGAGCTGGCAAGTTAGTAATAACTGTATAGTTTAATAATTTATTTTCCACACTATTTTCACACTGGTTAACTGGGCAGTGGCAACATCCATGTGGAACTTCAGGAACAGACTAACTCCTGCAGTCTAATTGCCACTGGTCCAAACAAACCAAGGTAAGAGACCTTCCATGAATCTACCTACACGGACTCAGTCCTGGAATCTGATGACAGTCTGGGGATCTTATAAATTTCTTTTTTTTTTTACTCTGTTTGGCCAGCCAGGATTTTTGCACTGAGATTTTTTCGAGTTTTAGTATTTGCGTCGGGGTTTTCCAAAAGAGATTACACACATATACACAACACAGCACAACAAATGTTGCTGGTTGGATCTTGTGGGTTTTGCTCAGTAGCCTTTCACTGGGCAAAAGAAAAATAGATGGGAATGCAGGGCCAGGAAGGACCAAGCAGATCCATTTTTTGATGAGTCTTATTTGCTGTTTTAATTCAGTGAATTATTTTGCTTCTGCGGCAAAAGACAAAATTTCCTTTGTAATAGTAACTCACACATGCATCCGATATGCACATAAAAAGTACATGGTATATTCTGAAGTTCTCCATAGTATATCATAATAAAGCTCTTCTGGGCACTCAATGATTCATTTTTAGTGATCTCTCAAATGCCCTTATCCACAGTTAACACTCAGATTTTATTAAGGAAGAAAGCAGGGACAAATGTCCACTTAAGTCCCAGCTCTCAAATTCAACTCTGCTTGCACTGCAGTACCTAAAAGCTAAAGCTTTTTTAATGTTCTATTCACCTCCCCTGTGTGGTATTTCTGCTAACACAGAGTTCACAATCTTTCAGCCCCAAACACAGAAGGCTGCTATCTTCAAGTCATCCAAGGAATGTGCCAGATACTATCATCTGCCCTGCAATACAAAGAACCAGAAAGAAGCAGAGACCAAAAGGAGACCATACTGATCAGGTTACTGAAGTCCAGAAAGTCTTTCCCAGAATGCTAAATGTTAATCTCTGAACCAGAAAATGTTAGATTTAAGATCCTTGTAGTTGGAGGAAACGCTAGCTTGAGAAGTCAAAGACGTTGCCATTTGAAGTTGTACTTTGCATGTTTATCCCAATCTCACATCCCTCATGCTGGTGTAATTGCCATCAAGCACTTTGTTCTGTTCAAGCAAAATTATCATTAATGTCAGTGGCAGTTTTGCCTGAGTAAGGAGTGCAAGACCAGATCCTTGTCTTATTTAAACAGAATTGCAAGCACTGCACACTTCCAGAAGAGACGTACTCATTAAAACTTGTGGTTTGTGCTGATTTATGATGCTCTTCTCTTTAAAAGTGAAACTCACTTTGTACCTCACAAAAGAGAAAGTGTTCGATGCACTTGTTCCTATGTTGTTTTAACTTAACTTCCTCCCCCACCTCCCAGCACAAGTTGTGGAATTTACACACAGATTTGGCACCTAGGCTGAAGGAAAGCATTATTAAATTAGGTTTAAGTATTTTGTCTGCTTCAGTAATTACTTTGCAGTGTGAATGTAAATAGCTGTTATTCTGTTTAATTTTTTCATCATACTAAACACTGTCACAAAAAATGTCCTTGTGGTGCAGTCTAAATGCCGTTCTTTTCCAAACATTTTTCTATATATTTTTAGAGAAATATTTTTAGCATTCTCACAGTAATTCTGTTAAGAATACTAGCTGCAGACTCTGGTTACAGCTGAGGCAACAATAACAAGTCATTAAAGAAATCAGGAGACTTTTTTTTTTTTTTTTCCTGCCTAAAGCTCATCTTTAAGAGACCATTTCTTTTTTTTCTCTATCCCTGCTGGAGTAACTGGGATAATGATTTTAGTTTTCTTTATCAACTGTACCAAAGTAAAAATAAATTAAAAAGCTACACTCGATTTTAAGTACTGTTTATTATTTGCTATCCTGTTATTTGTTACCCTGTTATTTTTGTCATTATACTAATATCAAATGTGGTCAAAATAGCTAAACTCAATTAAAATTCTACCTGCAGTTGAAGTTAACTAATTAAGTTCAATATTATCTTATCAATATTTAACATTTAACATTTTGCAGTTGTTGTTTATATTTAACCATAGCACAATGTGGAAAACTTAAAAGTAGATGATTGCTAACATCCTGTACTGTTTTTCTTCATTAAACCTTTAATGTAGTTTCCTTAGGAATAAAAAGTTCCTAATTGAAAAAAAAAAAATAGCACTCAGAACATCTCAATTTTCCATACAGCTGTTACACAGTTACAAACTGTGATGTATTTTAATGTCTTGTTGTTCCCCTTAGACAATATGCAGTTGAACACAACAGCTTGTTTAGGAGACGTCACTTAAACTGATGTCCACAGATACAGTAAGTGTCTGTGTACTGTTCACATTTAAAACCTCCCTTTTCAGGTTTATTTAACTACTAAAAATGTGCCAGCTGAAATATTACATGCAAGTGTACATTCATATCAATTCTTCATTAAAAAAAAAAAGGGGGGGGGAACTAGAAATATGTAACAGACATTTATTCCTGAGATACTAATTTAAAAGCTTTAGATATTAGTAAGGATATTAGTTAGGCCACAAGTCCAAAATACACATTACTCTATTGGAGGATTTATAACAACAAATGAAGGATGGCTGAATTAAAAAAAAAAAAAAAAAGTTTTGATAGAAGGTGCCAAAATGAACCATAAAAGCTTTTCCAGGTGACAAAACGTACACAAATGTGTATGTTACATAAAATACAAATAAAGAGTACTGTCTTGATATGCATTTGCAAACACCTGAACAGCAGCAAAAAAAAAAAAAAAAAAAAAAAGAGATGCTTGCTGGGAATGCATAGTCAAAAAAAAAAAAAAAAAAAAAAGTACAAAATAACTCCAAACTTGGCAAATCTTACATACCATGAGAGCTCCAACACCTATGCACAGTAGGGTGGATAAACCCGCTGGGTGCCTGGGACATATATATGCACCTCCTCCTAAAGTGTTCATTTGGCTGGCAGTCTGGAAAATGCCAGAATGTGAAGGGTTACGTTGGAACACTGACAGTCTGCTTTCTTAGGTTTAAGCTAAACCCCATACTTTAAATGTAGAATTCTTGTTAGGTATTTGGAAACATGCTATTTGGTATTAACAAAAGAGGCTTGATCTAGTGCTCACTGAAGCTGATGAATAATGTCTCAGCTGACAATTGCATACTTTGGATCTGCCCACATATACTTTTGATGAACATTTTTTTCAGGATTCTTGTCCTGCAAGAAGCCTGGTAGGTAAAGGGTAAGCCAGGGGTGTCTCATCTGCAGTATGTACTGGATGCTTAAAAGTGGTTAATGGAATGGTCTGAAACACTCTGTCTTTTGAAATCAGTAGACATTTACAGATAATAAGAGCAAGCATTTAAGAGCCAAGCACCTACTCAGTCCCTGCTAGTTTCTTTGAATCTGGCTTCAGCCATGAGCAAAGATAAAGCTGAGAATACCCAAATGCCTCAAACTGAAAAGGAAGCACATAGACGTGAAGATTTCAACTGGCTCGCAGAAAAAAAAAAAAAAAAAATCAATCTTTATGATATCAGAAAGGCTTACAAGCAAAGTATTTTCTCCTGTCTTAGAGTTTTACTTGGTTGTTTCATGATGTTATGATTAAAAAAAAGCAAAGTAACAAGAAGGGAAGGCCATGGTCTTCTACTCTCTCCATACCCAGCCTGTTTGGACCTGTTTTAAGTTATCAAAAGAAGAGACAGAGGAACAAAATTTTGTGGAAACACAGTGAAAAGCTTTTGACAAAAATTTCCAAGAAATGGATTTACAAAATAAAGCAGAAAAACATCAAAACCACAGGATGCTGTCTTGTTATAACATCATTTGTGTAGAACTTCACGGCACAAAAGTAAAAAAGCACAGACCCCCACTCTGAGAGCTGATGCCTTGCTTTTCTGTTCGTAAGCCTAAAATTTTGTTTCAGGTCTTTCACTGCAGCAGAAAGTGTTGCCAGAGACAAATACACAGTGCCTACAAAGTCTTCCTAGACTGGCCTGTGCTCCTGAATTTAGGGGAAGAACCTAACAGGCTGGGCTCCAGAGAACTGCCCTCACCACACTCTCCATCTGAGGAGATAGGATTGACTGTATGAAGGGATCCCCAAACAAAAACCATGGCAAATTACAAGACTTCTCTTCCAGATTCAGGTTCAGACGGCTAAAGCTGAGTTTCGCTCTGGACAGGCTGTTCACTCAGCCCATTAGAGAACTGACACATATGCCATAAGATCAAATCTAAGCCCCACCAATCAAGCAGCAGTCTAGGCTAAATGTGCTGAGGCAGCACATTTCCAGATCTTGATCACACTAGGCAGGGGAGTCATTCTTCTCAGTGATAAAGTCACTGAATGCACTCTTGAGGAGATAAAAAATTAAGAACTGGCTGACTTTGCACCATTTGAGCGAGGTATTCACCACTGACCCAGAACAAGGAATTGTCATGTTCTGACACCAGTTAGGAATCACCATAGGCATGGTCATCTCTGACTTTTTACTGCAAGACTGTTCACAAAAACAGTTTCTCTGTTGGTTAATGGTACCAAGCTGGAAACTACAGAGTTTAAAGGCACTACAGTAAACTTCACACAGTCTCCTTCTCTTCTCCCCCCCCCCAAAAAAAAACTCTTTGAAATAATGACAATGAGAGGGCTCAAATGAAAAACTAAAAATAAAAAAGATATATATATATAAAGATATATAAGATATATAAAAGATATATATCAGATATATAAAAGATATATATATATATAAAACCAAATAGTATTTTGGCAATTAAGATTTGCATCAAAGACATTAAACCCCTTTTGCAGTTCCTACCTGTGTTTTATTATGTCAGCATTTAAAACTTACCAGAGATTTATGCAGCAGCTAAAGACTGAGATGCTAATAGCATTGGAGCATTTTATCTAAAGCAAGATATTCTATTCCCTTTTCTGTTACGGGCTCACAAAGAAGAGATCTTTGGAAAACTTTTAGGGATAAGGATTTTCAAAAGTTCAAAAGTGCTTAAATGAGCAAGGAACATAGCTTTCAATGAAAACTGCTTTAAAAGTAATACACAAAATTCCTTTTGATAGCAATTGGTGGTTCTTCAATAAGTGAAAGTTATATATTATTGCTTTTAAGACAAACATGTCAATGCACTCCTGTGCTCATCTAAGCACTACATTTTTTTCAAATTTGAGTATGGTTCTTGTGTTTACTATTTCATGTTCATCAAAAAACACATATCTTAAAGGGTTAAAATGTCACAGAACATGCTCTTTAAGTCCTTAACTACTCTGTTAGAACTCAGTTTCTTGGACATAAGTACTTGTGACAAAATAGATGCATAAAGACACCTCACTTCTTTTCTCCTTTGGCTAAAGAACAGTATTTTCATCTACAATACTAGGAGCAAAAGCAGATCTTAGTGCAGTAACTTCAGCAAAGAGGCCACACAGGCTTTTTTATCTATGGCTGATCAAAATCCTGAAGTGTTAATAGTATTCTCATTTGGTCTTTATTCATATCTGATTCCTGGGGCATAAATGGAAATTTGTTCTGAGAGGTCTTGTAAAAAACAGGATTTATCCTTTCCTGTTTCTACTTCCAGTGAACTCAATGACAAAATATTCTTTGGAACTCCCTCTTCACCTGCTGCATACTCTGTGGTGCTGCCAGCATGGACAATATACAAAAAGCTAATTGGTTTTCCCAGGGATGAGGCAAAGAGCTCTGAGGGATCAGGACCTGTGCATATTGCCAGGCTCTGCAGTGAGGACACTTACATAAGCACTAGCCCTGCATGTTTTGATACAGATAACTTCTCCCTGGTTTGCAGAGTGAAGGAGAGAATTATCACATGAAGTACAGATCTGGGGCCATTTTTCTGAAATAAGAAATTCCAGCATCCATAATTCATTTATGAAGCAATAATGAAGCCTCTTTTCCAACCCTATTTATTTCTTACCAAATTGATTCATCTGGTCAAAGAAAAAGAATGAGAAGCTAAATCAAGAAAATGAGTAGGTCATCCTCTTGTCTTCAACCAGTGTTGTTTTCTGATACCCATGGTTGCTTTTCCCATATGTGATAGGGTTCAGTAAATAAGTCAGGCCTGGACCCTAGCTGTTGGTGCTTCACAGATTGTACTTCCGTAGCAGCACCACCCCATTACTGAGGAATTAGTTGACAATACCACTAGTTGTACCAAGAAAAAACACACACAAAACAAAACAAAACAAAAAAAAACCCTAATTGGTCCCTGAGGACAGCTAGGTGCTTTGGAAGTCTTAAAAAAAAAAAAAAAAAAAAATTATCTCCCACAGTGATTTGCCAGCCTTCCTATACTCTATCCAGCACATTGGGACTTCTAAATTACATACCATAATTGACATCAAATATCTGTCCCATCAGTGAATATCTTTATTAGCATCAAAATCACTCACAACTAGTGTTCCTCAATGTTATTAAACAGAACTTGTTCTAGGTGTTGCCTTACTAATTAGTCAGGATGAGCCCGAGGAAGAAAATCTGGGTCATGTTAAATTAATTGGAATGAGCATGAAAATTAGCAGAGCAAACTGCATCAATTTTCTATAGAGAGTCTTTCTTCATGTTGAGAATAAAAATGGATATTATGAGGCATTAACCAAACTGCCTTCTGTGACTGCCAAGAGGTGTGTTACAGTAGCCCAAAAATATCATGCTCACAGATTTTCAGAAGTTAATGAGACATTTCCAGGAATGGTAAATACATGGTATTAAAATGGGTGTGCCTCTTATGGGAAAATGCCAAGTCATTTCATGTTTATTCAGGCATAACAAGCTCCTCAAAATGAGCATAATTTAAGAGGTGAATAGTGCAAAGAGGGCTAACATTCAACTAATTTTCCTTAAGAAAGAAAAGATTAAATTGAACAAAAAATGAATTAAGAGGTTTACAAATCAACAAGTCAACCATCAGATTGCAGCCTCTGCTCAGTATATTCTCATCAGCCCCTGCCATGAAGTTTTCAAAAAATGTCCCGAAGGCAGAGAACAAAGCGAGCAGAACTGATTACAGCCACACTCACCGCCTTGCTGTCTAAACTCTGTTTGGCTTCCTAATGAGCTCACTAAAAACCTAATTCATCTCCCATAACCCTTCTCAGCCCTCCTTGAAATTCACCATTATGGAAATTACAGATGAAACATTTACAGGCTGTGTTCAAATTACTGCTTCTTCAACAGGCAGGTCCCTGACCCTCACAATGAACACAATAGAGGTATGTCCGGCATGAAACCACTCAAGCCGCAGCCTATAGAATAAAGAGGCTCAGGAAGGTTAAGACTTTTTCTCATGGTGACAATGATTTCCGCATTAATGCTTTCAGTTCCATGAATATGGGAATTTTGTGGGTTTGACATTATATCAAATACAAATTGTAATTCAGAAGGGGAGAAATGAGTTGTACTGATGACAAATAGCTGAAATAGGCTAATGTGAATTCCCAGCCTGTTCATGAGGAAACTCCCTCAGTTCCTCATTACATGGAGTCAAAATGATCCTCACGGCACCTAGCCTGTAACTGGAAGATTACTGAATTGATGGATCCTTAGTTTAAAATGCAGCTGTTTTATTCTGCTTTAGTAATTAATTCTTTTTCCAATACCATATTGATTAAGCGTAGACCCTGATAAAGTTCAAACTGAGAAGAATCTCTAGTGGCTTCCTTACTTGCTCCAGAGACTCAATGAAAACTTCCTACAATTCCACCTGCCTCCTCAGAGTGCTGATCCAATGAACAGAACGTTTTTTTTTCTCATAAATTAGTTAGGCCATGTGGAGCTGTATTAGCTGATCGTTGCTTTTGTCTCTCTACTTGCTGACTTGCTTTTCACTTTTGCTGTCCTTTGTGCTGTCACACACAAAGTCGGAGTGCAGCTGCCATTCTGAACCCAAACCAAGGTAAAGAACAATTCGTACAAACTACATTTCCCCCCCCACTTTATACAGCTGCAACTCCCTGAGCAGTGCTGCACTCAATAAGGCCTCCTGGGATCCAACTAGCAGTGAAATCCATGCTGAAGCATGCAGTCATTCTGTGGGACTAAAGGGTGTTGCAGGGGGAGTAACCTGTTTTCTTCAAGCTGCTCCACCTTTTGGGAAGCAATATTTGCAGCTTTGTTTTAGCAGCCAAAGGTACTTATACATATATATATATACACATATATTTAAGTTTAAAAAAAAAAAAATCGCATTCAAAAAGCACTACAGCCACGTGAGACAAGAAACCACCACTTCACTTATAACAAGAGGGATGTGGGTCCTTGTTGACCAAAAGGCAGCCGGTGGCTGTCTGTGAACGACCACTGTAAACACAGCAGCACAGCACAACACTACAAGAAGCAGCAATTGCCAACATGTTGTTGCTGTTCAAAGAGTCACCTGTACTAGGAAATCAAAGCTTGTGAATGAAAATGAGCAAGATAACAGAAAGTTTCTCAAATTAGAGCCAGGGCACGGGATTTTTCTTTTCTACAAAACTCAGAAGCACTGAGAATATTTTCAGATTAATGTATTTTATTATTATTGTTTCTTCCTCAATCCACCCAAGCCCTCCTCCTCTCCTTTCCCACTGCCTGAAAAAGGCTGGTACTTCCTGTGCCTGTATACTGCAATTTATAATTTGAACCTGCGTGCTGCATATATACTGGCTTCCAGAACACTGGTAACAAGTCATTGACAGAAGTAAATGATCTGAAGGAGCGGCAGGCACATCAGACATTAGCAATTCCTGTTCAGGTGACTTATTAGTTAATGGGACTACATAAAGGTTAAGGGTCTCACTCTGATCTCATACTGTCTGAGGTCCCTGACTTAACTTCTGCCTTCCCAGCAAGGTAAAAGCAAGTTGCCTTTTTTTCTATTTTTTTCAGGACAACCTAAGTTTTGGCTCACCTGATCTGTATTTAAGAGCTACGTAAGCAGGCGGCTGCGAGGGTGGCAGTGGGCAGCCTCTGCACGGTGGGCCAGGACAGATAACTGCATTCCCCACCTTCAGAGCATTCTTCCTTAGGGTGAAAGGTCACCCTTCACAGATGTCTCCAACAGACACTCGGTTGTCAAAAGGTTGCATCATGTGATGCATGCAGTCACAGCTAACAATGCATTGTTCTCATTGAGATATGTAAACACGTTGCACTTCCAAATAATTTCCTTGTTAAGAGCAACTTGTTTCTTTCGCCTGTTTTGTTCAATTATCAAAAACTGTAAGGAACACAGAAAAAACAGTCTGCCCCCCCACCCTCCACAATTCATTGATGAAGTATTCTTTTTTCCTTTTCTGTCACATTACCCTGCACAAGAAGATGCTTCTGGTTTATTCCAGGGGAGAAGAAAAAAAAAGAGAGAGAGAGAAAGGAGAGAAATGAAAGTACTATATTCCAAAGTGTATAACAGTAAAGAATATAGTCTGGAGGCAAAAAATGCAAGCATTTTGTGAAATGGAAGATAGCAAGCAAATTGTCAGAAAAGTTGGGCAGCCAGAAAAATTTAACGATGTAAATCCTATTCAGTTTAATATATCCTATTCTAATTTCTTCTGTTTAAAAGTAACAAACAAACATGCACGCTGTGTGGACAAGTGCAAAAAGAAAAATGATGTGTGTTCATACATTTATTACAAATTCAGGTTTGCCTGGTGCAGAAAGTTTATTTCTCCAGGAACACTTCAAAAAAATAGGTCCTAGTTGCTATAGTAGCTCAGCTTTTTAATTTCAAGTGCCTCCAGATGAATAATATAACAAAGATTCCTTCCTTGTTGAGGACAGTTACTATAAAGCAGCTTGAAGCTATCACACACAATACAAAACAATTTATTTCTAGAATGGATTCAAACAAGCTTATCAGGATTGTTATCTAGTTATAAATTACATATTTAACAGTAAAGTAAGACAGACATGGCTGGAATGTTACACATGGGGAAACACAGCTACAGATATTCCAAATTACTCAATCTAATCCTAAACAGTAGAATCTTAAGGGCACTGGGAATTTCTAGAAGAATTAGGCATTATGTATTGTAAAAAGCTCAATTAAATACCCTCAGAAACTGAGCTGAGATTCTTTCAGAACTGTCTGCAATATATAGTCCTTCCAAATGCTTCCTGCTTGCTTTTCCAGGCATCATTTTTCTGCTCATTCCTTTAATCACTGAACCTATGGAAAGCACACTTTCAAAAAATGCCCTTCAGTACTTTTATATCTCTTATTTCACACAGTTGGCCATCTTGAATTAATGGGAGTCAATGAAGACACACACTCTTAAAAATGACTGCAGCTTCGTTGGTCTAATCTACAAACTTTAAAGACCTTAGTTTTATGAGCTTTCCTCGGGGTAGGTATTTCAATGTTCTGAAAACAGGGTTATGGACTGTTAAGTTAAGCACATGTTCTGCATCAACATTTTAGTTTCAGCAGGTGATTTGGTGCCAAGTTTGCCAGTTAGTATCATCAATCCCAAAATATGTGCATATTTGTTTTAACAGGTGTTTTGAGAACAGCACAGGACAGAAGAAAAGCAGTGTTAATATCTTTGCTTAGCATCTACTCTTAATTCTAAGAACTCCCTTACCCTTCCCCCCAAAATATTAAAAAAAATCACCTATGGTATTTAAGATGCAACAAAATGTAATTGAAAAGAAGTGCAAATTAATAGTGCTGTTATTTGACTGTTGTTATGATTTGTCTGCTCATTTCTATCATACATTTGAGCAACCTGGTCTAGTGAAAGGTGTTCCTGCCCATGGCAGGGGTGTTGAAACTGGATGATCTTTAATGTTGCTTCCAACACAATCCTTCTGTGATTCTGGGATTTCTAATATGACAATCGGGTTTAGATATGCTGTGACCCACGTACTCACAAAATACCACCTTTTACCGCACAAGTAATGTTAACTGTAAAACAGAAAAGTAAGGCTGAGGCAAAACCAAATAGAACAACAACAACAACAAACACACCCTTTTGATAATGAAATGTAATCAGGGACTTTCACATAGTCTGTTCTTCTGAAGAGCATTTGTTAGCATTTGCTTCAGAGGATATATTGGGAAAAGAAAGAAAAGCTATCTAAAAACAAAATAGGCTTACCCACATCAGCCATTCCACAGAACCAAAATAATAGTTTGCTCTTAAAAATGAATAGCAGTGAAACATAACAATAAGATGTATACACACGCACACACACTGTCACGTTTGTGGGTCAGTAGAGATCATGCATCACGATTTTCACAAAATCCACACGCACATACACACACTTCTTGCAGGTGTTATCTCAGACTTGGTCTGCTGAGAAGTGAAGTGAATCCCCACAGCGACGTTTGAAGGTTTAAAAGCTCAGTTTTTTGTTTCTAAATGCCTATGAAAACATTGCCTGTGCTCAGAGGCCTTTTAAAACAAAACCAAAGCTTTTAAAGCTTCAAAAGCGGTCATGGGAATTTGCTCATCAGGAGGGAATCCTAAATGAAGGCCAAGATTCAGTGGATTCCCCTGGACGTGACAAAAGCCATAGCCTGTCTACAGACCTACTGTTTCTCATAGCAGACGAAGGCTGATTCAAGCAAAATTTGACAAATCTTTGTCCATGCCCCAGATTTTACGAAATTCACTTTTTAAAAGCTTTAATCCTCCCCAGCTATGTCCTACTATTTTCTCTACCATACTATACAAACAAACAAACACAACAACAAAAACCCACACCTTTATGGTTACTTAATGTAACTAATAGAGAGATCCCCTCCTCCCTCAGGAGGAAATATTATAATGCTATGTTAAAGGCCTAAAAAAGTTTGAAAAATCCCTTTTTTGTTTTCCTTTTTGAGATGTCAATATTTCATATCCATAGCAGTCTTAAAAAAAGGTACTAGGTATGAAATTGTTTAAGGGACCACTATAAAAGGGCAGAAAAAGTAACATCTGAGTAGAACAAAGCTTCTGAGTCAGGTATTTAAACCATAAAAGCTTGGTACAAATGAAAAGTCTTTCTTCTGAACGTGTGACATACAGCTTGTACTCAGCATTAAGGTGAAGCACACAAGCGAAAATCTAGAGTTTTGGCTTAATTTAACCACAGCATTCCTGCCCGAAGTGTAGCTGACATTCTCCCTTCTCTTTTGGAGATCATCTCATTTTGCCATACGTGTTACACCCTGCTTCCATTAAATACAACAGCCAGTACAAGAGTAGCCAATGAACATTGAGAAGGCAATGGAGCAGAGGGTATTGTGTGTTTTTTGTGTTCAGAAGCAAAATCCTTCTCAAATGATCTAAAATAAAATGTAGCATGTTATCACAGACAGCTGTTTGCCAGAAAACCAGAACAGAAAACTGATACATGGATCCTCCACTGGACATCTGGACACATATGGGTGTACCCCGCTCATTACAGCCACAGCTCAGAGTAGGAGCCTTATATCCAAGACCACTACAGAGGCAAGCAAAATAAAAATATAAAAATAAAAAATAAAAAATCCAGGTCCAAACGAGTTGTTCTCAGGTTTGCCTCAGCTGGAGGGTGCTCTCTGCATAGCTTACAAATTATGCACTAGACAAGTTCTCAGTCTCAAGAACAACTGAACCTTACAAGGAAATTCTCTAAGGAAGCATGCAAAATGTTTATATGTGAATAAACAAGGGAAGAAATGTATATATATATACACACGTCCTTGTTAAGAACATAAGTATCTCTTCTGAGCTCATGTAAGGTAGTCAGAGAAAATAACATGAAATACAAACTCAAACATATATTCTCTGATTATATGAAGACAAATTATATAGAGATAAGATTTTTTATTTATTTTTTTTTTCTGCACAGGCACACAAAGATTGAATCAATTCTGCTTTCAGATGTACAGACTGCACTCCCATCAACTCCCACTGAAGTCAGAATTTGACCTATTGTGTACTTTACATTCACATCGGTGAAGTTGGTAAGAATGCAGAAAATTGCTTTAGAAAGATGTAAAATTAGTTACTAGTTCTAAAATAAAAGGACAGCTTATTTCTTTTAAACAAACCAGATTGATAGCCATTTGGAAGAGCTTAAAGGAGGGTTAATTGGCATACAGTAAACCTGAATTCTGACAGTGTGGACTTCGAGCTAAAATGACATTCTCTTTGGTGGTCCTAGGACTGTAGGATTAGTTTACAAGAAAGCAGAGAGGAGTTTGAAACCAAACTCTGAAAGTTACTGATGAATTACCAGATTAGAAAGGTCTGACTATGAAACATGTAACTGCCCAAATTCAGAATCAGAAAACAAACTAAAAAAGGTGGAAATCTGCAGCTGAGCCTGAGTTATAGATTAATAGAATGAATGAATAATTAAAAAAAATAAAAGGAGAAAGAAAAAAGAAGAAAAGCAATAAAACCCTTCTTTCATAAGAATCTTGTCATAGACAGAACTTTATGCCAAAGTATGGTCAAAGCTGCAATTAAGAATAATAAGATCTATCTTAGGAAAATAATTAAGACAACCAATTCACAATTAAACAAACATGTTTCATCTATCATTGCAGATATGCATGGCAGAAAATTTATCAGCTACATCTAACTCAAGGTCACTAAAGAAAGTTTGTGAACTTCAGGGAAATTCAGATATGGTCCCTTAATCACACTGAAAGAAAGTAATAAAATAATCAAAACATTAAAAAATACTCAATATGAAGATAATCTTTGTTATGTTTTTTGTTGTTGTTGTTTTGTTTTTAATGGAAAACTACATTGTTGCTTCTCTCTTGAACTGAAGTATAAGTGCTGCAGTCATCTTTGTACATGAAAAGGTACCATGTTGTAAAGTCAGCTGAGATGCTAGTACAGATCAGCTTATTTGTTTCTGTAAAATGAAAGATGGCTAAATGCATTAAGCATTTTGGTGATTTCTAAATCAAAAAATAAACAAGCAATACTTTAAACTTAAGGGAATCTACTATTTTAGGCAAAATGGGTAAAGCACTGTTGAAGACAAGCAAGAATATTAAGAAGCATTAGACTTAATTAATGCTTTGTTTTATCTGGAAAAATATGTCTAAATTTAACACACACACACCAAAAAAAAATTATTAACCGGGAATCTTTTCTTACTCAAACGCACTTTCACATAGTAACAGATGTTTTGCACAGAAGAAATTAAGCGTCTGAATACACAAAATGAATCTTAAGTGTATGGACTCAGAAGCACATGAAATTTAATCAAAATCTAGTAAGTTAGAACAAACAAAATTTACTAGCTTTCTCTTTAAGGAAAACATTTGTAGTTTAGGAACAGAATGAAAAAGCCTATTGAAAACATAATTAGGGACTTTTTCTTTAAGTAATTTTTGAGAAGAAACTCCCAATATTCACATGTATTACATAGCTGAAATGCTTACAGAGAACAGGATTCCAAGAGTGTCGTTCAGCTGGATTTGTATGGATTTTGTATTTTCACATTTGTATGAACTATCACCTTCCTAGTGTTATTTCATCACTGAAGCACAAATCCTGCAAAGGCTGAGATGGTCAATATTAACTCTACTGTGAGCCTCTTTATTTCAATATGAGGACTTGCTGTACATGAAGTTAAGCAATGTGTAAGTTCTTGCCAGACTGAGGTCCTACTTTGGTTGCTGTAGGTACTTCTAAAAGTGGAAGGTATACGCTGATGTACACGTAGGATCTTTTCATCCTTTGCCTTTGTTTGACTAAAAATATTTGCCATCTCCAAAATGCTAATTCCTTCATTTAACCAGTTAACAAGTGACAAATCATAATCTGTACTTCAGTTTAACTCTGAGAGATAGAAATAAAAGTAAAAGGTAGTAATAAAGAAATGATAAAAAGCCTTTTGACTGTAGAGAAGGCACAAGGCTTTAATAATTTTCTCAAGGCAGTGAACTGACAGTAGAAACTACACTCATTAAGTTTTCCATGTTCTGTGAACTGTTTTTCATTTTAAACAGCTTTCTTTACAACCTGATAGCATAAAAATATGAAAAGTAATTGTTTTGCCCTGAAATAAAAAAATATTTCCCTCCCTTTTAATGTTTAGCAAGAAATTGTCTGATATGAAGCATTTGGAAGACTGAAAGAATGCTTGGGCATGAGGTCGATGCACAGCATACCTAGGTGTTTTAAACAATTGAATTATTTACCCAGCTGGCTGGGAATCCATGAGCACCATGTGATGTAATCAGGTCAAAAAAATTATTATTGTATCAGGGAAACACTTGGGAGCACTGCTTCAGCACCAGGACCTCACTGCATTAGGTACCACATAAATTAAGGAGGACAATCACTTTTTTTTTTTTTTCCCTTTTCCTTTCTTCTCTGTTTTATTGGCAGAAGCCCAATGTAGCTCCATTGATTTCAGATGTATTAGCAAGAAAGGGCCTGATCCAAAGCTCACTGAAGTCAACCAAAATCTTTCTGTTGATTTAACAGGCTTTGGATTAGTCCCTAAATAAGAGCAGATTTGGACTCAGCTAGAGGATTTCATTTAAGCCCTATGCTTGTTCAAGCATCTAGTAGGAGCTAAGAGAACACTGCAGTCGTACTGAGTAGGAGTCTGTGTTCATCTTGAACTATCCCCTTTAGCAGATGTATAGGGTCAGGAGTTCCACGAAATGGAGAGCCATCAGTAAGTGGTAAATCTGAGGTGGGAGGAATTAGGAAGGAAGCTCCAAGCTGAAAAACTCTGATTTGTGCTATTTAAGCAATGTTCCACCCTTTTTAGACAGGAGTGTAAAATTAGACAAGGAATTCATGCGAATTTCTGAATTTTACATTCGTAAATAATTTAAAAGCTTAGCACTAAGTCCTGCAATAAAATTCTGTGCTTTTATTTGCTATATTCACTTCTGCTGAACTCTCTGCCAATGGGGTCTGCCTTAAATCTAGGTATGACCAACTCACAGCTGCATATCAAAAAGACCAAGGCAAGTTTAAACAAATATAATTGCTTAAACACGTGTGGCCACAATAAGTTGGTGGGCATAATGCAAGATTATAAGGAGGAGCCCTCTTTACTTACTTAAGAATTAAATGCAGGGATTGTTAAAAAATATCATGGTACAAATCACATCTTAATAGAGAATTTGCTGAATTCCCCTCACTCACTCCCTTGGCTGCACCATCAATCCTCGTCAGTAACAGCAAGTGCTCTGTTTATACAAGATAGCAGAAGACCCCAAACATAGCCTGTGAATAAGGAATGTATAGTACCAAGAGTGTACACAGGTAACCATCCATAACATAATTTGAGCTCTTTCAACAAGTTATGCAGCCTGTAGTCTAGGCTAGCTTGTGTAAGATCAAGGGTTTGCAATGGATTTGAGAGTTGGAGCAGCTGGGAAGTCAGGGGAACACAGGGAAAACACTTTGTCTCACTGTGCTGACCGCACCGGCTGTAGGCAGAAATAGGGACACCTGAGCCATTGTACCACTCTGCCACCTGATAATTTCCCTTCGTTTGCTCCTAATGCTGTGATAAAGGTGAATTCACATACAACACAAAGATAGCTGAGCATTACAGCTGTCACTTAAAAGCTGACCATATGTAAGAATAGAAAACGAAGAATCATTTACTTCCTCCAGATCCATACATACCTGTATGCATGGTGAGTTACTATATAAAGTGCAATCAAACAGCAGTAGTCAAATTCCTTAAAGGTAATTTCAACTTTACTGCATAAGTAAATTATCTCCCACTGATGTGAAACAGTTAGTATTTCAAAAAAATGAACTGAAATAAAAACATAATTATATTTTCCTCTAAAACTCAACTAAACATTTAAAAATCCTAGAGGAAAAAAAATAATTCAAAACTTTCATAAGCAAATAAAAAGCTGGTACTATTTGTCCCTTAAAATGTAAGGCATGATGAAATTTTGATCAGAAGTATTAGGAAGAATTAAGCCTCATAGCTGTCTTGCTGCAGAACTTGTGTGTCATAGTGGCAGTACTTTCTATGTGAATTGACCAAAAATAAAGAGGTTTTGTGTGTGCTTGTGTGTATGTTCATGTGTGTTTTTAAACACAGAAGAATAATGCTTTGCTTTTGTTTGTGTGGATTGACTCAAATTCTGTGTATGTGAAAGCAGTAGCACCCTTACTATTGCTACTGATTTCCACACAAGATGGATCAAGTTCTTAAGGGAACAGTGCCTTCCGCTTTATCCCTCTGGGCAGGAAGAACTGCTTTCAACTGATTCTCACTGCCTCTCTTCAAACCTTTCGTGGAAAGTCCACCACTGGCCCATAAACAAAAGACAGATCTTTGGTCCTATGAGCAGGACTCCTGGTCACTGCATTTTGAAATGTTATTCTAAGTTCTGTGGAAAACCAAGTGACTAAATTTAGACTGGTATGTTTGTTAAGACTAAAAGCAATAATAATAATAAAATAGTTACACAAAATATTTTAAATCCCCCTCCACCCTCCAGCAAAATGGATACTCGGTTTTTCATAGTTAACAAAAAATATAAAGCATACTATTTATGATACCTCTGCCAATTCTGATGCCTTAAGCCTTCATTCTTAGCCACCACTGCCTGCGTACATGCTGAAAGCTCTTAGGCAACAGAGCAGGGGGTATGCTAGATCTTCTCATGCCAGGATAAGAAAAATCAATGTCCATGTTTAAAAGACAGAACTACTGATGTGCAAGGTCACTAAACATCACAACCTGTTCTGTAGCTCTAGAGCAGTAAGGAAATCCTTGAGGAAAAAAAAAATACTGTGCATTGCACAATCTTGTTCTAAGCCAATATTACCCTTGGATCCCTAACACCTAAATGGCAACAAATCAAGTATTCCTTGGTCTATGTTTACTGTACTTGTTTGTGGGGAGAAAATAATTAAAAAAAAAATACAAAAGGAAGATATACACGTAATGATAGAATATTTTTTTTAAAACATTAGAAGTATCACTTTAGACTTCTCGTGTTTATATAAATATCATTTAGAAATTGGTGATGTGATCCATATCATCTTTCTTTACTCACTTAAGTCTTATTACGTTAAAAAATACGAATTTAAATATCATGAGTATTTCATTCACCTCTTTTCACCTTTGTTGAAAAAAGAGAAATTTTTTTAAATAAACAATACAATTTACAAATACAGTATATACAGTGCTGCCATTATGAAATTGATAAAAGCCAATATTAGAACATACTTGATTTTTCTACATAACCCTGCATTCCTGGACTATAAGAGCAGTCCATTGCTCAACAGATGAACAAATGACCAATTCATAGCATTTGTGTAACATTTAATTATGCTTGTGCCCATTGTACAGACGGGGAAGAAAGCACAACGGAGAGCAACTTACACAGGGCCCTACTGAATTCAATTCTGCAGATGCTGCTCTTGAGCAGATATCTATATCCTTACCTCATGGCAACAAAATGAGGAAATACAGGCAGGGCACCGAAATAACAGATGTCTTCCTGGTGATCGTGCTTGTTCTTTGGATCAGGCCTGCAGCTAGCAAGGTAGTTAAGGCTGCAGGCACATACAACTAGCTATACTTCTCTCTTGTAATTCCCATAACACCACGTGCTAATTTAGACCAGAAAACTGCAAGTCTAAGTTTCTGCATGCATTTTCACATGTACATTTTTATTCTTGTAAAGACTTTTAAACATTCATTCACATCTTTCAGTGTATGCGTGAGGATTTACACAAGCTAGTGTAGTAGAAAATGCTGGTTTAAATGGTAAGCATTTATTTTGAAGACAATATCACAAATCTTTAGCTAGTGATCTGATTTTAAAAATACTCAGCCTATCAAGGCTTATGTGTAGATCACTTGATTTTCAGTGAAAGAAAAACCTGCCTGAGAGATACAATCATTTAAGTGAAGAAAGGAGAAGCTAGAAAGTTGGTGAAATTACTCACTTCAGCCTATGGAAAGGTAACTGCAACTTCAGCTCCTATTTTACAGTCTTTAATACCAGTTACGTAAGGAATCATACAGCAAGTTTGAGAAAGAAGACATTATATTTAGACCTCAGACTTGGGTTGATTGGTACCTTGTGATAAGTCACTTAAATGAGAAGTAATTGTATAGTTAAAAACAAGGTTTTGTAGTCATTTAAAATCATTTTGATTTGAAAATTTAGAACTATGAACAAAGATGTCACACCACATTAAGAGACAACTAAAAATGGCCGTCAGATTTCTTTCACCTGTTCTTCTTCCACAGATATAAAACATCCTCAGATGCCGGAGCAATTGCAGAATGGTTATCACAGGCAAAGTAAAGACAGTAAGACAAAAGGCACACGTATTACAATGTGTAGTGCCATAATGCAGTGTTTGATACTCCAGAGGGCCTTCAACAAGTACTGTACAGCCAAAAATCAATTGAAAATCAGCATGATAACAGAGCATGAGTTGCCCTGTAATAGCCTTAAGACCCCCAAGGCTATGTGGGTCCCTTTCATCTGCCACACAGTGCTGATGCCGGGGGAGCCTCGCTTCCCCCCACCCTCCTACCCCCCCTCCCACCCCGAGGAGCACTCCAGACACATCTGCAGCTTTTACCTATTGCTTTCACCTTGCACAGTAAGGAGAGCTGACAGCATCTGTAGGTCTTTTTAGATTTCAAAAGTGGAATTTGATTTTTCTTGGCATAGGTTTGAAGGCTTTATTTGTTTATTTTAAATAAATTTCTCATTTAAGTAAACCCGCTGATTTTGGACTGCGTTCTCGGTACAAAGATGATCCTGATACTGAATACACAGAGGTGACTCCTCCATGGTTTTTAGCAAAGTACAGCTCAGGAAGCAAGAGAAAGAAAAACACTGTTCAATTCCATGCAAATTGCTATGTACGCAACAAAGCAGGCCTACAAATATTTCACTCATATGGTAGGTTTAATTTCAATATTTCTTTAATTACTTTCCAACAATGTCTGGTTTCTGTTGAATTTATGCTAGTACTTGGCATTTGGTGCAACCCCAAAAAGATAAGATACATATGTCCCCTATTCACAGTCTTGGCATTTTTACCTTAACTCAGACATTGAAGTGATTGGTTTGAAAAATTACCTTGCTGATTAGCTGGGTTTTCTGGTAAATATATAGCATTAATCCTTAAATTCTGAATATGACATAAGGTATACAAATGTTCTGTCTGACTCAACAGCAACATATCATGGCTTAAGGAGAACATGTATGCTGATCTCTGCGAGTGAGGAAAGAGCTAATTGGGAGTTAGATTCAGTGTGATTATCAGCTTGTTTATGATAAGGGAGTACTCTTCTGAATAGCACTGTAAATTCATCCCTGATTGTGGTGTTAAACCACAGCTCATTCCCCCTCCCTCTCCTTTTTGTTTGCTTAGAAGGGACTTTAAACTATTTTCAGCAGATGACAGTGTCATGCTTTGATTTTCTTCAGCCTTAAAAAATAAATCAGCCACATGAGCCTGATGTCAAATTTCACTTTCTAATAGCAGAAAGACACATTTTAAGTGTTTACTATAAGAACACATTTGGGTAATTTTTCCCCATGTCATTATGAACATTAGACTGACCCAATTAATATGAAATGTTTCTATGCTGCTGGAACAGACCGTGTTACAGAAAGAGCCATTTGCACAACCTGTTCATGATTATGGGCCATAAGGACACAAAGATGGCATAGACATTTGTGGACCATCTGAATTCTTACAGGGGAAGGGAAGGGGGGGGGAAAAAAAGGGAAAAAAAAAGAGATGATGTTAGCCGACTGTTGTGGGTCATGTTTTTTAATCCAGAGTATTGGACATGTAACACAGCAACAAGAGCTGATCATTTTGTTTAATCACCTTTTGGATCTTTGCCAGATGGTCTCTATTGAGAGCGCTGCAAACAGAGAGAGATGAACTGCGTCTAACATGCCACTAGAGCTTTCCCGTAAATGTCTGAGAACTGAATCCAACAAGAATTTAGTCTCAGAGCAGAAAGGGATACATTTAAAAACTATGTGCATTAACTATACTTTTCCCCATAGAATCCTCACTTGGCATGAATAATTTACCCACTCTTATGCTAATGGGATCATGAAAGTATCCCTGTGTCTTTAGTGCAGCTATTCTCAGCTTTCAGTAATTACCCCACCCAGTGAAAATAACATGGCTTCTGCAGACAAGCGGCCCACTCCTACCTGGCAATTAGAAAGATCATGGCTGACACTGGAGCGGTCCAGAAATGGACAGGCAAGCTCCAGCAGCCTGAGGCGGCATCTAAAAACATTAAAAGTGCTCCACTATGAACATTTCCATAGCTATTCACAATCAACATTGAGAGAGAGCAGCTCCCGTACAGGTGCTTTTTATTTATTAAGGATGGCAGAAGACTTTAACATACTGCCCATACACAGTAATATTAAGGAACAGCAACATTCCTTGGTCATCAACAGTAAAAAGGAAAAAAAAAAAAGTTTTGTTTTTAAATTAGTGCCATCTTAAACAAGACAGAGAGAATTGCTAAGTCAATTAATTGAGTGACCTTCTCTATCTTAGAATTTTATCAGCTACACAAAGGAAAATTCTACAGTACTTCATTTGTAGAAAAGTTTTTTTAAAAACTCATTACAAAGAACTAGGCTTTGACCTCTGTCCATAGCATTCTTTGCTAGGTAGTTCACTGTGTAAAAATTATCAGGCTAAAACATCTGGGAAAGAAAGCTATGAAACAGCAGGGAATGTGGCTGGTTTATTGTTTATCTTTTGTTTATGAGGCAGTATTCAAGTTTAATTACTACTCTAAATTAAACTCTAACAGGCATCAAGAGACATCCTTTTACACGACTAAGTTAAAAAAAAAAAAATCTAGATTCCAACACTAGATCTTTCAAATAATTTGGCACATATAGGAAGGAATTAGTCAGTCTGTAACAACACAGGAAGACATTTAAGCACTTGCTACTGTATGTTTGAATGCATTGCATTATGAAACCATTAATATTGTAACAAGCATACAATTATAATTTAGCAAATGGGATGTTATCTAACATTCGGAGGCAAATTGGGTTAGGCTGAGTAGGATCTGAGAGGGAAAGAGTAGCCTAAGGGGGAATCCTACCTTTTCCATTTTGAAATACAAATGTATAAACAAATATATACATAAACACACGCATTTGAAAAACAGCAACATGAAGTCAGAGGCAAACATCTCAACAGTAACAATCTCTTAAGTTATTTTCTCTGAACATTTGTGCATACAAGGGAGGAAAGAGTCCACTGCATTTACCACATGAGTAAGGGACCAGTTTTAGATGAACTTAGCTGTAGGAAAAAATAAAAGTTGAAAGGAACTAGCAAAAGATTATTCCAGATGGCATCTGTCATATTGTATTTAGGGTTATTTTAAAGAGATTACTGCCACTATGAAAACATTCCATTGACAGAGTTTTCCTGGGCTGCATTTGAAACCCCTGCACAACATATTCAAAAATGGAAGTAAATCTTTTCTAATGCTTATATGTTGATAGAGGATTTAATTGTATATACCTAAATATAAATAGAACTTCATTGATTAAAAATTAAGAGTGAAGTGAGGATGTTAAATACATGTATAATATTTTAAATCTGCCACACCCTAAGCTTTAATTTAATAAATGGTGAGGAATCTGCAGCTCCCACCAGCCTGATTATTAGAAAACAGTATAGCGAAGATTCACTATGAAATTTTACTGCTACTTACTGAATAGTGAGTAGGGATGTAAATGTTTCCACAACCCACCAATCTAACAAAAACTGCAAGAAGCTGTATTTGTTCATGCAATAGAAGGAAAGAAAAGATGGGAGGATACTAAAATGTGACTATATTTAGCTAAGCTGGTTCTGGCATCATTATGGTTAATGTGCATGTGGTGTGCAGTGTGAGCTCAGCAGTTACTGGGCCAACTGTCTCAGTATTTCTGGGAATTCTGCCTATTCACAGTGCAGGGATTGTTCAATTGCTGCAAAATGTACAAAATGAATTTTACAAAAATGAATTGTAAGGAAGGCCCCATTACAACGATTTTACAGCAAAGATGTCAACATCAATTTTTCTTTCATGCATAGCTAATGATTAAAACAGCATATTCCATTTGCCTAAGACAATTTATTTCATATTGGCACATCAAAATATTGAAATACAAAGTTATCTTTACACTACCCTGACTATTCATTGCTGCTGAACCCACACCATTGTTCAAACCATGAAAAAATAAAACAAACTTGGCAAGAAATACTTAAAACAAAGGCTCATCAATATTCTCCAATTTGTCAACATCTCAATTACAGCAATGGAAAAAATGTAAATTTCATGTGCTTTGAACACTAAGGGGTCTATTCTTCTGTCAGTGCACATGCGTAACTCCCATCACCATTAATAGGAATTACTCATACATATCAACACAAGGATGGGCCCCTCAAACTTGAAAGGAGAAGATGAATTAATAAGGGCTATTCTCTTCCTGTATCTTCCTCAGCTGAAAAAATTCATTGTTCTTTAAGAGTTTTTCATACTTCATACAGTTCACCTTCATGAGAGCTGTGCCTTCTGAAACAATGCATCTCCAGTGAAACATTATTCATTAGGAAGTTTGATTTTTCACAGTCTGGATGTTTGGACCTTTCTATAAGGAAATTTCTTTCTTACAAAAGACAGTTCTCTTCTAGTAAAACTGTGCCCTATAGATTTACATATAAAAATACAAAGAAATAAAAATATATTCTGAATCCTTATAATGAATATGCATGCTAGCTAGCCTCAGCAGGCTCACCTATACATACAGGGAAAAAAAAAAGTTGTAGTATTACTTTTAGTATATTAAACTTCCAAGACTTCATATGAATATGTTAATTCCTATTATTAAAAATATTTATTATTGTTGTTGCTGTTACCCCCCTCTCTCTCTTTTTTTTTTTTTTTTTTTTTCTTCCTTTTCTGCCTGTTAGAGTTTGGTTCTAAGCTTTATGTGGTTTTAATGCCTGAAGGTCCATCCTGTTGTTATGAGCTACTTTCATAAATTTGTATATTACATAAAGATATAAATAAGAAATATGCCATCTAATTTTTCCAACATGCATCAACCCAGAGGCATAACCTAGGACTAATACATGTGATTTCAGCTAGCATCTGACTTTGCCATGAACCTGATATTGAGTCTTTGCCCCAGTAAACTATTGTGGACAAATCTGTGGGACAAACATCTAGCTATCACAAAAAGGGCTCAAAACTCCTTTAAGATATTGGCCTAGATAGTAGTCCTCAGGTATTGTATATAAAGATCCTCTTCATTCAGCACAAGTAGCTACATGAAAAAAAGAAAAAAGATGAACTACTTGTATGAAGGCAAACTGGATTTGATGCTCATTTATTACCTTTACTGCTATATAACCCAAAAGTAGATTCCTGTCTCTGTCTTCTCACTTACAGTCAAGCTTATCACCCCAGGCCTAATCCTAAAAGGTGCTGAACTTCCTGAAAGGTCCTGAAAAACCACAGCCTCCATCTGACTTCACTGGATCAGGCCCTTTTGGTGACTGAACTAGGAATCTGACAAATCAGGTATACAATCCTTGTATCATAAAGTATGAAACCGAAACTATTCCCTGGTGCTTTCCTGTAGCCCACATGTTTTTAAACCTTAAAAAGATTTATTTCCCACTTTTCATGCATAAACTGCCATATTCATTATTTGAAATATCCCATAAAGAGATTAAATAGGAATTAAAGTCTGGGAGCGACATATCCATCACTGTGGTACAAACTGATGCAGAACTCTAGAAGTCATTTAGCCTTGCGTGTAAGGGCCTTTTTCACTTTGTCTCACAGAGAATCAGGAAAATACAATACCCCGAAAGCCTTTCAGATCTGTTTCCTCTCTCCCTCCCCCCCCAAAGGAGAGGGTGGACGATAAAGCTGCACACACCTTTTAATCTTCCGCTTAGGGTTTTCACACATATATTCCGCAACAAAAACCCCTGGGTCTTCTCTCTCTCCTCCCCTGCTCTCAGCCCCTTTCCTGCCATCTCCCTTGCTATAACTCAGCTAACCCAACAGAACCAGTCAGTTTTAAATTTCAGTTGGGACCCCGGTGACCTGTTAATGAATCTACAGAGAGGAGAAAAACTCACAGTGTTGAGTTATGCCTGGTGTTGCTAGCTGACTTGGAGTCAGAAATGCTTGAAGCGTTAACGTAATTGCAAGAATGTGAAAAATGAAGCGTTGGGCTCCTGAGCAAAGCGAAAGGTCAAAGCAAGCCCTACACAAAACAAGTCTCTGGAAGATGGCCTCATTAGACCATTAAATCAGCTTCTCCTTTTTCTCCTCTGTAAGATGTTTAGAGTATTTTATTTTTATTATTGGATATATTTAACTCTTTCCAGGACAGGGGGAAAGAGAATCATACCTACTGCATAATTACTGATCTCTAAAATATTATTACATGGCATTGATCTGCATTTGTGGATCTGAACTGGGGTAAAGTCAATAAATGCTTGGTAGATTACAGGTCACTAGTACTTAGGTTTGTTAGATGATCAATATGTTGTATAGCTTAGTTTTCTCTTGAACAAGTGAGGTGACATGTTAAGAACAACATAGATATTCACCACTAATAAAATTAGGATAATCTTTCAACATTTACTGCCTGAAGGCCTTTTCCTAAACCCTGTCAATGCCAGTGTGTTCCTGATATCAAACATTGACTAAATTAACCCTTATGGTGCCAGAATGACAGTCATGCATTGTCATGAAGAAACTGTCCTCCATGAGCAGCCAAAACGCCTACAGCTTTTTTTGGTTCCAACTTCAGGAATTATGGATAGATTATTTTATGTAATAGATCTGTTTTTGCAGACTTTCTCCGCATGAAGTAATGTCATCACTCACCCGTCTCACTTCCATCTCCTAAAAATCATGAGCTGTATGTCATAGACTTAAGGCAAAAGCAGAGACACATGGAAAGAGAGCTCCCAAGAGCCAGAAGAGACTGAGTCTAGTTGAATCAATCTCTGCTGCCACCAGGCATCAGTGGAAAAGCCCAAAGGTTGCTAATATAACCTAAGACTCATTACTGAGCTCCCATTCCCAATAAATCCTCTGGGGCAAGTGGAATACAACACTGGAGGAAGGTCTTAATGAAACTACAGGGGAACCAAGCTGACCCAAACAAGTAGCTACGCCAGAACAGCCCAGGAGGGCATTCCACCAGCCTTAGGAGTGGCTGAGACACAGTTCAGCAGTGATAAAGTAGACCCTGCCCCCCTCAAGGAACTGTAGGGAAAATTCAATACAGATCTCTGCACTAGGCCTCCCTCTTTCTAGTCTTTCCCAGGGTTGAGGGAGGAAGAACAATCCAAAGCTGTCTCCAATGGGAATTTTGCCTGCACTGTACGATCATACATCTTTCAGCTGCCAGCAGCTGAGAGGAATGCTGATTTGCCACTGGACGACTGCTTCCTTTTAAAAGGCCCAACTGAGTACAAAGGGAAGCATATGAGCAATGTTTCACTCTGCTAGACCAGGCAACACTGGTGACGGATTTGGCCCTTCAGCAACCGTTCATCTTCTGCAGATGTAGGCATAACAGGTTTAAGTCCTATATATTGCCAGGAACCTCAGTTTCCAATGGGAAGGTCACATAGTTGTAATCAACTGTTTTTTCTCATGCTTAGGAATATTTCCCCTGTACTCTGACTTACATGGCAAAAGATCAGACTGTCTAATGAAATGCAAGATCCCTGGATGTCACTCCAAGGGATTCCTTTACATCAAGTATAGCTTGATGAAGGAACACTTTCAGTTTATAAGGTTTGCTGGGACAGAGTAGAGATATAGGGCTGAACAAATTTCTTACCTAAGGGTGGAATGAACACAGTCACAGGTGACTCAGAAGAATCATTTTTAAGTACATAAATAATCTTCTGCTATGTCAAATATCCTAACCATAGTACAAAGTGTAAACGCTTCATCAACAGTAAAGCCTATGGCCAGCTGTAATGCTGGTTTGTTGATTATTAGTCAGGCTCTCCCTTTCAGGAGCCACTGAACTGCAAGAGTTCATGCTGGACCTTGTGTCAGGCACACAGAAAAGTCCTGAGTGACTCATGTTGGACACAGATCATGCCCTGTGCCATGGCAGCAGAGACTACTACTGCATAAACAAGTTGTACAAATAGGAGACAAACCCAAACTGCAACACCAGAGACAAACTTTGCAGGTTGCTAGAGCCACAGGGGGTGGGACACCAGACCGTGAGAAAGAGGAGAGGCTCCAGCTCCGTGCCAGGCAGCGGCCATGTGAGAGATGTGAAATGGCGCACCAGCTCAGCCGGCTCAGCGTGGCACCAAGCCATGTTCTGCGGCGGAAGCTCCCTGCAGCGTGAAGCCAACAGCAGAAGCAGTAAGTAGCCTTGAAGGCTGCTCAGCTGCCCAGTCTGGGATCCTGCATGGCTAGCTGGATCACGGGTTTGTCATTTGGCTGTGCTGGGTACATGTAACCACCAAGTGAGGGAAAAAGCAGTGGCAAAACATTGCAGATGCAGAAGGTGGAGGGAGCATATCACAAGGCATAATAAAGGTAGTGTCGCACTTGCTAGCTGAGGCATAGCATGACAACAAAGAGAAACAAGAATGGAGCTTACCATAAACTTTGCTCTTAAAAATCATAATTCTGAGTCAGGTTCCAAGAGTGGTAGTAGACCATCTTTACCCTACTCTTTAGCACTTGAGGTTTGAGTCTCATACCTTCTGGAGCCACTTACACTTCTAACAGGTGAGTGTAAAACGCAATCATATCAAGATGACAGCCTTTGACACTCACTCAGCATGGATGCAGATGACCACACACAAGGTGCAATGCAGTAGGAAATAAAACACACACAAAAAAAAAAAACAATAATCAAACCTCCTGAAACAGAGAGAAGGGCTTCACCGCATAGATATAACAAAGGTTTTGTGGTTCAGGTACATCTCTATTTATCATTCTGAACTAAGATTTTCAGAAGCAGAAATGAGTCTGTAGAAGTAAGTAAACATTGCAAGAAATGTTCTTCTGTCTAATTTGGGTTTTGCATCTACTTCATATTAATTTAGTGGCTTGATGATAACTTCATATAGGAATCTTTTCCCTAACTAAAACTACAGGTTAAATTCTCCATTTACAACTCAGCTCAAAAAACTGCATCACAGCCGGAGAGTATGTCATTATATTTACTTACACCACACAAAAATAAACTGTAGATAACCAAATTTGTAAAGGAATTGGCAGAACTAATCAATTGTTATTATAAAGCTTGTTTGAAGATTAGATATTTCACTTTGAAATAATAATAAAATGTAGCTAAGTGGGTTAAGAAAAGGAAATACCATCTCCCTAAGTTACAGCTGATTATACTGCAAGTCTGCCACTCCATGTTTACTCTAAGGCAGATGTACTGATATAATAAAAAAGCTGGAGTTATTTTAGTCATGCCTACTTTGCACAGGGAAAGTTTGACCTTTTACCTTGCTCGCTGCTGTTGTCTCCACTCTGGGAAGCATGGCCCCCACTGGAGGGCCCCGGTGTGCCTGCCGAGTGCGTTGAGGTTGCATCATCATGGTCTCTCCAAGATGAAGGATTCTGGTGTCAGAGTGCCAAGGAATTTTTTCCACAGTTCCCATTCCAATAGCAAATGAAGAACAGAAAGAAAACCGGGAGAAGAGGGGAGGAGGGGGGAAAAGTATACACATTAGCATTTGTGAAATGTGCCAAACACTGATACTGTTTGCACAGTGTAATAATTCTTTAGCAAAGACAAACAGAGGAGGTACAAAGATTTATTTGGTAAAATAAAGGACAGATTTTTATTTATTTATTTATTTAAACTTTCCAAAGAGTTATCTGGATTTAATTGTTTTAATAGCACTGCAGAAGAATATTTGACGGGAAAAAATGTATATGTTTCTTAATGAGCAACAGGGGGCTGGGGGGAAAACATCAACTGATCTGCACAGTTTATGATACTAGGTGTTCACATGAGGATTGGGCTCGCTGGCCTATAAACTACCTCCCCATACTTTGTTTTTGTAGACTGGTGAGAGATGGGAGGGGAGAGGAAGAGGAGGGAAGCTGTTTCAAGAAGTAGAGAATGCACATGGGAGAGAAACATGCCCTCTCACCCTACCCTCTTTCTCACTAGTCTGAGTGGTGGAAAAAACTTCAAGCAAATGCAAAGTTGTGGGGAAGAAGCAAACTACTTCTGAAAAACCATTTTAATGGGAAGATGTTTCTACTCCCCACCCCCTCAACACACACACACACACATTGATATGACACATTTCAAAAGACTTTCTAGCTGTATCACTCTAACAGTTTGCTTACGAGTATTGTCAAGAATAACCACCAGGTGATTACATAAAATAACACGTAC
>NC_140128.1:25288146-25355646 GCF_964035555.1 Netta rufina
ATCCATCAGGGTTGCAGTACCTAGGGAATGCAGCACCAGGCCAGTAGCTACTTCCTCAGTGAAATCTTACCTAAAGGTTTAATTATATAGCTGGAACCTATATATATATATATTAACATATTTTTATTTCTGCTCATCCACAAGATGTCAGGAACTTGCACAGGCCATTCTTCAATAAAAAGTATTAAAGAAATACAAAATGTCTGGGTGTCCAAAAGTACAAAATACAAGTATCTCCTCATTTGAGAACTGAAAGGTTTAATATCCAAACTAATATTTTTCTTCTACGGCTGAGGCATCAGATTTCTGATCTGTCAACAGTTCTTTTTTTTAAAAAAACAACAACAACAACAACAAAAAAACAACTAGATGTATGTATAATTCTATCCATTTTTAATTATATTTTATGAATGATGATCTGTATATTATTACCTCTCAGCTGCAAATTGACTATAACATATAAACAAATATCAAGAAGACTGAGGCCCTGATCCTGCTCCCATGACAGCCAGTGGAAGGAGAGCCATAAATTTCTATCGGGAAATTTCAAGGCTTCAAAGTAGGTTTGCACTAACGATAGAATTGTATGGTACCAGGAGAGGCCAGGTACAAAACAAATGTAAATAAAGTACAAAATATTATCGTATGCTGGGAAAAGTTTTAAATTCTCCAAATTTTACAAGCATTACTTTTTTTCAGATTTGAGCAGCTGGAAAAAAAGAAAAATTAGATTTACTGGCAATCTCAACAGATATTTTAAGCTGAACACAGAATGCAGGATAGGACCCAGCATGTTTATATTGAACAATAATAAATTGTCTGTGCTGGGAAACTCAACTTGAACTGCAGCTGGAAGGGTTTCTTTCCTTTTTCTTTTTTTTTTTTTTTTTTTTTTTGTTTTTTTTTTCTTTTCTTTTCTTACTGATCTGGTTCAGCCAGGGCATAGCTGTAATTACCTTCTTCCCATCTACAGCTAATACCTCAGAGCAATAAAAAAATATGAGGGTGTTAAAAATTCAAACACTAATTATGGGCTGTTATATTTACTAAACACAGCAGAGTAATAACAAAAGTTTCAGCTTCTTGTGGCCAGTGCTGTACTATTTGATCTACCAAGTCCCTGAACCCCTTACACTTACTGTATTACATAACAGTTAATAGTGTACTAAAATAAAATTCGATATACACGTTTATTACCAAACACATATAGCACAACCGCTTACAGCTGTCTCCATTTTACAGCACAGGTATACCTCTGAAGAATTCATTCCTTTGTTGATTTTGCTTTTGGTTTCCAGTTTAGTTATATAAATACTACAGCAGTAGATTGTGAAAGGGGAAACACAGTATCTTGGTGTCCCATTTAAAGTCCTATGGTAAATACTGGCTAATCCCACAGTTCTTTTTGTTACTTTTCCTAATGGTACATTTTCAGGTCTAGCCAAGGAATGAAAATGGGAGCTGCATTAGCTCCTAGTTCCGCTCTGCCACTGTCATTGTCACCACCCCTTGCATTCACAGAAAACACAACACACAGGGTGTAGCTTTATACCACTTAGTAAGAACAGAGGTGTATGGATTTTGGGGGTGTCAAACAGCTGTCACAAACTGTCACCTCCACAAGAGAAACCCTGGCACACAACAAATTAAACTACACTTCTTTTTGGCTATCATTATTCATAGCCAATCAGCTGAACTGCTCCTAGTATTTCATGTGCAAATAAAACCATGAGGGGAAGACCCCTGGATCAGAATAGTGGGCCAATACATAAAACAGAGGAAACAACATGCTGTCTCTGTCCTTCTGAAGTGGCTCATCATCACCCCTGCACCAACTTTCAACAAATGAGATTTAGCCTGGGGCTATATATTAAATATGCATATCAAAGCAAATGAAAAAATAAACCTGGAGAGTCAAACTGGACAAATTTGCATGCTTGAACTATTACATTTTCAGATAGATGCTCACAAATGATGGCTCATTTTTTGATACCCCTGCATGTTTATATTAGCAATTTTAAAAACGTTTCTTACTTTATATATAAAAGTGGATTTCTTCCTGCTCCAACCTTGTACAATGTAAACATAGACGTGTACATACACAGTAGTTTGACTAAGCTATAAAAGAGTGTTAAAGTTTTGTTGGGAAAACAAGCTGATCTGTATATAGATAGATAGATAGATAGATAAAATCCAATAAGGAGACACATTTCCCAAAACGCATGAATAAAATGTAACTATGTGATACAACTCTTCATTTCCCAGTTGGTGTTCTGGTTGCACAAATTATTGCTTCCTTTCAAAACAAATAGCAGGGGGCTAAAGTAAAAATGTTATAGCTTAAATCTCCAGGAAATAAAAGGCTTTAAATTATAATACCCAATGAAGTGGTAAACCCTAACGGGTGCAAGATAAATGGGTTGTCATATTTATTTGAGTTTGTTTTTTGGGCCACAAAAACAAGAGGAGATTCTTCTTAGGGAAGATAATAGTTATCAAATTATCAAAATGCTAACCTCCTCCACCCTTGTCCTATCATTGTGCGTGAATTTAAATATTATAATGGAGCACAGCAAATTGGCTTGAGCATTCGCCATCTGCCAGAACCCTAAACAGGCTAGTTTATCTAATCTCTTCAATATAAACATAAGCATGCTCCATTTCTACACTTCCACTTGAAACGCACTCTTGTAAAGAAACTGTACTGGAAAAACATGTACTTTTTATTTTTTATTTTTTTTTCTCTCTCTCTATTGCTCTGAATTAGACACAATGACCCAATATCTTTTGAGGTGCCACTCATTTAAATTTCTTTTTTTTAGTACTCCCCCATAATACTTATGCACACGAATTTAGGGTTGTAAAATGCCATAAAACAAATATTTTGGAAATAACGTCATGCTTCATGGAGTTTATTATCTACATGTGAGATACCTGATAAGCAGGGAAACTTTCAGGAACCACTGCCTATATTTTTTTTCCCCTCATAATAAGAGATTTCAAACGCAAAACATCACAGAAATCTTGTCCTACAATGTTTACTTCACACAAATGAGAAAATGAAAGCTAAGGCTTGGGTCCAAAAATACTTTCAGGGCTCTGGAACTAGGCAATACCAGGAGGGGGGCATTTAGGAGAATTTATTATTATTTTATCTCCCAGTCTAGTCCAGCTTCAGTCCAGGTCTAATGTAATTATCAAATACACATAGAAACAACATGTTTTGAAAGGAAACAAAAGCTCCTAGAAAGCTCATTCTCCCTGGGCTTAAAGCTACACTTCTTAACACACTAGGAAATAAGGGCAGGCGCCTGTGCAGAAAGCATGGTTAACTTCACACCGGGTGTTAAATTAATATTTCAACCGCTAAAATATTAGACTGTATCATTTAGATTATGAATTCAATTGAACCTAAAACTGTGTAAACCCCCGTTCCCCCCAGGGATGTGCTCCTATAAATAAACTAGAGTTCACACCCACTCTTTTTAACCATAGCTATTCGTTCCCTTTCCTGCGGTACCAGCTGCAGCCTTTTCCTTCACATCCCGAAGTCTCTCTGCGTCTACATATTTTTAAGTGTCACCAGAGCTGCTCCAAAACCCGGAAAAACAAAGACACTCTCCTTACCACGCACACCAACGTTCAGTCCCACACACATAACACTAATTCACCAACTCTTAAAGTGTTAAAATCAACCGCTAACCTACGGTTACTCAATCATAATTCTCTCCAGCTTTCTGTAATACATTGTTAATAATTGCTTCATCAAGGTTACTGTCTTTTATTATGAAGATGCTTCAGGCGTTTGGCAATAAGTCCATATTCTGACAATAAGTTGCTATAAAGCACGAGCATTGGAAACTCTAATGTGCTAACCCCCTTTTTTTAATGCAATGTAGTATTGCCAATAATTCTCATCACTTGTCATCCCCACGAGAGGGGAGGGGGGAGGAAATCAGCAAACTTTCTCCCTAACTTTCTTGTCTCTGTTTCCTTGCCTTGCTGCATTGATTACAGATTTGGCAAAGAAGAAGAAAAAGCACCGATCACCACATCAAAACGACAGTTTGCTAGCTCCTCGAGTCGCCCAGACCAGGAAACTTTACAAACCGATGCAAACCCGCTGCTTTACAGATGGAAACAGAAGGAACCTTTTGCATTTTCACAACTTTGCAAATCGGGGGGGAGGGTGGGGTGGGTGGAGTTTAAGGTGGGAACCGAATTTGCAAAAGGTAGGAACAGCACTAGTAGACAGCAGCCACAAAACAGTGAAATCAGGTACAGGTCCTCTAAATAGGTTAAAAGTCTTAGAAAGTGCCATAAAGAAATCAAAAGAACTTACATGGTCGGCTAAATTTGTGGAAGATCCTGAGAGTTCTTCGTGGTCTGATTTGGAGCTGCCATCCCTTTCATCAATAACGAGGTCTATTGGCATTTTTCCTTTCAAACAACTAATGTACCGATGGCAGAAGTTATCGCACAATTCATGAACCTGAAGGAGGTAACAAGAATAATAGCATCAATAATGGCGAAATATCGGCTTGCAATTCTTTCTGGTAGCAAGAGCAACACTCTGATCTACTCCACGAGTAACTCTAATTAAGGGGCACAATAGTCGAAGGCGAGGAAACAATAGAGAAATTGTTGCAGCGCATATTATTCTCTTGAGACTCGCCGCAGCAACAAGTTAGAGAGAGCGAGAGAGAGCGAGGGGGCTCAGCGTGGCTTGCGGAGGGCCAGCCGGCCCGGGGGCAGCTCCGGCCCCGGGGTCGCGGCCCCCGGCGGTGCGTGGGGACCGCAGCAGACGGGCACCGCTCCTCGCCCGAGACAGCAGCGGGGCGATGCGGGGTGATGCTGGTCGCCCACGGCTCGGTGCCTCGGGCCAGCAGCTTGAGGACGAGCTGCCGAGGGGCTGGGAACGGCCGTCCCGGGCAGGGCACAGCCCCCCCTCCCCCAGGCCGAGCAGGGGCCCCCTGCCTCTTGCAAACATTTACTGCCTGTTTGGGGTTAGCAAGCCTGCCAGAGCTGCAGAGGAGCGGGAGGGCTTTCCTTTGGCTTTTTTCTAGACGGGTTGTTTCCGAGTCACGGAGGGAACTTCTGCCGAGAGCAGGGGCAAGAAGGACACACGGGGCTTAATAATGGATAAATGTGAGGACTTGGCTGAACAAAAAATGCCGGGCTGGTCTGGGCATGGCTGTCGGGTGTCACATGCCCCGATGGCACAGGTTGCGGTACCATTCCGCCTTTGTCCCGGATCCCCCGGCCGTGCCACAATGACCCCCGAGAGGCCGAAGGGAGCAGGGCAGAAGCGGCCCGCCGGGGAGGGGATGGCCTCCCCCCGCCCTCCGCCCCGCCGCTTACCTTTTCTAACTCCAAAAGGTGAAACCTTAGTACTTGTATTGCTTGGATCATCTGCAAGAAAGTTTTGAGCCAGGGATTAGTTGGGAGAAAAGAGCACGGGTGCTGCGCGGGGCTGCGAGCCCAAAGGGGCGAAGGGGAGACGGGGGCTGTCAGGGCGTGCAGTCATTATCCGGGATTTTAGCTCCTTGGTCACGCTTGAACAATTTCGGTCAACTTTAACCTCAGCACTTGATTTTTATCATATCTATCGGAGGCGCGGCGATGAGCGCTTGTTGCCACCACCCCCGAGCTTCCCCCTTCTCTCGCCCTCGCTCCCTCCCCGCACCCCGGCCCTGGCTTCACGGGGGTCGCGGAGAAGCCGAGCACACGCTCGCATTCCCCCACCGCCCCCAGAAGGAGGGGGGGGGGGGGGGGTGAACACTTTGGCATCTTCTTTACAAGAGGATTTAGTCACTTTGAATATTGAAAACGTTCACATTAGCAAAAGATTGACGTTAGAAATCTCCATCCCTCTCTCCCGAAGCACTTATATCCCTCACTTTAGCTCCCCGTGGCTTTTCCGTGCTGCCCCGCAAGGCGCTGGAGCTGCCGGCGTTGCCCCGACTCAGTTCACAAGTGCAGCCCTCTGAAGGCTGGGGCCGGGCAGGGCCGGGCCGTGCAGCCGGGGGCCGGCTGCCTTCCTCCCGGCGCTGCCGAGAGCGAGGGGCAAACACGGGGCCGGGGAAGGCGAAAGGGGAGCGGGGCGCTGGGGCGAGGCCTTACCAAATTGTCCAACTCTGGGTTTGAAGAAAAAAGTGGTTTTTCAGCGCGGACCTGCAAGGAGAAGGCAAAGCAGCGTGAGTTGTGGCTTCTTCCCTCCCTCGGCCCTGCTGCCCACTGGCCCGAAGGATGCAACCCCGAGGGGTGACAAAAGCAAGCAACGCTGCCCCACGGCCACGCTGGGCAGCTGGGGGGTGCTGCAGGGAGCCGGCCCTGCCCCGGCCGCCCCCCAGCCCTGCCGGCTCCCCGTCCTTCCCTGCTCCCGCTGCCTCCAGACCCGGCCCCAGCCGCGTCCCCCTTCTGTCGGTGCTCGAGGGCGAGGGCCGGCGGCCCCGGTCCGGCAGCGCGCCCCCCGCCGCCCCCTCCCGCCCCCCGCCGGCGGCCGCGGAGGGGGCTCGGGGGAAGGGGGGAGGGGAGGCTCGGAGGGGCTGCCCCGGGCAGCGCCCGGCCGCGGGGCTCGGGGGCCGGGGGCGGCGGCAGCGCCGGGAAGGGCCGGGGGCGGGGGTAGAGGTGGCGGACCTGTTTGGCGAAGACGGCGATGTCCTCGTTGAAGGAGTCGGAGGAGCAGACGTCCCCGCCGGCCACGCCGGGCTCCCGGGGCGTGCAGGTCGCCAGCTCGCACTTCTCAAAGACCAGAGCTAAGAGGGGGAACAACGGGTGCCTACCGGGCAGTGGCACACAAAGAGAGCGGGAGGGGGTGGGGAGAGGGGGAAAGAAGAGCTCTAATCAACAAGTATTTTTTAAATGCACGTACACACACGGACACACGGCCACGCTCTGCAGCCTTTCGGTATTGCTCCGGGCAGAGCAGGGGACAATCCCGCCTCGAAATAAAATACACTTTTTTTTTTTTCCTTTTAATTTTTTTTTTTCTCTTTCGGAAATTGAGAATGGCCAAGCCGCATCCCATGTGCAGTCCCCAGAGCTGAGGACAAAAGTGACCTCCACTCACACACCCGACGCACCAAACACACTCACTCAAGCAGGCAGCAGCTCAGCTGGGAACCTTCCCCTCTTCGCCACAGCCTAAAATAACGCGAAACCTGGGAGATCCCATCCCTACCCTCAAGCTATGACCTAAAATGAGAAGCACGGGGAGGCAAACTGCAAACTACTTAATACGTAATTTTATTTTTCAAGGGGCCTGCTAACAAAAATGTGGTGAAGTTTCCTGGCTTAGGAAGCACACCCAAGTAAAATACCAGCTGTCCAGATAAGTGAGCTGGGGAGGGGGCGGAGGGAGGGAGCACTTCTCGAAATATTTTCCCATAGTTGGTGTAGTCAGGAAAAAAAATATTTTATCTGCGTACTAAGTAGTAAGTATGCGTTGGTCTGTTTCCCCCTTTGGTGTCTGATCAAGGCCCCATACTCTCTTACAGACGTTACTATCCCTCCTTTTAGGATAATTCGGTATTTTTTGCTAAAAGGCACTGGAGGGAATCGGTGTCATTCCCCTCAGGCAGTGCCCTGGCAGAGGCTAGAGTTTTGTTGGGTACGTGTTTCTTTTTCCTCCCGCTCTCTCTTTCCTACATATAAAACTCAGCTCGCTGCCTCCAATGCATTTACTTCGCTTATCTCAGGAAAGAGCTGCTCGTGAGAAGCGAATCTCTTTTATTCTTACTGTCTTCGGCGATTTGAGTAGCTCTTTATTTACAGTGTTGGAAGAGTGTTATTATGGCACGGAGGAGAACACCAGAATACCACTTCCTCACCTAAACCCAGCGCCAAGAGAGCCACCTCTCCTGTCTGAAGTCCTGACCGGGGCCTTTCCGAGCGAGACAAAAAACTCGCGGAAAAAAAAAAAAAAAAAAAAAAAGAGAGAGAGAGAGAGAGAAAAAAAAAAAAGGAAAAAAAAAAAAAAAAAAAAAAAAAAGGAAGACAAGCTGCCTCCCACCCCCTTTCCACCGAGGGGTCTCTCTTCCAGGACGCGTCTCCTGAGGGTGCCGGCACCCCAGCCCCACGGGCCGTGCCTCCACGCATCTTCCTCGGCCCGCAGCGCAGGGCTGCCGCCACCCCCCGGCCGCCCCCCGGGAGCCCCCCGGCGCCCGCCCCGCTCCTGCCCTCCCGCTCGGCGGGCAGCGGCGCCGCGTCGCCCGGCGGCACCTACCCGTAGATCGCATCCTTGTCCCGCTTCAGGGCGTCGTTGACAGCGGAGCCCATGCTGGCCGGCATGACATTGGGGTGCGGGGCGTGGGCGCCGTAATGCTGGCCGGCGTGCAGCGGCGGGCCATGGTTGAGGTGGTGCACAGGGGGGATCGGCCGGGGGGCGTGGGGATCCCCGTACATGGACGCCGGCACCCCTACTCCGTCCATCCCGCCGTAGTGGGGCAGCTCATCGTACTGTCAAAAACCGGGCCGGAAGAGAAGAAAGCGAGAGAAAGAGGGGGGGGGGGGGGGGGGGGGGGGAGAGAGAGAGAGAGAGGGAGAGGGGGGAATAAAAAAAACAAACAAACAACAACAACAAAAGTCAGAAGAGAGTAAAGCACCCAGGCAGACGCAAACAGAGCAAAACAAAACAAGAACAGCCACAACAGAGAGTGAGATGTGCGAAATGAAATCGGCTGGGAGCAGGGGCAGGGGCTGGAGAGGCTGAGGGAGGCGTGGGGGTGTAGGGAGAGGGAAAGGGGGAAAGTGAGTGCGTGTGTGTCCGTGTGTGTGTGTGCGGGGGGGAGACGGTCCGCTTCGGCACGGCTGGAGAGACCCTGGCAAGGAAACCGGGATGGAAAGGAAGGAAACGGAGGAGAGAAACTAGAGTTGTTCTGAATTAGGAAGGAAGGACGAAAAAATCAAACGTAAATGAATAAACAAGCAGAATCCAAAGCAGCTAGATAAATAAATCATCACGGGGAAGGAGAGGGGAAAGGTGGGGTGCATCGGAAGGGGGGGGAAGATAAAGGGGGAAATAATCTGAAAGTTACCAGAAACATTATTTAGTAGCAATTCCCCTTGTCCTTGTCAAAGCCAGAGACAAAAAAAAAAAAAAAAAAAAAAAAGAGGAAAAAAAAAAAGAAAAAAGCAGCTATATATGTATACATATATATACGTTCGTATATATACACACACACATATGTATTTCTTAGTCTGTCCTGGGCAGCAGCAGCAACGGCGGCAGCAGCAGCAGCAGCAAGCTTTCCCCTGTGAACCCCGTGCTACTGAGCAGCCAGAGAGCAGGGAAATCGCGCTGCTGGGGGAAAAGCTAGAGAGGAAAAAAGCGTGGAACAATTGCAGAGAGAGACACACACACAGAGACACTCACGCACACACACAAAAAGCTAGTGAATAATTTTTGCTGCTATTTTTTAATAGTGGCCGCCATCATCATCAGCAACAGAGGAGAGCAAATCGGACAGGCCCCTCTTAAGAGAGGATTTATATATAGGTAAGTGTTGGAGATTTAAACCTACCCTTTGCGCCATCAGTCTGCGCTCCAATAAACTCCTGGATGTGTCGTATATTTAATATCCCAGTCCAGCAAAGAAAGTGATTTAAAGTGAAGAAGATTCCTTTTTTTTTTTTTTTTTTTTTTTTTGTAACCCACTTATAGACTTCTCCTGTCCTCCAATATGGGTAAATAATAACAACAACAACAACAACAATATATAAAAAACAGTCAGGAACCACGATGAGAGTTTCTGTGTATTTCTTCTTTTTTTTCTGTCTCTTTCTCTTTCCTTTTTCTCTTTCTCTCTCTTTTTCCTTTTTTCTTTCTCTACGCAAAAAAAAAAAAAAAAAAAAATTGTCAAGCCCCCAAACTGAAGGTTACGATCGCCCCGTCAGCAACCCACATGTAACCAAACTGTCGTGTCTCATGGCTTTTTGCCACTCCAGCTGTCAATCAAAGCCAGGGAATGTCAAGGTAGTGAATGAATGATGGTTGATGATGATGAAGAAGAGAGGAGGAATCTTTTTAACCCCGGTTCCTTCTTCCAGTAACTCCGCGCTCGGGTTTTGCCTTTTAGAATCGCTAGAGGGTCTTTTTTTTTTTTTTTTTTTTTTTTTTTTTTTTTTTGAGTACTGTGAAGGGGGGTGGGGAAAGATGCGAAGAAAAAAAAAAAAAAACGAATAGTTTGCAAAGCCCGGAGACTTCCCCCTCTCCTCTCTCTCTCTCTTTTTTTTTTTTTTTTTTTTTTTTCCTCCTCCTGCCGGTGGGTATTTTGCCTCCCTCTCTCCCTCTCTCTCTGAGATGAGTGAGTGTCAGTAAGCGCTGGCAGGTTGGCTGCGGGCTGCCTTATAGAAGCGGCTCAGTTTCGCGGCGCCGATCGGCGGGAGAATGAAGTGACGGAACCCGGAAGTGGCGGTGGCCATAGCCAGTCCTGCAGCGCGGCGGCGGCGGCGGGGAGCGGCGGCGGCGGGGAGCGGCGGCGGGGAGCGGGGCGGCGGCGGCGGCGGGGCCGGGGCCGGTGCGGGTGCCGGTGTCGGTGTCGGGGCGCCCCGGCCGGCAGAGCGCCGCTGATGCGCAGCGCGCCGGCAGGGCGGCTGCAGCGCCGCGCGGGGGGAGCCGCGCAGCAGCCCCTGCCCCGAGCGAAGCGAGGCGTGTAGGAAGGAGAGCGGGCGGAGGGAGGGAGGGAGCGAGCGAGGGAGGAGGGAGGAGGGAGGGAGGGAGCGAGGGAGGGAGGGAGGGAGGGAGGGAGGTAGGACGGGGAGAGTGCGTGTGTGCGAGAGGGGGGAGAGGCAGGGGAAAACTGCCGAGAGCCGGAGGAAAAGTGCCACAGAAGCCCGGCCCCGGGTTGGTTCGCGCTAGGTTGTTTTAGCGACGAAATACCTTGCGATTAACCGCGGTGTTTAGCGGCTGATTTACGCTCTGAATTATTTATTTAACTCGCCGGCTATCGCCGCTGCCGAGAACGGTATGCGGGGCCGAGGGCACGGAGGGCTGCCGGGGAAGGGGGGGCCGCGCAAAGTTGGTGTTCCCCCGGCCGCCGGCCGGCTCGGCGAGCTCCGCGCAGCTCCGCGGCCAGCCGGCCCCTTTGCGCTCCCGGGGCCGGGCAAAAAGTCCCGATCCGGGGCGCGGGGAGCGCGCCTCGCTCAGCCCGGGGCTGGCACCGCTCCTCGCCAAGCGATCGCTGCGACCAAGCCCGCTGTGGATGCCGCGGGGGGGTGGAAGGAAGGGGGGCGGGAAGGGGGGGAGGAAGGGGAAACCCCCTTTTGGTTCTGCGCTTAGGCTGCCAGCCTTTGAAAAGGGCTTAAAACCAAAGTCACGCTCAGCCTTTTGTAGGATGGATCCAGATGTTCCGTAGATTTGGGGTTGCATGTTCTCGCTGAGTGGATCCGTCGGGGAGCGATGCATTCGCGTGTGTTACGGTTCTGGACTTCGCTGTATATCGACGTCGCGCTTGTGGAATGTATGCTGAAGTATTAGCTCGGTAATGCCTTCTAATGGTAGTGCTAATTACAGTAGGGTTATTTAGCAAATTAAGCGAGATGCTGCACCCCCCACCCCTGAGCACCAAATGAACTTTTCCAAACGCGCACACACACACACGCGCGTTAATTTTGGTATGTTCCCCTCGCCCAATCGCTTTGCTGGAGCTGAAACATGCCTTACCTCAGAACAGTCAATTACCAAAGCTACCCGGGATCATCAATCATGGGGGATGCTTGAAGTTTAGGGGAGGAGCGATGGTCAAACTATCGATTGCTGCAGTTTTGTCCTCCCCAACCCCCCACCCTCGTTCACGGTCCCCTGCACATAAAATCTAAAACAGACTATCCCGTTAATAGTGGGATTTATCAATGATTATGTACCCAGTTGTGAACGTGGCCTCATACATAGATGGCTTTTAAAAATACATGGCAGGAAAAAAAAAAAAAGTGATTTTCTCAGTTAGCGTTTGTTCTGGTTTGTTTTGCTGCTCACGATGAGGACGGTGATTCTAAGATTTTTATTTTTATTTTTTTGAAACTTTAAGAAAATGACTCAGGGGGCAGTTATAGATATTTGGCCTGATTTTAATAGGCTTAGGGAATGAGCTCCAGAGGTCAATAAACCCCTCCAAAATGATGAATGATTGAGTACCTGTGATGATGATAGTGATTACCGGAGCAATTAAACAGTTTGATTAAATGAGCCATCATAACAATGATGTCTGCGGGAAATCAGCCCTCACATATAAAGAAAGATAGGGTGGAGGGCTGACAAACGCCAGTGGGCATTCCTGCGTGTTCCGATAGCGCCGAGCCCCGCAGAGCAGGCTCTATTTACAGATATGGGGCGAATGAGGAGAAAAGTCACTCTCCTACTTCTAGACAGAGTTGTACCCTGCTTTAAAGCCCGCCAGAAGCCGGAGAGCAGACCCGTTTGTCTTTTCCTAGAGGATCTCTTCCAAGATTAAAGCTAGTCCTAAGAGCAACCGAATTGATGTGACTGACTTTCACGGGACTGTAAAGAGAGGTGAGTAAAAAAGCCCTTAGTATGTAGATCTCTTTCAAGCAGTGGTTAAGTCGATTCATTTCGCAAGGAAAAAAACCAGTCTTCTTGTGCAGTATTTTATACTCTGTCGTATAAATCGGTAACGTAATTCAAGATATTCATGGTAATGAATGCTTGGCTAATCCTTTGGGTGCGCGGAGACCTACAGAGCAGTAGGTTATGCAAATCCTTTCCTACTTTTACAGCTGTAGTTTTCTAACAGATTTTTAAAGAGATCTAGTCATCAGTGAATGCTATTTTTTTTTCTTCATATCCTTCTTCCACCCCTCACCCCCCAGCCCTGAAGAAGCCAGATTTCTAAACTTCTGAGGAATCATTTCATTGTGATAAAGCCCATGCAGCCAGCTTCGAGGACATATTTTAAATATTTGTAGTTTCCAATCTTATTTTTTAACCGAGGCAGTGCAAACCCAGAGCCTTGCCTCCTGAGCTGTACAAGTGTGTCTCATTTCAAACAGTTTCGGTATCACTAAAGAAGAGCTCTTTCCTTGTAACGTGGCCGTGCAAAAGTAATCTAGTTCCACTGAAGGCTCCCTGTATTTGTTCAGACCGCAAGCTGTGGGAGAAATTCATCAGTTTTCTTCTCAAAACGAAGTTTTTCCACGACTTGGCTACCATAGGAGAAGGTACTTCATTGCTCAGGATGTAATTTTAGACTCGTTTTTCTTTTCGTAATTCTGCTTTTAACAGGAGCGCCTGTAGATCTTGGTTCTCTTGAGTAAGGGATTGTTAGAGAAAGCAACCTAAAATCAAAGCTGCAAAAAAAAGTAGCCAAAGATTTTTGTAGTGTTCAATGCTGCTCCTTTCACTTTTTCATTTTTTTTCTTCCCTAAACTAATTAACCCCCTGCATTGACTCGCCCTGCTGTGCATGTGTGTAATCTGGGACAGGGACCAACTTTTAAAAATGATTTTAACTTGATAGAAAGTGAAATTTCATATGGTAAATGAGGGGCTTTCATGTTCCTCTTGTGTCTTTTTTTTTTTTTTCGTGAAAAGAGTTGAAGCCTTTTTCCTCTTCACTATCCCAGTGGATTAATGCACACAGAGAACGTGGTTTATAAAGCGCTAAAGTTTAGCCATTAAAGAGGGATCTCAATTTAGCGCCCTTAAGTGAAAGTACTCAGCTATTAACAAAGATGCTGTTAAGAACTCAGAGGAAAATGGGATACGTGCGTGCAGGGGGTGGGGGCTTCTACAGTCTTAGGTCATTTATTATTTACTTTTTTTTTTTCTTTCTTTCTAATTTTATTTTCAGCCGTGTGACATATTTTCTTTTAAACTCAGTAATTCGGGAAAATTAAATTGGCTGATTTCCATTTCTCGTGCATCATTTTCACAGCAAAGGCTGTTTCCAGGAAAAGTGTAAGAGATGAGAAGAGTCGATGGGGTGGTGTTTTTTTTCTTTACTTTTTTTTTTTTTTTTTTTTTTTTTTTTTTTAGATCAGCTCAAAAGTCCAAAGAGAAATGAGGTGTCCGGTATGGAAGTGCATCTCAGTCAACAGCCAGCTCCTTTTGCCGAGGCTGGAAATGGTTTTAACAGGCGGTAAAATTTCATCTTGTGGTGTCAAATTGGGGTCAGTTTGGGGTTAGCGCTCTCAGTGTCCGAGAAGGAGCTGTCCAGCTGTGTGGGGATTCATTAAGGGCAAAAGATCCGTTTCAAGAAAAACAATACAAAGACAATCAGAGGGCTAAAGATCCTCTTCAAATCGCATTTTACAAGTGCACCAGAACAAATATGGACGCTGAAACCTATTCCCTTCAAACTCCCAAATCGGCTTCTTAGCCCTTGCAGGGAGTGAGAGAGAAAATCCTCTAAAACTTAAGAAGAGTCTGTTTTCAATCAGCCTTTCCGAAGTGTGGCATCTTAGTCCTTTGCTGGCTTTGAGACATGCCTCTCTCGCTCGCTTGCTCCCTCTCTCTCTCTTTTTCCACAGCCTTGCAAAAGTGGACGATGGCACAACAGGTAATATTTCAGATTTCGAAAGTATATTCCACCGGGTATGTTAAGCCGCTGTTTTGTGAGTGTGTGCGCAGTGTGTGTAGCGGGAGATTTAATGCAAATACAAAGTTTGGGAGGGGAAACGAGCTGTGCTTGCACGAAATCCGCTTGCACCCCTCGGAATTTTTCTGCACTCCTTGCAAGCAATGCTGTGCTCTAATAGATAATTTAGGGGAGATTTACTTCACGGTTCCCAGCATTTGTGGAAAGCACCTATTGCTAATCTGGTTTATTAAATTCGCGTGGTTTAAATCCTCTTAGCATCCCTACATCTGTTAGAACAATTGACGCCTTGCTGCAGGGACAAATAACTTGAACCTTAATCTTGTTTGTAACTTTATTCAATGTTTGTTTGTTTGTGCCTCGAGTTCAAGTATTTTGGGGCGATGCCATTGTCTTCGGAAAGACGTAGTCGACATTTACAGGCAGACCTCACAATGGACAGGCTAAGGCTTCTGCGGACCAGGACGAATAATTTGGAGTGTTTATCCTGGCGTTTTGTCTTGGGCTGTCGTTCTAGGAAATGTGTCATATTTAATGAAGAAAGCAATCCGCGTGTTAAAATGCGTCTCCAGGGTTACAACATAACCGTGACCCCGTGGTAAAATCCACGGGCTTTTTTTCTTTCTGCTCTGCTCCCAAGGCGACGCGTGGGGTGCAAACAGCACCTTTGCAGTTTTATAACCAGCATTATTCCACAGATCAAACTCCTACCTCCGAAATCGTTCCTTGCCACGCTTCACCTCGCCTAGACGGGCGGCTCTCACAACTTGGGTCACTTTTTTCCTCGTCCCAGCCCACTTCGCTTCCCTCCGGCGTCCCGTAGCCGCCGGGCTTTGGGGGGGCCGCCCCAGGCGCCCCCTGCCAGCACGGCCCCAGCGGGCGGCGGGGCTCCCTGAGCTGCTCTCCCCGCGCCCCTCGCCCGCCGCTGCGGGACGGGGCTCTCCCACAACCCGGCCGGTTTTAGAAATGCCTCCTGGCCCGAAAGTCAGTGGTAGCCGATCGTGGTGAACTCTGCTTGACCTCCCCCGATCTTTGGGAGCGGGATTAGGAGGAGGTTCATTTACTTACCTGTAAACTTCCCTTGCAGCCCTCCCCCTCCTCTTTCAAAGCTCCTCCGAGCACCACCGGAGCTCGGGGCTCGCTCCCCCCTCCCCAGCCCCTGATCCACCCCCCCGGGCCGGGCCGCGGGGCTCCGACCCGGCACTTGCGGGACGCCCCGGGGCCATCCCAGCCCCCGTCGGCGGCGCGGCCGTGCCATCGGCAGCCCTCTAGCGCTATCTGGCGGGGCTCCAGCGCGCTCCCGCCGCGCCGCGCAGCCCCTCGCAGGGCCGCTGCCGGGGGCGCGGAGGGGCGCGCATCCCTGGCGCGGGGCACAGAGCAGAGCCGCCGTCCCCCGGGTCCGTGCCTCCAGGTCCCATGTGGCCGTGGTAGCTTGCCCCTGAGGTCCTCTCACTCACCCGGCGGGGGGAGGCCGGGGGGAGAAGGGGAACCCAAATGTCCGCCCCCCTCCTCCCGTCCTGAGTTATCCCTGAATAACCCACGCGCGGGGGGGTGCGGAGCGTTAGCGTGGAAGGAGAACCGGGCTGCTTCTGCGTCGTGGGCTGGGAGGTTTGGGAAAGTGAAGATCATAAACAGCCAGCGTGTGTATTTCCTTCGTAAAGTAGAAGGACAAAAATACCTGTCAGGGTTTCCCAGTAAGACTGCTTCTAGCAGGGTAGTTAAAAATCTAGTTTTCTTTTGTTCGGAGGAGCTTGAAGCATTAAAAAATAATAAAATAGTAGTAAAAAAAATCAGTTTTTGCAATGTGACGTCGTAACAGAAAGGAGAGTTAGGGAAAACTAAATCGCTTTAGTACAATATCAAAGCATCTGAGAAGCCTCCAAACTCTGCTCAGCTCTCAAAATATTCACTTTTGTTCTCCAGCTGCCTATAAAACTCCAGAAGAGGAGCGCTCTCGTTTTGACACTGGAGTTCTCGGTCCGGAGAGAACAATATCCTTCTATCTCCTTTGAAATGTTACGGCGACTCTCATAACACATGCGATCACTCCAAGCACGAATCTCCCTTTTTTAAAAGCGCTGTTCGGCCCATTGTTTGAAGTGGGAATCAGCGCGCAGCCTAAAGAGAAAAGGGAAAAAAAAAATCTTAGGAGCCCGGCTTGGTATTGCATAGGGAAAGAGCTGACAAAATATTATAGTGTGTTTTCTAGAAGTGCGTGATGAGAGCCCATGGTGTGTTTCCGACAGAGAATTTTTTTTTCTCTTCCCTAAAAGATTGTGATCGCCTTTGTACGTCTTTCTTTTGATCCCACAAAGAGAATGCAATATACATATATGTGTTTGCTCACCATACAAGAAATGCAAGGGACCATACAATGGAATATACGGCCGGTTAGTCCTCATAATGCTTAGTTTTGCTGTAATTAATTGAAAACAGTTATTAGGTCGTCATTGGCAATAGCGTAAATAATTGCAGCAGATTTTTACTTAAAATTGACCGGTCACAGAGTGATAGATCGATTCGAGGTATAAAAATGATGTATCAAAACATCAATGTCGATTATTTGAAATATTGTAGTCGAATCTTTTTATTGCTTCATCGGTTAAGTGTCTGAAAGTGCTGTGTTCCAACATATATTTATGTTGTCAATACTGTCAAAACTGTCAGTTTTATTACAGTGGATTTGTAATACATTTCGGATTTGCTCATTTGCATAAAATGTCCACCCCAGTTACCCCTCCTTTTCCCCATCTCTGGAAATCTATGTCAGTTTAATGAAAGGATTTAGGACTCCTAGCTGAAGCATAAAAAAAAAAAAAAGTAGAGATTTTGCTCCATTAAGTCCCATTTAAACATCCCTTTGGAAAGCTTAGGCTATTCCTAACTTGCCATAAGAGGGAATCCTCCACCTCCCTTATTTCCCCAGCAGAATTTAAACACTCTTTTACTATCACACCTCGATTAAACCCTTCCGGAGACCCGAGAAACTATACGGAGAGACACAGCCGAGCCAAAGCACACCTGTGAGTGCCGCAAGCCTGCCGCGCAGGGCAGCAGCGCCCGGACTGCGCACCCTCCAGAGGTTTGATGCTGGTGGGCAGGAGGAAACAAAAGGAGCCATAAATACTCCTTCCTTAACGGGCTGGAGCCCAAAGGAAAAGCTCAAGCTGGAAGCAGGAAGAGACGTGATATGCTCCCTGTCCCCCAGCCCCTGTTAGGGGTATGCACTGTCCCTGTCCGCGCTGATCTGGTGTCGGAGCGTTCTCAGGCACCCCTTTCTGATTTTCTCCGACAGCCCAGCTGAGGGATGGAGAAAGTCAGGAATAAAGAGATCCATTTCCACACCCAACTTTCTTCGATCGAGGAAACAGTGAAATTGGCCACGTAACTTCACCTCCCCGCCGGCTCGGGAGGCTGGGGTTGTTCTAAAGGCGTTGGGAAGATGGACCCGAGGTGCGGGTCCATGTGTGTGTTTCTTGTGTGTGTGTGTGTTTTTGTCTTTTTCTCCTTCCCAGGCATACATGTGTTTAAAGAGATGCTGAACAGAGCTCTGAGTTCAAGGGGAAGAAGGCAAGGTTGGTTTGGGGAACGCCAGCGCGCTTGGCAGGTATTTTAATGACTGTCCCTTGCTTTGAACACTTCCCATCTCTCTGCCTGTCTCCATCCGGAATATCTTTCCCAGACCAATTTTGATTTCTGCTGTAATTCTTGTGTGTGTTTGTGAGCGCTTCTGAGGTAAATTGAGAAGTAAGCTGCGCAAAAGGAGGAAATCGCCCCTGGGGTGCTTTGTTTACTTTGGTTTGTAAAATCCTGCTAGGAGATGGTTTCCTCAGTGTGTGGCAAGTGTTTCTTCAAGAAATTCATCAGCCCTTCTACAATTACTTGGATCTCTGAGGGAAGAGAGCTGCCATCACTTTCTCACATCCCAAGGTGTTGCATGGAGGAGGGAAGAAAAGGCTGGAGCATTTAATTACAATGGGAGGCGGGGGAGAACGGGAGAGCGGAGGCTGCAGAAAGCCGCCCCAAGCCTGTACCTGGAAAAGAAAACCCGCCCGGGTGTATGTGGGAGACGCGTGCCGTGTAGGGCTGGGGAAAAGTACCCCATCTCGTGCGATAATTAGTCTGAACAATAAACATAATTGGAATAAAATCAGTTGGAAATTCCTGCGTTTTTAATTACGTTTCATTTTGTGGTAAGCCGTAAAATTATGAATACCTCTCAATTAAACACTATCCACTTGTAAAGCATTTAAAAACAATTATTCCTTAATCAGTCGGAATGTTAGCCACAAACGATGCTGTTAAACATCAAAGGGACGCCTTAGACGTTACCTTTTAGTCATAAGTAAGAGGATTAATTTCTGTAATTAGAGGGGATAAATATGTGCATAAATACATCTAATTTTTTTACACGTTCTCATCCTGTCTGGGAGAGGCGAGGATCTTTGACATCGCCAGCACTTCCAGCTCTTCCCCCGGCTCCGAGGAGGCGCCCGGCCGCGGCGAGGTGCCAGCACCCCCGCAGGGAGGCCCGATGCTGCGCGGGGCTCCGCGCCCCTCCGCGCCCGCTGGGGCACCACCAAGGCGGGGGCTCAGCCTCGGGCCCACCGCGGCCACAGCAGGACTTCGGGGCAATTTGCAGCCCTCCTCGGGTTTCATGTATGTTTTTTTTTCCCTTTTAGTTATTTTTATTTTTGATTTTTACGGCACCTGGGGTCTACCCGGTGTTTTGATTCCCCCGGGGACAATTTGCGGCCCCAAAACGAAGCTCGAGACTCGAGTGGAACACCGCAAATAAAATTAGCATGACCTTGATTATACCCCGTATGAATATCTCATTTACCTAATGACTTTATGTCACGTACGCAGAGGGTCAATTTCCTTTTAACCTTTCCCATTGCTGCAGTAAGCATTCTTTTATAATCAATGGCTGTTTGAATAATCAATTCACATTTTATGATCCCTGACAAACTCAATATATGTGCGCCTCGTTTCAGCAAAGCAGCCGGCCCTTCTCCGGGGTGGTTTCACGTCCGAAGAGTTTGCGGCGGGGGCCCCGGGCCGCGCAAGGCAATCTCCGCCGGCTCCGCGCAGGGCTCCGCGTAAGGCTCCGCGCAGAGCTGGCTGCAGGCGGAGCAGGGCCGCACCAGGAGGATGCGCCCCGGCACAAAGGCACACGCCCGGGGAGCCGCAGGAGCATCCTTGAGTCGTGCTGGCTCTGGACATGCGGTTTCACATGTTTTTCCAATCGTTCGAACCCAAATACGTGCACCCCTCACCCTCCACCCCTACCCTCCCCCGCCTTCTCCTTCCTAGGTATGTGCATAATAAAAGCCAACAGTCCGGGACTCTCCCCCCTTGCTGCATGTGCCGGACAGCGAGCCGTGGGGGGACGTGGTCCCCCCAGCTGGGAAGCCAAAGGCAGGCTGCCAGACCTCTTCCCAGGACTTCCGAGGGCAGCTGGGTGTCTCCGGCCCCGTCGGCACAGGGGGAACCTGGCTTCAACCTTAGCATCAGCTCAACCGTCCCGCTGGCGTCGGACGCCTCCCTCGCCGCCACCAGACCCCCCGAGTGCCTCTCGCAGCCGTCGCCAAACTGGAGGTCGGGAAAGTCGTCCCAGGAGCGGAGCCCCCAACCGCGACTCGAGCGAAGAAGCGAACGTGTGAGGGGAGGGGGCTAGGGCAGGCTGAACTTTGCAAATGTTTTTTCTCTAAGTAGCCCACATTGGCTGTGATCTATGGTGTGAGTCAGGAACCGAGACTTATTGCAACCCTTTTCCCTCTATTGGATAATTAATGCTGATTCATAGCTGTTTCTATCTACGAATGTGTATTTCGTTTTTCTCTGCAGGGTCCATGGTTCTTTGGTATGTTGTTATTCCCTGAAAGGTAATTGTACTTGATATTCTCTCGGGGAAGGCTCATTAGCCAAGGGCAGGGTGGTGTTGCCAATCTCAGATTCTTTCAACGATTCAATGCAAACATTTGCCCCAGAGGTTTAGTGCAGTACTCCCAGCTCTCAAAACAGCCCTTGGATACAGGATTTCCCCTAAGAAGCCTTAGGTCTAAAAAGAAGAACATACATATACCCCCCAAGCAGGAAACATTTTAGTTTAAGGGGTTTTAGTTTAACCCCTCCCTGCAAATGGTCAAAGGTACAGAAGAAGATCAGATATGTTACAGTGGGCTCTGAGGCTTAACCCTTCCTGTATATTATCAGAAGATACTCAGTACACAATCACTGATGAGGCAGCAGAAAAGACACCACACCTCCAGCTCCTCTCTATGCACTCCATTACACTCTCTTCACATTTACAAAATGCATGTTGGAAATGCTTTTCAGCTGCCCACCATTACAGACCTACACTTGACTTCTTTCTCACACATGCCTGCTGTCATCTCTTTGGCTCCTTTCATCTCTCCTGCTAAATTAATTACTTCACTAATGCAAGGCAATGAAACACAGGTATAAGGTAAGCAAAGAAGCATACATTAGTTAATACGAATTATTTTATGAAGGTGAACCCTCCATGATGGTTCCAATTTTACTTTTTCTTCCATTGTTCACCGTTTTGAAAATCTTACTCTTCCACTTGAATCTTGGCAGGTTGAGCGGGATGATTCACAATTACACTGCAAGAGAATGGGAGGATCCATTTCTCACAAGAGAAAATGGTCACACAGGATCAATGAAAGGGAAGCAGAAGAACAAGATGCAGGCTTAGCAAGTTCTCAGACATCACCATGTTTTCCATGTTAGAACAAAAGAATCTGGGTATCTGTAGTCACAGTGAATTAGATGGGATATTCTTCTTGTATCGGTGTTAAAAGGCAGAGAAGGCTCTTAACTCCAAACAACACGTCCTAAGTCTAAAGTGTACGCCTAACCATCTTAATGTGTTTACATACTTCCACACACCACGTTTTTCCCCATCACAGTTAGCCAATAAAGTCAAAGAGCAAAACTCATCTGTGCTGTATCACTACTGACTTTACTGTCAGGATGTCAGAAAGGAAATTGTCCTGTGGCATGTGACTATACAACAAAAGGTCCAAGGGTCCAAGGTCCAAAAGAAGATACTGCCACATTACTGTTTTAAATCCCCAGTCATTAGAAGGGCTGCCCATCACTCTATAGGTCTCACCTGCAGAGGGAACAAAAAAGTTCAAAGAAAATCAACTCTAGGCCATGAATCTCTGCAGTGCTTTCAATGCTGATAGCCTTCAATATCCTCAGGCCTAAGTCCTGCAGACTGCAGGAGAACCACCTGAATGAAGGATGCAGGACAAGGCTCTGACAAGTGATTTTGCAAAGTACTTGGCTTTGCTGCTCCTACTGAGGGTAAACGTGGACAAGCACAACCCTTGCAGTAAGTCTTCTGCACAAGAGACCAGTTCTTTAATTCATACTTCGATGATTCACAGCTCAGATTTTTGTTTGATGCTATTTGAGTATTTCTTGTGTTATAGCAGTACATTCCTTTCCAATATGTTTTTCAATATGAATATATATATATATATTTTCAGTGATGAAACATGATCATGTGACAATGTACTAATATGCTGCATTTTTAAGTACATGCTAAATTTAAAAAATGTCTCTCACTACTTCATATACATTTATAAACAATCACTAATAGTCCTACTGATCATCAGCATAAATAGCTCTAGCAGAAGCTTTTATTTGATGTAGATAAAAATAAACAACTTTGAAAAAATAACATACAAGTGGTCATCCTGTGCTCTTACCTTAAGGCTATATTATGATCACAATCAGACATATCTAGGCATGTGTCATACTGGATAATACTATTTCTTTAGTGTTGGAGGGGACACGGCTTTATCCTGGACTTCACAACAGCTGAGACATGCCATTTAAAACCATGATCCTGGTGTTCTTGAAAAAAAACCAAACACATTCCACATACTAAGCTGTATACAATTATTAACCTATATATGAGATTTTTTTTTTTAAACAAATTGCTTCACATTTAATACTCAAGTCATTTTATTTCTATTATTCATGTGAGGAGCTAAAAATAAACATTTGAAATATTTTTCTCTTTTATGGAAGAGCTGATAAAAGTATTCGTTTGACCTGAACTCTTGGATGAACGCAGTCTTATTTTCTGGACTCAGATCTCTTATTCCCAGTTGGGAACCCCACATCGTATCAGGGCAGTACAATGAATCTTCAGAGCTCTTTATTTCAAGGTAAAGAGCACTGAAGATTCTTTCAGAATCTTCAGTGCTCTTTACCTTGAAATATTCACCAAGAATAGCTTAGGCAAACAGTTTCCAGCCTAAAAGTCATTTACAATATGTTCATTTGGGCTTTTCATTTCATTGTTCTTGATGTGTCACTAGTCACTTATCACACTTGCTCTATTTCCCAATAGGTTGGATGAAATTATTTAAACAGGAGACTAAATGAATAATAAAAGTGCACAACATATATTCCTGCCTGTGTATGCATGCTTTTGTTTTGTGCAGTTATTCATAGAAAGTCTGATTCTGCTCCATTCCATTTGATAATGCAGGATTTGATCCATAAAGAAAATACATTCACCTAATATTTGTTCAAAGAAAAATCCTGCTTGCTTTAATGTTCACTTATGGCCACAAACATGATCAGAACAAGACCCATCTGAAACCCCCAGAGCTGCTTCATAGAGTTGCAGTAGGAGCCCTGGAACATAAACAGTTTTGTCACTATAGGTTAATTTCAGCTTTCAAACATTATTGAAAATAATCAATTGCCTTTCTTCCCCTCCCCCAGCTGAACTTCAGGTCGCTTCCTCTGAAAAACAGCTTTGGGGACTGAAGAGAGATCATACGGTTTGATCCAAAAATGAATTTATTTTTTCTGCTGTTTCCAGACTTCATTCATTGAAGAAGGTCCTGTCTGCAGCCAATATGTTCACAGTAACTGTTTGTTCCAGAAATAAACATCTAGCAAGATCCTTAGTATTTGAGAAAGGCATTGCTTTGATTATATAATCCTCCATAAATGGGGAAAAACAAACAAACAAACAAGCAAACAAAACCATATAAGGATCTTGGCCCTGCTTTCCATGGGCACCTAGCAGCTCAACTGATTTTATTTATTTATTTATTTATTTATTTATTTATTTATTTATTTATTTATTTATTTATTTATTTTTACACAAAGAGCTAGATTTGGGACACACTGTGCTCCAGGTATCACACTTCTAGATAGTTTATTTATTTGTTTATTTATTTATTTATCTGGGAAATGGTATATTATTATATCAGCATTCTTAAACTTAGGGGTTATTCTGCTGAATTTACCTTAGCCACAGAAATAAGCCAAAAGAAATATATGTATTTTATTCTCTGGTAATAAAGTACTGTGTTATCAGTGAATACTAATAAGTCAGTACAATGAATTCTTAGTTTTTACTCAGATCTGAAGATCTGAACTGTCCTAGAGCTTGAAATATTAAGATGAGAGGGTTTACTCTTGATATTTCTTTCTGAATAAAATACTAAATAACAATATTATTATTCCAATGGAACATGCTAAATGATGTTGATGTGAAATTGGGAGCAGATGGAAAACAGCCAGAATGAGTTCTTGGGCCTCATTTTTCTTCTCTTTACTTAAGCAGGAGAAACTCCATTGAAGTTAATGGAGTTACAGTGATATAAAACTGTACTAAGGTGAGAATTGGACCACTTGTGTATAAATAGATGCTGTTACTTTAAAAACAGAGTTTACTTCACTAAACAATCTGCAAATAAACATGAAACAAAGGGCAAATGAGACATATTACAAGTAAGCATGCATGCAAAAAAGGTAAGTGCAAATTAGATTTGAATATTCATGAGTCACAAATCATTGACAGTTTGAAATAATGCAAAACAGCTTTATAAATGAGGTTAAGGCAAGGGACATCAAAGAAAGGCATTGCTAAATCAATAGCAATTTGATTGTGCATATACTTGTAAATTGTGGCTACAGTTTTTGTGACATGGGAGAAAAATAACGCACATGTTGTGAGGAAGGGGCACATAAATATTCTTTTTGAATGTGTTATATTTTTGCAATTCAGCATGTACTTGGAGACCTGCCATGTATAAAGTGACCAGACATCATTTTTAATTTTTTTTTTCCCCCAAGAGAGTTATTGTTTCCAACTACCCAATCTCCGGTGTTATGTTGCTTAGCATGACAAAAAATTCAGTTGTCAACAATACCTGAACAGCAATACCGTAAAATAGAATAACTACTTCACTTGACTTCAGTAGAAGGATCACCTGCTAATCAAAGTACTGTCATAAAATCATAGCCAGTGGAGGTTATCTACTTATTTCGGAGAATTTTGTTCTCAGAAGTGGGAATCAGATGAGTTGCAAGTCTCAGAGCAAATTGCTGGAGCATGGGGATTTAAAAGAATGATAGCTTGAAGGATGGCCAGCCTTACCATTTAAATCAGAGCTTTTTCATTTCTCTGGCTGTAAGCATTGATAAAGTATTGGATCTGCTGTCTTATTTGTGAGTTCTGTGGATATTTGAAATGGAGTGGTTTAAAAAGTTGATGAGAACACAGAACCAAAAGACAAAACTGCCAGAAGTAATCTGCTCATCTGAAATTACTTCTATTTTACTATTTTTACTAAAGGTTTATATTTTGATTACTCAACGCTCATTCTAATGTATTAAACAATTCCTTTTCTTCAATGTCCTTTACATCTAGTGTGACGTCCTTACTCTCTGGCATGACGGATGAAGCTTCAAGAGGTCAAGTGAAGCTAAATATATATATTTACTGATACTGATAGCAAAACCAAGCAGGGATGTCAATTTGGAAATGGTATAGGGTACTCTGGTTCTTTAAGAAGAAGAAGCACATGACTTCTTGCAGTGCTCTGTTTAAAAGCATCCACTCACATGAATGAAGCTGGCAATTAACTTGTGTCAAAACACTGTAGAAGGAGAAACCCAGATGTCGAATAATTTAGAAAAGGGATAACCTCATGTCCTCCTCAATCCCCTAGATGAGCTTGTCAGAAGCTGATGTGTCTCTCATGCCATCACAATATCACAAGATACCTGTATGTGCCATGTTTAAATTCAGAATGGATTTCACAATAAATTCTTTAAATCCGAGTATTCCTCAGCATAAATAAACAATAGATAAGTTCAAAAGAGCCACTTAGGAATGTAAAAGGCCAGCTTACCATTTCAGGGACATTCCTTCCAACCTTCAGAACCTGTGGAGAGAGAAATGAATCTCCCCTTAGAAGGAACAGGTGGGAAAGTTTATCTGGTATACCAGAGAGCTTGAAATCACCATTTTTAGATTTCCTTCTGGCTCCTTCACTGATTGGACAGCCTTATCAGAGATTAATTATAAGTCTCCATATCTGTAAAATGAAGCTCACAAAGTGTAGTTTTGCTGTGGAATGGAATTTGTAAGAATGTGAGATCCTCTGATGAAGAGGAACCAATATGTGCCTGTTATATTAACTTTATGAGCTCTCTTCAAGAACATCTCTAGATTTAAATCTCTAGATTACTTAATCTTATGTTTTTTTTTTTTTTTTTTTTTTTTTTTATTTATTCATAACCTCTTTCACCTTCAGTAATGCACACCACCTTCAATCCTTTAAAAGACAAAGTTACTGTCTCTTTACGTTAGAAATTATTGTCAAAGCTGTAACTGTGTGCCTCTAAGTAAAGGAAAGGAAATTTCTCCTTCTAATCACAGTATACACCAGCTTTTTTTCAGGGATGAGGGACAAAGGTTTAATAGTCTCCACTACTCTCCCATGGCAGGTTCCTCAGACTCTTTTCTGAGCAGGCAGTGGTTTATCCACATTTTAATTATTCAAATCTCTTGCAGGGGAGGGCAAGGATACTACAGTACAGTTCATGTCCACATCGCTGTGGTTCATGCCTACTCGGGTACACATTCCTTCTGAAAACACATAAAGATTGTTTTTGTGTTTGGCTGCCTAGAGAAGGTAGGGGAATGAGTTGGGGGATAGAGGAATGAGCTGAAGACAGCATAACTACTTTTTTATTCCCCCTTCTAAAGTAGGCTGTGGTTATTCTGGGAAACTCTGTCTCCTAGAAATCATGCTGGGATTTTACTAGGAATAAAAAAAGGAGAACACCAAAGTCCCAACCTGGAACTCCCAATTATCTCATCCACATGATAGTGAATGGAATGGAAATTAATACAGCAGTCCAAATGAAAGGAAAGGCAGAGGGAAGCAGAGAGAGAGGTATGGCTCCAAAGATCACATCAAACACTGTGATCAGCCAGCAAGTGAACCACCACCTTCTAAATCCTAGTTTCTAGAGGCACAGCTTATATATCAGGTAGAGACAAGTAAAACAATGGGAGCTATAAAATGTAAACTTTTACAGATAATTCACCATCAGTAGTGCCCTTGAAACTATGGAGGCACAATGCACCCATAAGGCACTGCTTACCTGAAGATGAGTTTTCACCATGTATATAAGCCCATAGTGACTATTGAAGACAGCGTTGGTACACTATTATTACAATAAAAGAAAGAGCAGAAATATGAATAGCAATCATACAGGAAGTTCCTAGAACGTTGCTTACTTTTCTAATTACCTATAACACAAGACAGTTTTCCTTAAATACACAATATCACAAAATTCTCCACAATATCTCTTTTGTTGGTACAAGAAAATAGCTCTGCTGTTGGGATACTTGTCCTATAATTTTTCTCTACTACATTTCATCCAAAATGTTAATACTTCTGAAATAAAAAATAATTACATAATACATTTTCTCTTTAGAGCAAATCTGGTAATTGACAAATCCTAGTTGTCAATACGATATTAGATCATGTGTGACCCAGACTTCCTGTGTGTCAACAAGTAAATTTATCTCCTTCTGTTATTTCAAATTACAGGAGAGAGAGACAAAATATTCACAGATCAATTGGAAACAAAAATGCTTTACCTTTTGTTATTTCAATGCCATCTGTTAAAATAAACCAAATGCCAGACTTACTGCATAAGTAAAGGCAGTAAAATAAGGGCACCAAATTGGGTTTTTAATTTGGCTTTCATATTTCAAAGAAAGGGAAGCATTTCTATATACTCTAACTTCTTTACATGAATTATTACGAACTGCAAGTGACATCTACTGGAGAAAGCAGAGCTAAATGCCTACTCTGCAAACTTTTTTTTGCTACTAAAAGAGTCTCCCCTCCAGGAAATACAGCTGTTATTTAATAGAAACCTTGCAATCGTGCCCATCAAAATGCAGTTACATAACAGCTTTCAAGATAGTTAAAGAAAAACTGTAAGATTGTCCATTTCATACTGTACTACAGAATACTTTTTTTTTTTCTTTCTTTCTTTGTAGAGAACCTGTTAATACTACACTTTTTCTGGATTTACAATAAAAGACTTTTTGAAAGTAACAAATGTTTGATCCCAGTGTGTAGTCATCATCAGTTCTATAAAATTACTCAGGATGTATTCTTAAAATATTCACCAAAAGAAATGTGGCTAAAAGTTCAAGTTTCTATCTTGCATGTTAACAGAAGTTATACGTAAACAGAAATGTACTTGAAGACCTAATGCAGAACAATGGTATTGACAATACTACCTAGAAAGTCTGGGAGCTTCTATATATTTAAGAAGAATTTAACCTTCTGAAGTTATGTATTGGGACACAAATTCATAAATACCTGCACTATGTTAAAACACTTGCAACCTGTACCCATCAAATGTTGCATGAGTTTAGCGTGTAAGAACAGCACATATCAAAAAAACAATTATTTCAAAGAAATATGATAAAAATCCCAGAAACAGCAGTACTGATGTGGAAGGCTGTGAACTCAGGGGCTCAGTGCTACTCAGAGCTCCTGCAAGTGACATTGCTTCTTAATATGGGCTCTTGAGTTCTTGCTTAAAAGCCAGTTCAAGTCCTTGGACAGATGAAGAACCAAAAACAAACAAACAAACAAACAGTTCTTACTTGATTCCAAAATTTAGCGAAACCCAAACAACAGTTCCAATTTCTTTTAAAATTGGACTATTTGAAAAAGATTTCTCTAGTGTAGACCAAACCCAAAGGTTTAAATACGTGTTCCCTACCAAGTGTGACTTCTAAGCCAGAGAAATCAATTCAGAAAGTAAATCAATAGCTAGGAGACATTTAAGGATTTGTTTATCTAATGCTGATCTTAATTTAGTTGCAATTTCCTCCATCAAATATATTTCTCTTTTATAAGGAAAATTTGATTTTGAAGGTTGGGCTTTAATAGGATACCTTTTTATGTAGCAGTCAACAGAAGATACATTTGTCTGTTTGGAACAAGTACAGGAGGAGATATACTGAAATGAGATTAAGTGGATAATCCGTATGTAATATGTCTGGGCCTGATTGTCCCCTCTAGCAGAAAAAACCCTAGGGAAGAGGCTAAGATGAAGACACTTCCCAAAGGATTTCCATATGGAAATGTCTCCTGAATTGTTTCAGTGCAGGTGAATCTTGCTCTTTCTCTACTCTGATGCAGAATAGGCTATGGAAATGAATCTGAGACTTGCTGGGTTCCATACTCCAAAACCATCTGTGTGGAGTTAGATCCTCTGTGTTCACCTCTGCTTTAGGTTCTTGGCACCTCCCCTCCCTCCATCCTTTAGCAATGCTATTACAGCCACATTCATTTCTCAAGCCTCCCCAGCCAGTGGCCAGGTCCAGGGATTCATGTGTTCAACAGTAGGTAAGGAAGGATGAGAAGAAGCTATGTTTCACGCTTTGTCCTTTCCAATTGCTTCCTTTCTTACCTTTCTCTATAGGAGCCCTCAGAATGCTCACTTGGAGTTCTGGGAAAGAAGAATGATGCAAAAAATGACCGAGAGGAAGAACCATGATCTGAGCCTGTAGACTCTTTCACCTTTAGCCTTGGACAACAAGGGTAATAGATTTTTGGATACAGAAATGGGGAGATTATGACAACACTCAACATAATGTTGAATTTGAAGCATGAATATCACCTGTTAGAACCGGTGTTCTTCTGGCTGGTAATGTCAAAAATGGTCATACAATGGGTTTAGCCAACTAATTTGGACCTCAGGCTTTGGCACAGACATGTAATTTTTATGTTTATGCTCTCATTAGTGGAAATTGCCAGAAATTCATTCCTGTTACTTGCATGATTCTCAAATATGTCCTTTGCAGCAGAGGCTGAGCTTTTCAAACACGTTTCAATTTCTGACCTAAGCTAAGCTTTTCAAATGTTAAAATTAAGTTTCACTATCATCTTCTGAGTAGTGCTTGCCAAATGCCTTGCAAATGTCTAAAATAGACATACATTTTTAGAATTTGAAAGGGGTACATATTCTAAAAAATCAGCCCTACACAATAATCTAGCTTTTTGCTGTAATAAGGCTTCAATCATTTTTTGTTCAGCAATTTCATTTTTCTTATTTTCTCTAACAACTGCTAAATATAGCAGTTGCAGAAGTGAGTATGTAAATTGCCGATTGGAGAATTGGTTTTGATCAGACTCTGCTTTCACATTTTGGTTCATTTATACTGGTGTTAGTGAAGTGTAAAGTGGTTTTAAAAAAAATAAAAGATAGGTGGGCAACAAGAGGTGAAGTAGAACTACAAATCGCATTTAGCCATTGCACATAAATGCAGGATGATTGTACATGCTAACCACCAGAAAGCAGAATATGTTGAGAAAAGCAGCTAGTTGAGGGACAACTTGTAAAAACATTTCCCTGATGGTGGTAACAATGTGAAATAATTTTTACAGGTGAACAAAAATATTCTGTATGCTCCCTTGCACACATTGTTTGACAACAGATAACAAGCCAAAGCCTCCTGACTACACTATATAGTAAGGGACTATATGGCACTTGATTATGTGTGTCCTGAGTACTGGCGTGAGGAACACGAGTGCTATTTCCTGTGATTTTGCATGAGACGTGGGAGCAAGATTACATCTTTCATAAGCTGCCAACCCGATTTCACAGAGTCTTGAAAAACATGTCCTCTGGGGAGGAGTATCCCCAACCAACTAGATGTTCTGGATTGCAGTTTGCTTTTTGACCTTTACGTTAACAGAGCTATGTTAGCAGGTATTTGTAGAAGTATACATGTCCATCCATCTGCCTAGTGTCTCAGCTTCTAAGGTGGCTGCTATACATGGTATACTCTTCCTGAAGGGTAAAATATCTTTGCTGTCTGACGTGGCCTTCCTTTCAAAGGGTTTAAGATAAAAAATATCTGAATTGTCATGCAGTAGATTAAATGATTCCTGTCCATGCAGTGCACAGCTGTTTAGAAAACTCCTGAATACCCACTCTGAAACTCCTGAGTATACACTGTGAGAAACTCATTGCTGAAATGCAACATCACAGAAGCTGCATTTCCATATAGTATCTAAATCTGCAGCTTACTTCAGGTTCATTTTGTCTTGGTGAGAACAGTTTCACCAAAGGTTATAACTAGTTTTCAGTTGTCTTTAGCATTCCGAATGTGGCATTCAAATAAGTATTCAAATTTCATTTGCTTACTCAGAAGCTTTGGAAAAAGTCCTGAAGCTCTTACTTCTGTACCTTTGGACTAAAAAATTCCCAAGCACCTGCTTTCTCTTGGATCTTCTGACATTTCCATTTCTAGTTCTAGCCAGAAGTACTGTAAAGACAGCCTTTCTCATTATGTTTATCACTCTAATGCTTCTAACATAGGAGAGATCATATTTTCCAGTGAAAAAAGATGCAACCTAATCTTAAAACTACCTCTTTTAGTGGCTTACAAACACTCTGAATTGGAGGCTAAGACTGTTGGCTGGTGGATCCAGCACAAGAGAGGTCAAATGAGTGAGCAGATCCTCTAGATACTTTTGCAGGAAAACTCTTCAATCTCTCCCACGTGGAAGTGTTGATATCTAATAATGCACAATATCAAGAGTCTATAGCAAGCTAATGACTTTTTCAGGTTCTCAGATTAAATATACCTAACAGTTCAACTTTTTCTTACCATAACAAAGATAAAATACAGAGATGAAAAGAAGTTTACAAATAACATTTCCATATGCTTTCATGTAGTTGTGTAAGTAATCACACACACACAAAAGCAAATGCTTATAGAAATATCATTTTTTAAGCAGTTTCAGTTTTCAGCAACAAATGCAACAAATATTTCTGTGAGATATATGTGTCTGACAGACTGTGAAATCAACTGTCCTGAAACTCTCTTCTTATATTCTACGTTATTACTGTGGATTATTAATGAAGCAGGATGAAACTTGCATATATATAAGGACATGAGGTTCCAGTATATAAGCAAGGTTGCTTACAGATTACTTCATACTTCTGTCAAGGGAGTTCAGAGAATCCGAAATTCCAGTTGTAATTTAAAAGTAATTAAAATGCACATTTCATTAATAATGACAAATCTACATTATTTTCAGAGTTCAAACACAGCAAAAACAGGTACTTATGAGATTCTTCATGCTGCAAGGTGGACTGTCACGGGAAGACCCACATCAGTTTGTGTGTAAAGAAACCCAGTGTATAAAACAGAAGGATATTTCAGAAACTCAAAGTATGATTGAGTGGTTAAGCTGTAGACCCTGAAAAGTTGATTATATTTGTTGCTTTGCTAGAAAGTCCATAAGTAAAGATAGTATTTTTACAGGTGATCACTGTGATTCTCATTAGTTGAGTGCCCCCACTGCAGTATTTTGGTCTTGGCTTTTGGAATTACCTGTATGACTGCAGATGAGTTTTCTGGAAGCTGTGAGTATGCTACTCATCTCCTTTTGGGAAGGTATAAAAACAAGCAGAGAATCAGGAGTTCAGGGCCTGCCACTGGACTCACTCTGTGGCCCCCAGAAAAGTTATTTTCTTTTTCTGTCTCTGTTCTCTTATCTGTGAAAGGGGAATTATAATATTTTTTTCTCATAAGAAGCCATAAAAATAATTAATGAGGCATTATGGAAAAGCTCATGAAGAAATGAATAATTTGTGCATTTTATGCATTGCTTGGATGGTGGGATTGTAAATTAGGCCGGGACCCACACATGGAGTGACAAAGATAAAAAGAAATAAAGAACAGAACCCTCATTCCAACCAATGCACAAAGTGGGGCAATAGCTTTGTGAAAAAAACTTGTGTATATACACGTTTTTAAAATATGTGTCATAATGCATGAAAATGTAACAGCACAAGGTTGCACATATGTGCAATGTGAGGATGTAAGGATCCTTACATTTCCTATCTTGCAAGATACTCTCAAGCATTTGACTCCACATGACATTTTTTACTTCAGTTTATCAAGAAGCAGACAACTATAAAGGGTCAAGAAAACTTGGAGTCAGAAATCAAATATGAACCTACATATCCATTCCTGCAATAAACCAGCCCAAGACATTTTTACTGTCAGATCTTCAATTGCTGTGAAAGGGTAAAACTCTACTGAAGTCAATGGAGCTGCATTCAATTTAACCTGGCTCAGGACGTGGCCCCTAATCCTTTAACAAGATTTTAATGTTAGCCATGTGATTTCCATCTTAAAATCCCCGCAGGCAATGCTTGGATTGAGCAGGGGTATGCTAAGGAAGAAACCTGGAGAATTTTTATTCTTCTTTTTTATTATTTATTTATTTATTTGTTTGTTTGTTTGTTTGTTTATTTATTTATTTTTAATCTCAGTCTGCCATCCTGTTCTCTAGAAACTCAATATTTTTTTGAAGATAAAAAAACATGCATTTGCAGAGAAACACGAAACTGCAAAATGGAAGCTAACTGGTTCTACGTTGCATTCTTGCATTTGAAGAAGCTCTGGAACATTTTCTTTGTGCAGAACTCTGACATCTATTAACAAAAAAAGTCAATGTTCTGTGACCACCAGTCTTAGACTTGGGCCTTTTGACACTTGACTGTTGTGCTTGGCCAATGATGTATCTGAACATCACTGCAAAAATGCAAAACCTTATCAACTTAACCGTGCTTGCTAGCTCTTTTGTTTTTCTAGGTCCAGCCTTGTCAACCTGAATTGGAAAAACATTAATAAAGTGAAAGTAAGCATCTTCTTACCAGACTTGCAAATATATATATATAAAAATCTGAATTTTAGAAAATCAAAAGAAACAAAGCAAAACAGGAACCACTTTGAGTCTGGAGCAAGTGTGAAAAGATCATGTAGGTAGAATCACCCAATGCCCCACACAGAAAACATGTCTTACATAAATGTCCTCAGGGTTTTATCAAGTCTCCTTTGAAGCACACATAGCACATGATACATTAACTATCTTTAGGGTAATTTCTCCCTTCATCTCGTTGTCCTTGTGACTAACATTTTGTTTTTAATTTTTACATACACATTTTTTCCCCTTTCATGTTATTGTTCCTTAACAGGCCACTTCCAACCTCAGTTAATCATCTCTCCCTCCTTTTGGACTACTGCCATTTAAATGTTTAAAGACTGTTATCATAGCTTCTTTTCCTTGAGCTCTAACCATGAGGTACCCTTAGCCTCTCACAAAATAGATCACACCTTGTAATACTTGTTTCTGTCATCATTTCCTGGATTCTCTCTGAGACACTTGCTGTGCATACTAAAAATAGTAGATGAAGTTATTTGCAGAAAGGTAATGTAACAAGAAAAAAAAAAAAAAAAAAAGGAAATTATGTATACATTGACTTCTCCAAATAGCACAGAATTTGGCTAATAATATATATAGAATGTTATATTAACCATTAGGAATAAGCAAACCAAAATCTTAATTCATCTTTCTTTGTTTTCATGAGTAGTTTCATGAATAGTTGCACTTCTTGTGCAACTTCATTAAATTGAAACCTCATGTCCAATATGTTCTTATCTCTCATCCCAAATCTTTTCCACATTACTATTTTTCCTGCAGAATGTTCCTTTGATTTTATGCCAGATAGTGTTTTCCTCCACGTGTATTATTTTACATTTATCCACATTAAATTGTATTCATTTTAATGCTTTCTAAGCTCCTCTGATGTTTGCTATTTCCAGTGCTTCCTATTTTGGTATCATCTCTAAATATATTCATTGTACAATTTCCTTTCTCTTTAAGATCAATAGGCTAAAATCATTACTTTAATGGCCTGATTTTCAAAGATGCTGAGCACCTGTCTCTTCGGCAGTCTCCAATTGTATCTGTATACAGAACTGGGAAAATTAAGTGACTTTTTTTTTGTTCATGTTTGATGCTGAAAATAACTGAAAAAAATTCCTTCTGAGTCAATCCCAAACCAAACCATTTTTTTTTTTTTTCTGAAATGCAAACTGGAAAACATTCATTTTGGATTAGCAAAAATATTATTTCCCTAAAAAAAAAAAAAAAAAAAGATTAATTTTGAAGTGAAATAGATTTATAAGTTTAAAGAATCAATTGGTTTATTCTTTAGCAAATTATTAGATGGAATGACCTTTTTCATGTTGGCACTTAAGCAGAAGTCATGAATTTGACATGAATTCTCAAGTTGTTTTATTTAATTTAATATGCATGATGCAAGCAATGATACAATCTGATCTGGAAAAACTAGGTGTTAAAACTATCAGTTCCCAAACTGATAGTGAAAAATCAACTGTAGGAAGCTCCATTTCCAGCTGCTCTTCTGGGAGCTATGTCACATGTGCATGGCTCAGTGGGAATCTTCTCCCCTCCCAGTCTGGGTCCCAAAGCCCCTAGCTTTGGGCAGGTTTCTGCTCTCACTTCTTCCCTCACCATGACCTGAATATGCTTTATTTAGTGAAGAAGTAGGATTGAAACTATTCTGATAAGCTCCATTTGCCATGGAAAATTTGGACCCTACTCCACTGCTGCTGATGTAGGTATACAGTGTTGATCCCATTGCAGTGTTGATCCCAGAGGCACAGTGCTTCAGGGTAGGCAGAATTTGCTGCACCCATTACTCATAGGTGCATCCCTTACACCATCTCTCAATAGCTGGTGTAGGGGAAAAGTTTTTGGAGTCATCATCTTTTCACTCAATACGTGGCAGCAAAGAATCCCTTGATGCTTTTGAAATGGAAGCAAAGGATCATTTTTACCTGAACGTAGCTCATAGACACTACGAATAGGTTGAAATGAGAAATTGTCTACTGACCTTATTAATGTAGGTGCTCCTGTTAATTGCCAAAAGATAATCTATTAAGTATGGACCTAAATTTTGACCTGTAGAGCACACTACTTTCTGTCTGATTCTAGATGAGAACTGCTCTTAGTTTAGGAAAGAAAGAATTATCCAGACTCCCTTGCAGAAAAATCTAACCTGTCTTTAACATACAGGTGAAAGCTGTATTACAATTGATAGGTCATTTGTTGAAAGGTATTTTGGACAATAGTTACATGGCAGAATATTCAGCTTAAGCACTATCCCAGCACTCGCTTACCTACAATTAAAACATTATGTCCTTAACTTCCATGACAAGATGGGTTTTCAAAGACCTCTCATGGGAATCAAAACAGTAATTACCTGTTCATCAGGCTTGAGAAGTATGAGCTCTCATTTTTATATAGAGCTCATTAAAATAGATTTGGAAGATAAATGCAAATATATGAAGAGGTAGGAAGAATCCCTAGGTAGAGAGATTTCATTCAAACAGTGGTCTGTAATTTGCAACTACTTCTTTCATAAGTATTATTAAAAGAAAGTCAAGATAAAATGTTAGTAAAAGTTGTCACTTCTTCATGCATTACGAAAATACATAGAGTTTTCTGCATCTGGTTGAAGATGACGAAGAGTTTTTTTTTTTTTTTTTTTTTTTTTTTTTTTTTTTTTTTAGGAATGATCTTATAACACAACCTGTGTCCCAGTGTCAGCACTAAATTCTTAAGTTACAGAACTGTTGGTGTTGGGATGCCTCATCAAACATCTGTTAAATTTGGGGAACACCTGAGAGAATATCTGTCAAATTATATACTTTGAGTCTATTTAATTGACTAGGTCTCCCGGCCTGCTAGGTCATGACACACAACTATCACAGTATAGCAGTAAAGGTAGTGTCAGATAACAGTGCTGATCTGCATTGATGCAGGCACCTTGGCCCCTTGTTTAGCAAATATATTGCCCATTCCCTGATGCTGGTGCAGGATTATACTTGGTTGTATATTTTCTAGTATTCTATTCACAGTGGTTTTAAATTTCCTGTGCTCTGGAGCTGCCTTTTTCTCTGCCTTTAGAAGATGTTTTATTTTCACTAATAGGTCTCACTGTTGAGAAGTTAGCACCTTGTAAATAATAACAATATGAAGACTTAAGTATGTAGATATTTTAATTTCTGAAATTAATAACTGGATTTCAAAATCAAAGCAGCTAAACATTTGGCCATTTAGCTCTATCTCATATAATATTACATGATTATCATCCATTCTTATACGAGAGTATTCATATAGAAGAACTATTCCTACTGAAGTCAATGGCAAAATTCCATATGATTTAATAAAAAGTTTTATAGATTTTAGGCTTGTATTATAACCAACAAAAATGCTGTCTAACTTTAGCCCTATGGTCATAATTTCTCTTTAAGATACAGTGTCTTTGAGAAGGATACCTAGTTTTGTTTTGAAGATTGCAAATAGTGAATTCTCCATCTCCTGAGAAATAGTTCTACTGTTTAATTTGCATAGCTTTTAAAATATATTTCTAACTGAAGTTCATATAGCATCAGTTCCAGTTGTTAATGCAATGCCTTTCTGTATTTGGCTAAAATCCTTTCTATTCTTGGCAATATCTTCTTCATGATGTCCCTTGTAGACTGCAACCTAGTAAACTGTTATATTTTATCTTCACTAGCAAACAGATTGATTTTTATTCTGACCTAAACAGATGCAAGTATATTTAACAATCAAACCTGTGATACCATCACAAAACAAGATGAAGACTGATTGTTTTTCATGAAACAACATTCCTTTATATTATGCTATCACCTTCGATTCTTCACTGTTTACATCACATTATTACTATTATTTAGTTCAGGATTCATATCAGCTGTTTAGGCTACAGCCGTGTAGACTTTTTCTTTTAAAATGTTGGCACGATATTAATTTGTTCAAGATTTCTTATCAGTCAGCAGTAGTGTCTTATGGAATTTCTTAGCCATTTTTTTTTTTTTTCTGTAATCTTAACAGATCTGGAAATATTTAATAGCTGTCATTTAACCTTCCCCCTACTTGTTAGCAATGGAAAGTATTATGTCTTTTCTATAAAATATGACAGTATAATCTTTCCAGAACACAAATGATTTTGAATGCTTCTTCTGCAGATTGATAATTCTACATTTATTACCTAGTATACTTCTGCCATTGCTAGGTTCTATTTTTTCAGATGTATACATAATATTATATAAACATATAACATATATATATAGATAATATATATATAAATATATATAAGCATACAATATACAAACACATAATATTTTCCTGCCCACTAAAGGAATTTATTTTATTTTTTTTTAGATCTTCCAGTTATTTGCAGTCTACTGTTGATGATTTTTATTCACTGTATTCAATGTCTCATTTTTCCCACTTATTTATTTCAAGATATTTTCACCACTTCTGATTGGGACAATATTCAGATTTGAAAGAAAGCTTCAATCTTCTCAAAGCTGCTTTTGGCTATATATTTCTGCTGCAACAGGGGTCATCCACCCTCAGTGTGAGTGATAAATGGAGAGGTTTTGAATGTCACATAGCAGGGTTGGTCCAGTGCCATGAGCGATGAGCCATGAGATCTCGAGAAAGGTAGTGTTTCCCTCTTCTTAGTTCCTACTGAGTTCTGAAATCTGTAAGAGCTGGGAGCCCCTAACTCAAACAGAGACAAGACAAGATGGAAAGAAAAATAGTCTGATATATCACTCCTGAAAGGCTGCTGGCTGTTGTACTACCAGATGGGACTGTAGTTTGTTTGCACATAAAAATGAAGTTAGAAAGTGCCCACTAGTACCTTGATAACTGTCAGCAACTCATTCATTACCCAGAAGAACAAAGCCTCTTCTAGAACTTTTACAAATTTCTTTAAATATTTTCTTAATTAGAAAGTTATCCAGAGTTTTCAGAGACTCTAAGGATATTTTATAGGGCAAAATTTCCTACACATAATTCCTGATTAGCATCCTCCACAATGCAATTTTTCCACCTAACCATCTCAGATAGATTTTTAAGGAGCTGTTCATTCTCTTCCTAAATTCAATCTGGTAGCCTACTGCTGACTCCTGCACCACTCATTCATCTCATGATTTATCATTTAATATGTTGATCAATAAGCATTCCAAGGCCCTTTTTTCCTACTTTGTCAATAATTTTAAACCAGATAATGCTATCTTCAGTGTACGCTATCCACTGTCGTGGTTCCGCTCGAGTGGGCAGCCGAGCTCCACCACAGCCGCTCTCTCACTCCCCCTCCTCAAAGAGGAATGGGGAGAAAATATGTGAAAAGGGCTCAAGGATTGAGATAAGGACGAGAAAATCACGCAATAATTATTGTAACGGGCAAAACAGACTCGGCATAAGGAGATAGTAAGATTTATTGCCTACAACTAACAAGCAAGAGAAGTGAGAAAACAAAGGAAAAAAAAACAAAAGCACCTTCCCCCCATCCACCCTCTTCCACCTCCTCCCCCCGAGCGGCGCAGGGGAACGGGGAATGGGGGTTATGGTCAGTCTACAGCACTTCTTCTCTGCCGCTCCTTCTCGGTCACTCTCGTCCCCTGTGCTGTGGGGTCCCACCCACGGGATGCAGTCCTTGATGAACTGATCCGGTGTGGGCTTCCCACAGGCAGCAGCTCTTCCAGAACTGCTCCAGATATGGGTCCGTACCACGGGGTCCATCCCTCAGGAGAAAACTGCTCCAACCTGGCTCCCCTACGGGCAGCAGCTCCTGCCAGATCACCTGCTCCTGCGTGGGCTCCTCTCCACGGGCTACAGGTCCGGCCCAGAATCTGCTCCGGCAGGGGTCTTCCACAGGCGGCAGCCTCCATCGGTGCAGGGCCACCTGCTCCACCGTGGTCTCCTCCACGGGTTGCAGCGTGGAACCCTGCTCCACCGTGGTACTCCATGGGCTGCAGGGGGACATCCTGCTTCACCATGGTCCTCACCACAGGCTGCAGGGGACTTCTGCTCCGGCGCCTGGAGCACCTCTCCCCCTCCTTCTACACTGACCTTGGCGCAAGGCTGTTCCTCGCTCCTCTCACTCTCCCGGCTGCTGTGTGGCGCAGCGTTTTTTCCCTGTCTTAAATATCCTCTCACAGAGGCGAAAAACAACATCGCTTATTGGCTCGGATCTGGAAAACAATGGGGCCCTTCCCAAACATGGGGCAGCTTCTAGATCTTTCTCACAGAAACCACCCCTATGGCTCCCTGCTACCAAAACCTTGCCACATAAACCCACTACATTCCACCCCTCGCCTCTGTTAAAAGCATATTTAAGACTACTCACAACATACTCTTACTTTACAATTATTACAACAACCTTCACAAACTTCACTTACATCAAAAAGAAAAAGAATTCACCACACCAAAATAAACATAACATCATCACAGCACCGACAAGGTGGACATTTTACACACACACACCACCCCTCGTCCCTTCACCACACTAACATATCACAGTTACTGCTTTCTTAAATTCTTCACAACTTGTACATTCCTAACAATCATCCTGCACATATTTTTGCCCGTTACTTCTACTAATTATCATCCTTATCTCAAATTCCTCGAGCCCCACGTTGGGCGCCAAAAAGGACTGTCGTGGTTCCGCTCGAGTGGGCAGCCGAGCTCCACCACAGCCGCTCTCTCACTCCCCCTCCTCAAAGAGGAATGGGGAGAAAATATGTGAAAAGGGCTCAAGGATTGAGATAAGGACGAGAAAATCACGCAATAATTATTGTAACGGGCAAAACAGACTCGGCATAAGGAGATAGTAAGATTTATTGCCTACAACTAACAAGCAAGAGAAGTGAGAAAACAAAGGAAAAAAAAACAAAAGCACCTTCCCCCCATCCACCCTCTTCCACCTCCTCCCCCCGAGCGGCGCAGGGGAACGGGGAATGGGGGTTATGGTCAGTCTACAGCACTTCTTCTCTGCCGCTCCTTCTCGGTCACTCTCGTCCCCTGTGCTGTGGGGTCCCACCCACGGGATGCAGTCCTTGATGAACTGATCCGGTGTGGGCTTCCCACAGGCAGCAGCTCTTCCAGAACTGCTCCAGATATGGGTCCGTACCACGGGGTCCATCCCTCAGGAGAAAACTGCTCCAACCTGGCTCCCCTACGGGCAGCAGCTCCTGCCAGATCACCTGCTCCTGCGTGGGCTCCTCTCCACGGGCTACAGGTCCGGCCCAGAATCTGCTCCGGCAGGGGTCTTCCACAGGCGGCAGCCTCCATCGGTGCAGGGCCACCTGCTCCACCGTGGTCTCCTCCACGGGTTGCAGCGTGGAACCCTGCTCCACCGTGGTACTCCATGGGCTGCAGGGGGACATCCTGCTTCACCATGGTCCTCACCACAGGCTGCAGGGGACTTCTGCTCCGGCGCCTGGAGCACCTCTCCCCCTCCTTCTACACTGACCTTGGCGCAAGGCTGTTCCTCGCTCCTCTCACTCTCCCGGCTGCTGTGTGGCGCAGCGTTTTTTCCCTGTCTTAAATATCCTCTCACAGAGGCGAAAAACAACATCGCTTATTGGCTCGGATCTGGAAAACAATGGGGCCCTTCCCAAACATGGGGCAGCTTCTAGATCTTTCTCACAGAAACCACCCCTATGGCTCCCTGCTACCAAAACCTTGCCACATAAACCCACTACATCCACTGCCTGTCCTTTAGTCCCCCTTTCTTTCCTCACAAGGTATAGACACTGATTTTAACATTCCAGTGACATGAATCATTCTATTAGACACTGTACCAATCATATATAATTGCTCTCTATAAATTAATAAATATATCCAAAACATTTTGTTTATTACTCAGACTCTCATTGGCAATAAAACAACTAAACATTTTTTTTTTGTCTCTTGGTGCCTAATTTTTTTACACACATGCTGTTTTGAATGAAAGTTACGTGTTTGAGCATATACACAGTGTTCTAGCCGTGGGCAACATCTCTTTAGATGCTAACGTAAAGCTTTCCCAATTATTTCATCTTGTATGCCACAACATGGAAGACCACAAATGTGTATGTCTGTATGCTCTATATTGAACAGGCTTCCACAACTACTGAGCTGTCTTCTAGCATGTTATCTTTAGAGTTAGATTAAATGTAATATAAATCATAATAACATTAAAGAATTTTCTTTAACAGCTTGGAGTTTATTTTTTCTGTTTACTGAAAGAAAATGTCATGTAGAAGTTGTGAAAGAATAATGTTCTGTTGGTCAACACATATTTTTATTTATGACATTTCAATTCCTATAAAAAAAAAAAAAAAAAAAGCAAAAAAAAAAAGCATAACACTAATGAAGAGCTTGGGGGTGGGATGGTGAAAAGGAGAAACAGAAATCTAATACCCCAAAAGGCAACAATGGACTTGGCTCTTGACAGGTTGAAGGATATGCTCAGAGTTTTAGCATATTACAAGAACAGCACAAATATGCTGAAACATGCTCAAACATATCTATAGATGAACATACAGAGCTTTTTAGCTCCCAGGCTGCCAGCATTCTCAGTAGTTGGCTCCATCTTAAGACAGATTTACATTGTTAAAGCTTTCCAAGTTTATAAATATCTTGGAATCCATGATGTCCTGCCAATTTCCTTCAGTTTCATTCTAGACATCGGTGGTTTCTGGCATAAAATTGGGTGTATGAACTGAGGGTCTGTCTACACATATGTAGGTATCCGTAGTCTTCTTCCATCTACCCTTATACACACCCCAGTAATATGTACTAAGTCTGAGCAGAGCAACTCCCTGAAAGTGTGGCTGAATTGCATTCATTTTACAGCTTGGATAGAGTTGGCTAGGAGTGGCTGTACTGACGCATAAATAGTTGGTTAGTAACCTTCTGTTTACAATTACCTCTTCCTGTACCTTCTGGACCTTCTACCCACTAGCTCACTATTTCCTTATTTTCCAGAATTTTATAGCCATGATATTTTCTCCCTGCTTCACATCTAATCTTTCAGTTCTCATGAACAGCGTTCAAGTACAGACATAGTAAATGTATGTTTTCTCTGCCAAACCCAAGATTCCCTCCTCACATGCAGTTGAATACCAGAGGAGCATACCAGGATTCTTGTTCATTCCTGGATGGATTATTCATATGAGTATGATTTAGCATACAAATGTATACTATTACTAGGCCATGTGAAAGCAACTGGTAACATCGTCCCATTACTGTACTGAACTGCTTCGATGAGTGTAGATCTATCATTTTCAGCAGCTGTACTGTGGAACTAAGGATGTAAATCCAATGTTCAGCAACCTACCCATGCATTCAGTCACCCAACCTGTGTGCTTACTTGTACATGTATATTCTGGGGTGTCTGTGCCCTGTCATACTTGATCAGTTTTCCAATGCCTTTGCAAAGAGCTTGCAATACCCGTCACTTGTTCTGTTCCTAGCTGACTGATATGCAGGAAAAAGGTGGGATAATACTGAAGAGGAATTCCAGGAACAGACTTCAGCCAGTTCAGCGCAGGCTTGCTCACAGCCTCGTAGGGTCAGTCCCCATACCTGGATTAGCTAGAAGATATACTGGATGAATCTATTGGAGCATTTATAGTTGAGTGAATTCACATAGGCAGCCACTTGCTACATCTATAATCATCTAATTTTAAAAGGAAGATGTTTTCCATGGTACTATTATAAAAGATGTTTAAGAGCTGAGTATGTTCAGGTTCAAGCAGAAGCCATGTGATTATTTAAAAAAAATGAAATTGTCCTTGTCTATCCTAAATATATGTTACAAAGTGGTCGTCAAACATAGAAAAAGATTCACATAGGCAACTACTGAATATTTCTAAATGGAATTTTTGCAGGATTTAATACTCACATGATGGCAGGCTTAGCTGCCAAAGAATATAGAATTTTGTGAATAACAACAATATTGCCATCAGAATTTATATATTTCCAGAATATGAACTGTGGACTCTATGCTGAAGTCCACAGTCCCCTACTCATCTTCCCTGCTCTGGCATTTCACTGAAATCCTGTGTGGCTCCTAGTCACTTTTGAGCTACTGAATACTCACCGACTAGCTAAACACTTCCTCAGAGTTCCTCTTTTTCTCATCCCGGACAGGATGGTTTTCAAACATACAGACAGGTCAGTTTCATCAGCTGGTTGGCAATCTACATGTCCACTCTGGTCATAGATACAGTCTCATCTCCTGTGCACCTCCCACATGCAGGCTGATGTATGTTCAGTTAGTTTCTTCAGTTTTTCATTCTGCACCTTCTACTATCTAATTAAAACAACAATGACAAAAAAGCCAACCCAGATAGGCTTGTATACTGGGAAAGGTGTTTTTTGTTTGTTTGTTTGTTTTTGGACTTAACCTTCTTTATTGTTGACAATTTTGCTGCCCCCCCCCCCCCCTTTTTTTTTTTAAATTCTCTTTTATCTTTTCTTGAATTGGTAGATGTATGTTGAAGCAGCCATGAGACACAGAAGTGACCCTTCTTTATTTTGAAGGTGATGTGATTGCAAAAGTACCAGGAAAGAATGAGGAGTAGACAGCTGTCTGGGCTGAAGAAGGTGGCATGAAGGACAGAAAGGCTAATAAAAATATTCCATAGGCAGGAATTCAGGAAAGGGAATTGGGCTGTCTTTGGGTGGAAGAGTACATTGAGGTTTAACAGCTTTTCAGTTGTGATCTGTTTGAGCTATTATATTGATCTGTCTCAATTTGTCAAATAACCTTTTCCTTTCCTTAGTAATAATGGCCTTTCAGGTGAACTGACATGCATGCATTAAGAAATCGACTTTAATTTAAAGTGAAAACCTCTAAGCACACCACTCCCTTAATAAACAGGTAGTATCTGCCTATAAACAGGTAGTATCTGCATTTGGATAAACTAATGTAAAACTGCTTTCAGCAGGTCTTCTTATCATAAGCTGTCCCCCCAAAATAAAAGATTGCAATTACTAAAAACTTAAAATGTATATACAGCAAAAATAAATTTAAAAAGATGAGCACAGAAGTCAAACGCAATTAATTAAGCATCAAATATCTTTCCCATCTATTACTCATCATCATCAACCTGTGTTGACAGGATGTGGGCATAGACAGCAGCCAATCTATCCTTGCTTGCCTTGAGCCTGTGCCACAGTGGATGCAATGTGGAGACAGGATGCATTCAGGTTACCTGCACTAGGCTAGCAAACTCTCTGCCCTGGGTCCCACCCATGACTGGATAGTTACCACTAACTTCACAAACACTGCCTACTGTATAGCAGGTCACAAATATAGAGTAAGCCTTTGTCACTTTGACAATGAACAGATAGCGCTAGTGGCAACCTTATGCCTCTTTCAGACAACTTTAGGACTTACATTTAGGTGTAAAGCTTGCTGTTTTGGTGACTATGATATATAAATGTTTCTCTTCTTTCTCTTTCCCATGAGCAAAATCTAAAACTAAGTGAAGTCAATGAGAACCCCTCATTGACTGGAATAGGTTGCAGTTCATGTTCTAAGAGAAAACTGACATTTTTAGAAAAAAAAAATGAGTTGTTCAGACATTTATACTTTAAAAACAACGACCTTCATGGACATTTATTTGATCTGTAATATTTCAAGCATCTGTTAAAAGCCACAATTCAATAACATGGTTAATCTAAACCCACAGGGGTGGGTGAAATAGGTTATATAGGATGCACTTATATTTCAACAATAGCATCTCACTACTTTTGCTGACATATTTTTATATTACAGACATGTTCCTCAAATTATTTAATGGGCTTTATTCATTAGCTGAAGTTTGATAAGTATATTATTATTTTTTTAAATCAGGTGTGTTAACATTTGTTTAAAAACATATATAATATACATACATATGTCTACGTATATGTAGAAGAGGAGTTTCTTATTATTGTCATGTTGAATTACTGTTCAGTCAGGGATTACTTTATCTGATGGAGAAGCAAAGAGACTTGGATGTTTAATTCTTCATTAATCTTTTCCTTGCTGTAATGAGCAAAGGTGTAAATATTAACACCTCTGATTTTCAAGCATCAGTTTAAGCTATCATCCATAAATTCACTTTCATAAAGGCAACATGCTTCAAAATTGAACTACTTTGCCCTTAGTAAATAATTTGATTTGAATCTGATTTACTCATATTTGGTTTCCAAGCTTTCTGTTTCTGAAAAATCTTTAACTACAGCCTTTTTGATTTTGTTGTTCTAATTTTTAATGTTTGAAATGTCATTTTTGAAATCTTTAAATGTTAATGGAGTAATATTTTTTATTATTTGTTTGCATAGTTTTCATTTTATAAATTATTTGTTGCAGCCTTTGTATTGTTTTCTGCTTGTAATTGACAGCTTTATAATTCCTAGGGGCATATTTGAGGTCTCTTTCTCTTTTCAAACACTCTTCTCTATCCACAGCAATGGCTGTTTTTCTTTGTTTCTTTGCTGTCTGTGGAAAGCAGATCAGAGAGTGTTACTGAATGTGGTAGAATATCGCATTCTGTTGCAACTAGCAGTTTACTTAAGCTATGTAACTAAGTGTCCTGTAAAAGCAAAATACAATTGCCCTGGCAAATCCAATGTTTTCATAAATCATGAGGAAAACTTTTAAGGTTGTGAAAACCTGAAATATTTGTATCCACTTTTTAATTGTTGATGTACTGATGTCAAGTCACCATGCAGTGTATTTTTAGTAGCTCTCCCCATGACTAGTTATGTGTAGAAATAAGAAGTAAGGGGTATCACTTCTGGCAGAACTGGAGTGACTTAGAAATTCTTTTTTCAAGACATTTTAAAATATTCACTTTTTTAACCTCTTTTAAATCTACCTCTTGCTATATTTTGCAACTGTAGGGATTTAATGCATGATGCCTACATATGTGTACATAATATTCTCTACCTTTTGTCTTTAATATTCCTTGGTTTTTAATTATTAAAGATAAGTATTTGAATTATAAATATTCTAGTTATACAGGAATAGGCAAAGCAGGCACATACCCTCAGGCAAAATTCTTCCATTATCCATAATCCTTCTGCCTCCTGCCTCCATTTCTCTACCTCCTATCTTTATGTCGCCTCAAAAAACACAGAGGCATTCTTTTAAACTAACCTTCTCCTCCCCACTTAAACCATAGAAATCCCTTCTCAATATGTATAGGGGCCTTTTCCTTGAAGTGGGATGTCATACTTGTCCTAAATATAATAAAGTGCTATCTTCAAGGCATTTCTGCATCCAAAACACTCCCCAGAAACCTGCCTAGTCCTCCCATCTAACCAGTCTGAATGTCACAAATCATAGCACAGAAGCTGCTTTATAGTGAATCATTAACATTGTCAGGAATGAGTTGGCAAGGAAAAAAAAAAAGCTTTCCATTAGAGAACTGAGGGAGAATATACAAATGACAGCATTGTCATTTCTCTTACATTGTTTTATAAAGTGCACAACTGATTAGGAAGAGTTTATTATAGAATATATATGCTGTGTATGCATACATGACAATTTTGTTTTCATCCTGTACTGTTTATAAGTGTGTATGGATGTGCTTTAGATTAACTGTCCTACTTTAGGTTTTGAATTATACGAGTAACAGTTTCATTATGTGCAGACTGTCTAGACTTAACAAATATATTTGGAAACTATGAGGTACAAAAATGCAAGATATATGAGGAAGGTATTTTTAATCTACATAAAGATTAATAAAGATATACCAAAATCCTGCTAGGCAGTATCTGAAAAGGTCCTTTAGAATAATATTACTTGAGCATATAGACACTTTTATCTGATTACAACTTAGAGGTATGTAACTCCAGTGTAGATGCTTACTTGTCAATTTTTCTGTTTGGCACAGCTTGAATGGGATAATATACGCTTATAACATGTAATACAATTAGTTCTCTTTTGAGCATCAAATATTGTAAAGAAAGTCATTTTGATCAATACATGTGATGCTTTTTATATAAAAACCTAATATATTTGTGTTGTAAATTAGTTTTTTTCCCCCTTCATATCTTAAAAGACAATTGCATGGAATTATACATGGCTTTGTTGTTCATGGAGATAAAACGTGTCAAACCATCAGTGGCAAAAAATGTGAGAGGATATACAGTACACACCTAAAAAAAAAAGGAAGATTGATTTTCAAAGAACAAGTTAATTTGCTTTGACAACACGGGTAGCTTTCTTTAAATAGTTATAAATACTAATGAGAGTATGCAAAGCAGACAGTACTCCTCAGAATTTCACATGCACTTACACAAACAATTTTAGCACACTTTTATTTTTCTTAGATGGTTGTGCATGCAGTTAGGTCATTCTGATTACCAGTTTGGTGTAAACCTGGATATTTAAGACATTTCAGTTGAGTTTTGGATTTATGCTTATGCCACTAAGCTCAAGATCTGAGCTCAGTAATTGCTAGCCAAAAACAACAATTCCCCAAACTTTCAGTCTCCGACTGGTATTTAGGTGTGGCTTGATTGACAGCATTACATAGGCAGAGAGAATCCATTTTTTTTCTCCTCTCAAATAGGTTGATTGTGCAAGAGCAGCTTCAGACAGAACAATTTGCATGGTATCCATCAACACATAAACTACTTCCTTCACAGGGGAACTGCCAGGGATACATAGGCTCCAGAGCACTGGGAAAGGCGTAATATCCAAGACATGGCAGTCTAATCATGCTAATACAACATGATGTTGCCTCTAAAATCATTACAGCTTGTCCCAAAATGCATTCTGGGAGCTGGGCAAAACAGACAACTTTCCAGTTTTCTGCAGGTGTGGCAGAAGGTTATTTTAAATAAAAGGAAGATATGAATACTATCAATAATCGTAATAAAAGCAACAATACAAGAGCAAGCCTTTTACTTTGAACATTATTCACATTTTGGGAGACCTTTGCATAAATTAAAGGCTTGATCCAATGGCTACTCCACTCATTCCTCCAAGAATTGAGGTCCTAAGAATTAAGCTTTACAGCAGACCAGCATGAGGTACCTATCTACTTGTTTCTCATATGAAGTCTTCATCTTTCTTGCAGGAGATGAAACTGCTAGAGCCAGTGACACTAAATACAGGCATTTTATCTGGCATTGAGTCTTTAAATAGAAATATACCAGAAAAGGAAAGGAGGCAGAACAAGACCCCAAACTTCATCAATTCTCTGAGACAGTAAAGGAGGCATGTGGAAAAACTCTAAATTAAACAGACAGTAAGATTTTTTCCTGCACTGACATACTATTTATTTGATCAAGAAAAACAAAAAAAAAAAAGATGGAAAAAAAAAAGAAGCAGCTCAATGTGATTTACTGACTGTTGATAAAGAACTCTGCCTGATAGAAAAAATGCATGCATATAAGTTTTTATACATGTACATAATCAAGTATAAATTATTTAATTACTGAGAAAATAAATAGTTGAAGGCCATCCCAATGAAATAACTGTGGTATCAATTAGAGAAAATACAGATGTTTCTTTATAAACTGACATTGCTAAAAGGATAGTATTTTCTGTATGGGCCTAAAAGAAAGCATAAGATATCTTCCACTAGGAAAGTGGGGAAGTTTTTTTTCCCCTATGAGAATGGTCCTGAGTACAAGGTGATTTTTTTCTGAAAGCTCTGCAGTTACAACAGTGAATGAAACCAGGTTATCAGGAAGACAGGCAAACTGGATATTAGAGTTCACTGCTTGGTTAATTCCTCAGAGTCTGACCCAGATAGGGCCAAACACCCTCAGCTCTCACTTAAAGACCCTGTACAGGTTAAGTACAATAACCTGAACTGTTTTTCATTTGGCTCACTAGAACATGTTATCAGTAGCAACTACCTAAACCTCAGAAATAAAATCTGAGGGAAATAGTATAGGAAGTATGGTGTAAGTGAACAAATGCTCCACCTCCTTGCACCTCCCTCCTTCAACTTCTTCTTCAGTGATTTAATTTCAAGGTCTCTCTGCTTCAATGAAAAATGAAGGACCGAACCTCACGTTTTAATTGAGAAATGTAAAATATTTCCCAAGAATCATATAGCACATAGAAAGAATAACCATTCATGCACACATATTCATGCTTATGCATTCCTGTCCCCTTCTTAATACAGTAACATCAGTCAAGAAGAGAGAGATGATAAAAATGAGGAATAGGTGTCACTAAAATGAAGGAAAATATTGTAAACACATGAAAACATATGGCTTAAGAATCCACTGGGAAAATATACTTAGTAATTTACACTGGACAAACTCTGAGTAACTTATAAAAGCCACCAGTAGTACACTGGAGAAAGAAGACAAGGCAGAAAGAAAGTGATGTCAAAAGTCATGACTTCTGTCTGTATGGTTTGTCTATACAACTAATTCAATACCAGAATACCAGAACCCATGCACATGTGAAAGCCTCTACTGAGCCATCTTTCAGGGAGATGGAACCACTTCTGTGCACATCAATTATCCAGTGGTGGAAAGTCTGAATAAAACTGAAATTGAAGAATGACATGCAAGGGGATTTAGAATTCAAAGCAGAGGAGAAATGCTGTATGGGGTTGCAGACTTGAACAGAGGAGAGTGGTATGGGCCGGGATCAGAAGGGACAGAGGAAGGAACAAAGACACATCTGTTCCCCTCCTTATCTGTTTATTTATTTATTTATATATATATATATATATTTTATATATATATATATATTTATTTATTTTTAGAATGCAAATTCTTTAGAAAAGCAGAGTTCATTCCTGCCCTTGCTCCTGTATAGTGCCTAGCCCTGGACAGTATACCACATAATTTAACTGGATATCAGATAATAGTTTTCTGTAGATCCACTGCTAATGCAATTAAAGATTGTGTTAGAAAATCATTTTAATGAAACATTTCACTTGAAATGTTCACTGAAACTTACTTTTTTGAAAGTGGAAATACTGGGTTTTATTAATGGTAATATTAATGACTGTAGACATAGATTTTTCATTCATTCATTTTGATTATTGTCTTGAGATAAAAAATTTTACATTTTTTGAATGTTCCATAGGAAAGACACACTACTGTTAAGAAAACTTAAGTCCATGAAAAATTTCTTTCTAAAATGCCTACATGATTTTTGAACTACTTTAATGCTTTCATGTACATGCTGACAGGTGATAGAAATATTCTTTATTGTGTAGTTATTCAGTGGGGCTTTATGGGAAGGTGATATGGAAGATGCCATTCAAAGCCATAGCACACTACTCATTTACCAGTAAAGATTACCTGCCACATGGAAAAGCAATCTGAATATTAGAACGCAGTCTCAGCATATTTTGTGTACTGTATGCTGTGCACAATAAAAGGAAATTCTTGCCTATGGAACCAAAGAAAAATACTTCTCTTTGTTTTTTATGACAAGAAACAAAGACTCCTACCATGCCACTTTTCTCCCTAAGGGTGAGGCCGACCTAAACCACCACTGATGTATTTTCACAGGGAAGGTTGCCAACTTATTGTCAGAGAGAATTAGTAGGAAGAAATATGAACCTTTGCCACCAAGATTAAAGGACCAATAGAAGAACTAGTAAAAAGAAAACAAAATCCAAAAAAAACATATAAAATTTTGTTTGTCTCCTTTAATTACTATATTCTTCTTTTACCTAAGAGAATTAATTCCTGCTCAGCTACTTTTGTGAAATTTGGTAGTTGTGATTTTCAAACTGTGAAACCATTTTATTTTAACTTCCTTTTAAGTGAATCTCAATCATTTGAGTCCCACCTTGTATTCCAAATCAGTGACTTTAAAAATGTAGAAGACTTCATTTTCAAAACTTGCCACCCTACATGCAAGCTCTAACCCCTGTTTAGTCATTTAGATTGAGATTGTGACTTTAAAAAATTGCTAATCATAACACTGAATTCACTGAAAACACACAAAAGTTTAAGTTGTTAAATAGTTTTGTAAGATTAAGCAAGAGATTTTTTTTTACAAATTAAACAAGAGCATAATTATTTGTCATAATGCATAAAAAGCTTCTTGCAACGTTTTAAGTATATGCAGGCACAGATGATCAGCTGATCCTGACTTTTCACCTGTTTATTATCTCTTATTCTCTATTGGGATGTCATTTCCAGTCAAGTCTTAATGTTAGTCTCCATTGCCCATTTATTTCACTTTCAAGCAAAAGCATTTGTATTGAGATGAATTTGATTGTCTATATAAAATATCAGGATTTTGTTAAATTTGTAAGAAGGACATTTGACACTCTCCAGTCCCTGGTGAAATTTAATGTATTTGTGTAGATAGCACCAATTACATTATTATTATACTGCTTAGCAGTTCTGCAGAGTGAAAACAAACAACAGAGTAACAGAAAAACTTAGAACCATAAACTTTCCCTTTCATCCAAGGTTGCTTGGTTCAGAAAAATACATTTTTATCTCCCCAAAGAAGTGAGAAGAGCTGACTGTCCCTCCTTCCTTCCTTCTTTTCTTTCTTTCTTTCTTTCTTTCTTTCTTTCTTTCTTTCTTTCTTTCTTTCTTTCTTTCTTTCTTTCTTTCTTTCTTTCTTTCTTTCTTTCTTTCTTTCTTTCTTTCTCTCTCTCTCTCTCTCTCTCTCTCTCTCTCTCTCTCTCTCTTTCTCTCTTTCTCTCTTTCTCTCTTTCTCTCTTTCTCTCTCTCTCTCTCCCTCTTTCTTTCTCTCTCTCTCTTTTTTTTTTTTTTTTTTTTTTTTCCCCACAAGAACAGTGAAGTAGAGCAGAGTAGTCCAGGGAATGTGGTCTGTGGCATGTTGCTGGCTCAGTCAGATATGATATCCATGTCAAGACCCTTCATTACCTCATTCCTCCTACATCAAGAAGAAGCCAATGTAAATTACTAAATGAAGAAAGCTATGTGGTCTTTCAAGTTAAACACATGCATAGATGTTTGCATAAATATTGCATCAGCCGTCCAGCCACCAGCATACATTGTTTTGTCAAACAAGGCATTTTGATGAATCTCCTACCAAAGGGTAAAATGTAACAAAGATTAGCAAAGTCCTGAAAGTTGCATTTTGCAAAAGCTCCCCTTTCTGTCTCTTGGTTTGCTTTATTATTTGCAAAAGGAATCTCATCTCAGATGCAGCATCTGTTTTTCAGAAGAGTCCTGCTTTTTACCCAATTTTCCAGCTGGATTGACTGAGGCAAAAGGAGGTCAAGTGACTTGCCAAGGTCAGATGGCAATCCAGTGCTTTACCAAGGATTAGAATTTAGGAACCTCCTGATTAATAGAACAAATAACCTCCATGCACCAAATCCCCATGGGATGGGCAAGTCACAGAACTGGGTAGGATTAACCAGAAAGGACTTGTCTGCTTGGGTAAGCAAAATATACCCAGCACGGAAGAAATACAAACATTTTCAAGTTGTTGAGGCATAATCCTAGGAACCATTTATGTGTGTGTGCTTTTGTAGTTTGTGGAAGTCTTTAAAAGACCAGTAAAGTATGAGGTTAATATCTGAAGCCACCACATTAAATAACACACGTGCACCTTTATTTAAAAATAGAATAACCCATCTCAATCCATAATTATTAAAATTATTTAAAGAGGCCCAGCCACTGGCACAAGAGATTTGCACTGCTGAAAGCCCTGTCTCCTCACAAAAGGGCACATGCTCAGAACGGCAAGTAAACAAACATTCCAGACATGCCTTATGTTCCAGCAGCAGCACATTTTAAACAAATCTTACTAGTTACAGAGCAGAAATGGAAACTGTCTGTTTTGATTTAAATCTGTCCCTGAGCAATTTCCATGAGTTAACACAGCAGAAGTACAAGTACAGGAACAAATAAACAAACAAACAAAGAAACTTGAGCCTGCCTCTAACAACTGAACCACCATCAGTTTCCAAAATGCAATCATAGAACCGTCCATTCTTGTACCACAATTAAGAGCAGCTCACAATGGAGACAAACTGCTCCACCCCAGCAAAGGGAGAGGGCGTTGAAATGCTAATTGCACACAAAACTTCAGTGGTGCTGGTGATTAATATACTTATTGTTATTGTTAAACTTGGAATGACAAAGAGTATAATATAGCTGTGCTTTTGTGTCCTCTGGCTGTTCAAGTGTCTCCTTGCACTTTCTTTGGATGCCAGAATTACTCAACTTCATTTTACGGTTTTCACTTGCATTGAATAGACAGGAGATGTGGAAGAACAGCGACTGGAGTATTTTAAATAACACAAAATAGGTATTCTTTTTTTTTTTTTTTTTTAGGAAACCAGAAGTGGGGAGGACAGAGGGAACTGGTAGGGTATGTTCTCCTGGGTGAAAAAAGAATGGAAGAAGACCCGGCGTTCATTCTAATCAACAGGGTCCTGATTTCTGACTCTTTCAACTTAAGTCATAATACCCTTCTCATTCCTATAAACTATTGAGATCTCCAGCACAACCTGCCAAAATACATACGTACATTTTTAAGATAATGAACACCAAAGTGACTGTTACTGGCTACAGTTATACACTTAACTTTAAACATTCATTGAAAATGCTTTTCTGCACAAGGCAAACATATTTTGCATCTCACAGAATCAGGCTTTCAGAGTCTAATTGTTGTACAAAGATTTTAAATGGAGAGGAGGATGCCCATCCCTTCTGTAAAGCAAGCCCCTCATTCACTTCTGTGGGATTCATGAGAACAACCACTGTAGGCATTATTTACAGATATGTGAGTATAGTGGGAATTTTTATAATCCTGACCTGTTAGAGATGGGGACGACTATGTGGTGACTAAGGTATCTAGCTATCTACTCTAATTTAGATGAACTTAACTACAGTAGCTAGCCAGTGTTATCTGAACAGTGAATATCTTACTTCTGTGCTCACATACCCTACATTAGCATAAACTAATAATTAGAATATAAGAAATAAATAAGACAAAGGAGACCATAACATATCATAAGCTATTTTAAGAGTGAGGCTTGTCAAAAACAGGACACTCAGCTTCTGTGTCAGGAGACCTCAGGTTCAAATGCCTTGATTCTTTGCTCATCATAGTTGTTACTAGCTGTTTATGGTTGATGTTAAAATATATTGACTGTACATTAAAACAGAAATAATTAAATAAACAATTATACCTATAACATAGCCAGGACACTGTGATAATATGGCTTCTGTGACAAAGCTCTTGTTGACTTTTAAATACATGTATGAGCTGATTGCCAGAATGAGGACAGGAAGTGTCAAAGCAGGGCTAAGGAGTATTGCTTTCGCTCAACAGGATGGACAGCTGTGGGGGACAAGGAAGAGGAAGAGGAAGAAGAGAGCAAAAAAGAAGATCCTGTGAAGGTCCAGGAAGCTGAGCTCTGGTAGCATACATGTAGCTCTACGGCTACAACAGCAGTAGGCAACAGAGCTTGCTAGAATTAGCTTGAAGCAGGTAATTTGGAAAATATCTGTGATTTTAACAGCTGGCTCAATTAAGCAGGACTACACAAGCACAGCACAAGTATGTAATAGGAGCTAGTATTTGTGAAACTGAGGATCCACTCAAAGGTTCACTCACTGTCCTTGGAAATGAGTCAAGATCTTCAATACTGTTGAAGATGTGTCCTTCTGAACAGATGGAATAGCCTATGGCATCTAAAGCACAAGTATATACATGCTTACACTTTATGCTTACACACTTCACAAAAGTAACTATATGAGACATATTTTTTAAGGGGGTACAGTTATTTCAAAGGGACTTACTTATTAAGAGGCAGAGTCTCCTCAGCATCATAGCCTCAGCCGTACATTTTTAGAAAACATTCTACCTTGAACAACCCCGTCTATTTGGAAGATGCTATCTCTGTGTTCTGCTTAAGTCTTTTATTGCAATAAAGAAAAATTTAGATGTTCCACTCATGTCTTTCCGATTATCCAGCTTCACTCTCTAATAGACATGCTTTAGGCTCAATTTATGCACTACAAGAACTATAGCTTTCAATAACATACAAAATTCACCACTACACATACTAACAAATTTAAATCCAGCCCTTTGCCTTATGCAGTGAGGCTCTGAAGTTCCATGCATCTGTTGTACTAAGAGCTCCTGAGTCTCTTACCCAGATCCAATGAACAACAGGAGGTGCTTTTGTCCAAATGTGGTTGGCAGGATTATGGCATGGCCGCATGTGGTCTGGGAAGACTGCTGCCCTCTGGTGTCCCTGGGGGTGCTGCATCTCCCATAAATAGAGAGGGAGCATGCCAAAGGTGCTCAAACTATGAATGTCCACACAACACAAAATGGTTGCATACATGCATAGCTACCTGTATGGAGATAAACAGCAGATACACATAGACATTATGATTTTACAATAGTAAGTACGCCTTTCAGTAGTAGGCCCCAAACTAGAAGGCAATGCTAGGAGATTTTCCTTGCTGTTGTTTCAATAGTATATTGCAGTTTAGTTAGCAAATAAAGTTTAGTTCAGTAATTGAAACAAAAAGTCAAGATATATGGACTGTGAAAAATAGGATCAGTGAGATATTCTGCATAAATGTAAACTAACAACAGAACAGAAGAACTTCATTAAAAGCTATGCTTTCAGTACAATTGTAACACATGGAAAAACTAAATGCAATTGTTTGCTGTGGGGGTCAGCTTATTAGTTTTTATTAATGAATAAATTATTCATAATCAGCATGTATTTTATTCAAATTATAAGTCCCTTTCCATTTTCATTTGGTCAATGGCTGAGATATGATTTCATGCTAGAAATAAACAATTACGATTTAGGAGTTGCATTTCCTTAGGCTTTTAATGGTAGATTTCAGTTGCTGTTGTATATCACATTTACTCTGACAGTGAAGTGATTATTACTGTCATACGTACTTGCTGTATTGCTATGCTAAACAACACATATCACATATTTTGTTATTTGCATTTCTGATTTTACAGTGCTATGCAACCCAGACTTTGACTTCAGGAAAATGTATTTATTGTTCTTTGCATATGCTGTGGTTTAAAGATCATGCCAGGCCTTTCCAAATAGGTAAGAGGTCAGTATTTGGCATTATTTCTTAATCTGACATGCAAGATGGGTCAAAGCATGAAAATGAAAACCATGCTGCTGCTATTGATTATATGGTTCAAGACTAGAATATTTCTTTCACGCAAAGTGTATCCCTAAAGGCCTTACAGAATTAAAATAATATGATTACACAAATGAATGATGGCAGAAGGAGAGCCAAGCTCAGATGTTTAGTCAATGAGCTGAGATTTGAAATGAACAACTGGTACAGAAAACATGTGAAGCAAAACCAGTCCATGAGTTAGATGCAGCAGAGGGGAAGATCCTCATATACAGCAGACAGAAGACATCTAAAAAAACCAGTGGAGAAGTGGCAGTGGTAGGTGATAATGCTTATGAAACAGCATGAATATAGTACTTTCAGGCCCTTATAAAGAGCATGATTCAGCTTCCAGCATTAGAACTTATAATGTGTGCATCTTCCAGTGGAAACATTGCCAGTGATCTACTACTATGTAAACTACATGCAGTTTCTTCTCCTGGTGCATAGTGCCATTGAACGGCACCAGCTTAAACTTCAGTATCATTCATCATCTCTGGAATCTCTGTCTCACTTTAATGCTTCTTTATCCTGAAAGATATTTTTTGGTAATGTTGAAATACTGTGCTCATTTTTCTGGTGCTGCTTGTGGTGACAAACACAGGGTGTTTGATGAGACTTGTGGCTCTGGACTGTTTTGCTTGGGTTATAAGTGTCTTCCACAGAGTAGTTTGGCAGTTTTATGGCATTTTACCCTTCAAACTGCAAATATGTGGGTGTTATAGTTTTGAAAGGAATAATGAAAACTAGAAAACACTGAAAAACTTAATCTGATTTAATTTTTTTTCTTTCCTTTTGGCACTGGGATATATTCAAGATAAAAAAAAATAAAAAATTACAAGATTCAGAAGTGCCAATAGAGTCATATTTAGGGCACCTACCTGCCATGGGGAGGACTGAGAAAAAATGTTTTGGCCGTCACTGTGTTGGCTATTCTGATCTGAATGAGACTTCCTTTTCCTATGTCTACCTTATCTAAAAGCAGTTTAGTTGTGCTGAACTTTGTATGTGCATCTATGTTGTAATCTCAGACACATTTAGAAAGTTCAGTTTGGCTTCCCAGTATTTTCCGTGTGATGTTTCAAGGTGATACAGAATTTAGTGTGGAGGACACAAGTGGGAAAGTACAGTCAGGACTGACTGGACTGTTCATGCTTGTGTGCCTGTGTTAGAGATTAGGGCAAATTCAGATTGTTTCTCCTTACATGTTCCAGCTTTGCTGATGTTTTATACACCCAAATGGAACCAATACACAGTAGATTTGGGTTCAAAACTGCATCAGTTGTAGAATCATAGAATAGTTTGGGTTGGAAGGAACATTAGAGATGATCTAATTCCACCCACGCTACCATGGGCAGGGACCCCTTTTGCTAGACTTGGTTGCTCAAAGCCCCAAATAAATTATGTAATAGTTGTACCCATTTTGTCCAGAGTTCCACCTTTGGCATTGATGAGTTTTATTCATTGAGAAATTCTCCAGATCAACATTTTCCAGTGAAAAAGAAATGGTCAGAAAATTCCTGTCCATACTGACGGACAAGACATGAATTGATAATGGTGCCTTTACTTTGCAGATATCTTCAAGTTGTCTTGAAATATTTGAAAACTGCCTGAGCGTTGTTTTTTTTTTTTTTTTTTTTTTTTTTTTTTTTTTTTTTCTTTTTTCACTTCACTGGTTGATGATGGCTCCTGTCAATAGCCAAAGGACAACAGTGCCACAACCATGGTGATCCCTCACTGGCAGTGTCCTGGCACTACACCAGTATACACTGGAGGAATTCACGTCTGGGAAGACTTGCCAAGTTTGTGGGTTTGTGGTTCTTTGGTGCCAGATGATGCAAGGAGATGGACCAGAAGAGACAAACTGATCCATTTGTAAACGGAAAAGCAAGACTTCCAGACTTGGCTATTTAAGTGTAAGGGATGTGGATTTATTGTAGGTGGAGCCAGTAGTGCTGCCTGCAGCCAAGTTAGTTGATGCTTCCCATTCAAAAACCATGTTTTCAGTTGCTTTAATCTGTGCCAAAACATTAATATTTTGAGATAAACGTTTCTTTGCAGAATTGTCTCACTCAGATTCAAATTTGTTATTGCTGTTTGTTTGTTTTTCCTCTTTTTTTTTTTTTTTTTTTTTTTTTTTCCCGCAAGAAATGTTTGCAAGACCAGCTTGGTTGTTTCTAAGTTTAAGAGAAGTTTAAGAAAAACTAGTTTCACTATATTTAAAAAGCAAACAACCAAACAACCAAACAAAAAAAGCTTACATTTGGTTGAGAATCCAGGGAAAAAACAGCTTGGAGAGTATAAGAGGAAGGGTGGCTTTTATAAATAGAATGAACTGACATAAAATGTGTGGGAGTTGAGAGCCAGGGTTTCTGAAGGTGATGAGACCAGGATGATGATACCATGATTATGAAGAATGGGTAAGCAGAAGTTAAGCATGGTGACAAACAAGAGAAAACATGGGTCAAGCAGGAGATCAGCCTTAGAAGACATGCAGAAATGTCTGAGCCCTAAAGAGCACTCTGTCTTCCAAAACGTAGAACTGAATCCAGAATTCTTGAGCCTTGAGATTTCTGTTTTCAACAAGTATTTGTTGAACAACAGTCTGAGCACCTACTAGTGCAAAACAGGACCAGAGAGTCATGGAATATCTCTCTATGACAAAGGGTCATGGTCCTCCATTTCACTAGAACATGATGAACCAAATGAGTAAGTTGAAATCTGTCTTGTTGACTACTGTTGATGTCAATGTGAAGCTATATGATGACATGTTTTTCTGTTACCTTACGAAGAAGTATCTAGAAGCCACATAAACATTTCCCTTGTGAAGCCAGACACTCCAGAACTATGTTCAAAATCAGTTACACACTCTTAATTGATCAGATAAGCTTCTGCTTTATGATATAGCCATTAACAAGTCAGTCTTCCACTGTTTCCATAGGGCCATATATCATGCAATGTATTGGAATGCTTGACTCTTGAAGCAGGGATGGACTTAGATGTCCAAAAGGTAAGGATACCCTCGAGATGCCATAAAGGCAGTTTTTCATATAGTTTACAAGAAGTCATGAAGCAGAAAATCTTGGCAGCACTCAATGCTCCTTGATGGAGAATCAAGAATTCAGAGAAATATAGTGTGCTAGACAGCTCTACTCTAGGGATGTTGAGGTTTAAGTTATTAAGGATCTGGTTTTCTGCAGAATGGTTCTTTTGTTCTACATGTACTGATGAATGAGATAAGGAAATGAAAAAAAAAAAAAAAAGGGCAGAAAAAAATATTCCCAGAAATTCTGGCACACTGGGGATGGCAAAAATGCTGCCAAATAAGTGAAGAAGAGCTGTAATTCTGTGCCATATATTCTGCGATATTAAGTTCTAGACTTTGCAAATTGGGCATCCAAAATGATGATTTTTTTTTTATCTTTAGCCTTTGTGCCCTGTTTCTCTATATGTTTTGAGCGAAATCATAAAAAAAACACCACACTTTCATCGTGAGGGTGTTCTGTAGAAACAGAATTATAAAACATTGTGAAGATGCAGAAAAAAAAAACAAAAAACAAACAGAAGAAAATTAATAATTCTTTCTTCATGTCTGGTCTGAATAATATACAGTAAATAAGGCCTGAAGCCATTCATTGAACAATAAGAATAAAAGCTATATTGGATCACTGCTCATTAAGTGAACATCCGTCCGTCCTGTGAACTGAAGGACGCAGAGGTCCCAGGGCAAAATATGATGGCATCCTATAATTCAATTCTTTATCATAATCTACCCAAGAAAGCTGAATTAGCATATCATGCTTTGCCTTAATGCCTTTTTTAGTTTTTCTCATATTAGACTTTGACTTTTCAACTGGAACATTATTTTGCCATCATTGTACATCTATCCTAAACAAACAAACAAAATGATCCAGTACAATACAATCTGAGATGCACTGCAGAAGATGACTGTAAACTATTGAATTCACTATTTTATGTTCCATACTCCATATATTATTATTTTATTTTTCCCCAAAAAGAAATAATCTAAGGATTTATTATTATTTTTTTAAATTCTTGTGAAGAGATGCTTAAGGATACGTCCAAAATTTTTGGAAAGGTAGATAGTTATGACATCACAGTTTGGGAATGAATAGAAATTTAGTAAGAAGAATTCTGCTTTTTTCCTTTCCTAAAAATAATAAATAAAATCAAGCATAAATTCTACAACTACATATTAAATCACTTATTCACTGTGACAAGCAGGAGAATACAGATATAGTAATCTACCAGTCTGGTATCTGGTATGCACTGGGAGTCATGAAATAGATCTCAGTAGGCTGAACGCTGTGCACCCACGCATTGTACAATGCTGTGATTACAGTAGGTAGGTGGTTCGGGTAACCATGAATTTCAGATATGTGGGAGTCCAGTATAATATGTGGTATGATTTGCAGGATTTTGTTAGGACACATCCTATAATTGTATGCCTGGTGTAATGTCTGATGGGCTTGCCTTTTGTGCCTTTAGAATATAGATGCCTTAGGAAAATCTAAGGTATTTTTTTGCAAAAATATCTAGACCCTAAAATGGATTTTTTAGAATATGTTTTAGGAGAAATAAATGAATCACAGCTGATTACATTGTGCACACTCCATTTCTGTGAAATAAATCAAAGCAATTTATGAGTCACATTATTGCATGAAATGTTCTAAAACACCTCTAGAACCATAGTAACTTATAAAGGGACAGTCTATAACATCACAATTAGCTTCAATAGAAAAGAAAAAAAATGTCAGTATCCTACACAAGCAATGTCATACTCCTGTTAATAGTATTTTGGATGAATATTATTGATAGAGTTCCTCAGGACTGTTAATTGTGTCATCCAATGGAGTGCTCATCCCCACATTTGGTCATAAATTTCTGCTTTCAGGTATTTATATCTGTATTGTGTTCCCATTATGCCTTACCTTTAAGAAGTATATTTGGAAAGCCCTCTGTGTTACTTAGGATTACAATCATAGGCCCTACCTTGTAAGTGTTGAGAAACCCTGTCATGGAGTACCTGCAACTGACTTTGTGGGAGCAGATAAAGCTGAACACTGTGTAGAATTGTTCTCAATGTTACCAGCTAGTGGCTCATACTGCCTTATGCACAAAACATTCCCCATATGAATTCACTTTGACGGAGTGTTGTCACTGCCACACTTGCCACCCTAAGGCACAGGGAGAGGTCTGGACTGAATTTTCATAATTCTAGTCCAGAACTGTCAGATCATCATTTTCTGTAACTGGTTATATTCTGCTTGAACTACTAAGTAAAAAGAATTGGCAAATCTGTTTCCGTGTAGAATAAATGTTCCAAACTTGCCTTTCCTTTAGGTTGACCATGCCTTTTAGGCAGAAGGGAACCTTCCATGTTATGTTGATCCTTGTGGCCTAGACAGCTGGACCTTTATATGCATATTGCAATACTTTTCCTTTGAGAGGAAAGGAATAGAGCCTTTTTTTAGAAGATGCAAATAGCTAAATAAGCATGTACATGTGCAAGGCATCTACCAGTTTTTTTATGCTATTTTAGGCATCATGTCTCAAGTTATGTTAGTTCTCACTGTGTTGACCAAATAGTAGCTGTTTTTAATTTTACTTTATCAGATTATTCAGGAGATTTTGTTCATGTCTGGATTTCCAGTCATTTGGTTTTGGTGGTATCATAGAATGAACTAATGAAGGCTTAGCCTGGTATTCTAAAATACAAAATTGCGAAGAAATGGGTCAGGTGAATGTATGAAATACAGCTACTAGGAATAAAGAAGTATTTTGTATGCTTCCAAATCTGGCTTACTATTAGTTGTGCATATCTTCATAACAAACTACTCTTTTCTCTTTAAGCATTAACTAAATAATGCTGTTAACTTTAAAAATATTACTAGATTGTAGATTTATCATAATGTCATGATTAATATACCTTTTCACACCTTTCCTAGAACTATTTTCTATTGTTGTCAGCAGATATCATTAGAACTGCTTACAAGTCATAATTGAAAAGGTATTCTCATATTTTTGTAAAGGTTGGCAACTTTCAAAAATAAAAACATTGAAAATTAGCATAAATGTACCATCTTACTTCACTTCTATGATCTGGCAGAGTCCACTATGTTTTGCTAGTGGTAGTAGGAAGGGATGGTATGTTAGGGGATATTTCTTTTGAAGATTCAGCACGACACACCTCTGATAGACTTGGACATGCTTGTTGGAAATTTTTCTTTTGAACTAAAAGTAGTTGTACTTTCCTCTAATTAAATATCTGCAAAGGAGCACGGCAAAGCATACAGATCTGGCCAAAGGCTGCAAAGAAAAGAATTATCTCCTTCTGGTCAAAGAAAGGACTACAGCTACCTCTCCTTTAAACAGGGCTGTGCAGCATGGAAGTGCTGCAAAGCCAGCCGCAAAGAATTAAGCAGTCTTTCATTGTCTTGTCTCTGGAAAAATGGAATAGTGCTGAGAGGAACTGTGATGGAATTCAGTAACAAAGAATTATTCTAGAAAATCATTAAAATTGAAGGTGGAAATGAATTTATTCCCATTTATTTATTTATTCATTTATTTATTTATTTTTTTCTCATGATCCAGATTGGAGAACGCCTTCCTAATTTCTTTGCCTTCAGATTTGATTGAAACAAGTTTTTAAGAATGTTTCCTGCCACTAGTTACTCTGGACATTTGTAAATCTGTCAATTTCACATATACATTTGAATAGGTTTCAAGCTTATTCAGACATCTGGCCCTAAATTTCTCTCCTTTTGTTCTATACATTTAGTTTTGTTTTTAAGCTGCTTCATCTTCACTTCACTATCCTTTAAAACAGCATGCAATAAGCCCCAATAAAAGCACAGACTTTCACAATTCTTTCTTGCCCAGACTCCTTTATGAGAGGAATAAATAATACTACTAAAAAAAAAAAAGATTCAGATTCTCAAAAGTAATGTGTGAATAAACACCTCAAGGCTAAGGGAGAAAGAATCGTTTAAAACTAAGGTATTTTAATTGACTCCAGTGGACCTAGCCTAATTTACATCAATAGAGGATCTGACTTGAAATGATTACATGTCTTATCTGAAATTGTTCAGCACTGGAAACACTGGAGTGGAAATCTTACAAGCAGCAGCATCATTATGAGATTTCCAGTACCTCTCTCTTCAAGTCATGCTGCTTGAAAGGAAAAAATGCATGCCAGGATTGGGTAATAACTCTGACAGATTCCCCCATTCATAGTGCTGAGAGCTGCAGCTGGGCTGGTGTAGTGAGAATCCTTGTGATCTCCTGCCCCAGTGAATTCTCCGCCACATGTAGCCAAAAGCCAACCTCTCCCAGAATACTAAACCCACTGAAGCAAAACCTCTGCAACAATTTATAGCAGGTTTCTAGGTCCTTAGCAGCCATAGTGCTTTTCTTGTTTATGGCCCATAGTTTCCTCAGCCATACTCTGTAATTTCCTAACTGAGGTCTTACTCTCAGGTCTGCATATATTTACATGTTTTACTCCGTAAGCTTTTAAGCAGCAAATTATACAAAATAGAGGTGAGACCTCTGCTAGTTGAGTCTTCCTTTTATTGTTTCCATTGTATTTGAGTCTGGAAAATAAATAAGTAAGAACCTGGACTGACATAAAATAAATGACAGTTCAGGTTCATGTAGGTTCATGTTTATGACATGATTGGCCCACAGCCACTGCAGCTATTTCATAGTCTACAAGATGTCCTTGATTTGCTCTTCCACTAGTATGATAGCATGAACATATAATCTTTGCATACACTGCTAACGGGCTTCTAGTCTACATCTGATTTTACATTCAGATTTTACATTGCTTTTTGCAGCACCCTCTAAGATCTCTTAAATAATCTGTATATTTTCATCTTTCAACCTAAATTAGATGAATATAAAGACAGAAGTAAGTAAAGAAAATATGATAAATCAAGACTATTTTGAATGCACAGAATTTACAAAGTATTCATTCATAAAAAGGATATATGTTCTTCCAGCAACATATAATTACAATAGAAAAAAAAAACCTGAATTACCTCAAATAATTTCTCATCTCTAAAAACACATTCTTCTATTGCCTTTTGAGAGTAACTACACACACACACACAAAAGCCATATAATGATGGTAGAAACAGTGGGGCACTGGGTGCATCCATGTCAGCACCGTTAGATCTCTCAACTGCTTTTGACACATCGATCATGAGATTTTTCTCTCTTTTTACAGATCTCACAGAAATAGTCTTGGTATTTGTGGCATGGCTTCATTCTTCCCTTGCTGAGTGTGTATTGGAGCCTAATGAAGAAATTGTTTTGATTCTTCTTTCCCTTAAGGCCATCATGTAGCCTTCCAGGGGCTCTTATTTGTTTACCCTCTTCCTAGGAAGCACAGCTGAAATTTCAGCCTGGCAATGGACCCATATTTACAATGCTATAGCATCTGAACTTTCTAGGGCTACTGAGTGTGCAAGCAAATTTTGTAAAGGGTAAAGACATGAATAAGAGCTGGCTTGAGTGTGGTAGAGAAGGACTGAGGCAAAATCAACAAAATGGGAAAGTAATAAGAACTTTATATTGAGGACAGTAGTCTGTCTGTTGGTTCACGTGAAGCAGAGTTGAATGCTCAGTAGCAGTTTCACAATCAAATAGCATCCTTGTCCATGTATTCTTTATTTCTTTGCTTTTACCTTGTCTAAGAGATAACATCAATTTCTTTCTGCTATGGATAAGGAAAGAAATAAGGATAAGGATACTCACTCCATGTTTTTTTTCTGGTTTCTGTAGTGTGTCATATACCAAGCCATTCTTTATCTAAATTTGAAATAGCAGCTCATAAAATACTGTAGCTCACACCTGGAATATCTCTGACAGCAAACTGCCTAATTTTCTCTGTGCTGCAGTGACTTCCTAGTTTCTAGCTAGAACTTCAACATTAGTTCTGATCTGTGGGATGATATATTCAAAGATGGGAAGAAGTGTCAAAATCCCACTGAAATTCAGCGTGTTTTAACTTTTTTGCTAAATTTCTTTTAATTCCTTTGAAAATTTCACCAGAAGTACTTAAATAGAGATCAGGCTATGTGGCTTAATATTTGTGATAGATAGTGGTTGTTTATTCTCCTAGAACAATCTGAGCAAACTGACAACAAGGTTTGTAGCATTATCATCAGTTACTGACAATCTGCTTTCATTTTCTGAAAATTCCCAAGTACTTAGAATTCTATCTCTGTACACTAATTAAGGAGGGTAAAGGTTATTTTGCTCTTTTGATTAAAAATTAAATTTACTTTGTGTTGATGTAAAAGCAGGAAATGTAATAGCAAATTAGTTTTTGTTCTTTCCATCTGCATTCAAAATTAATATTTAGTACAGATTTTCTACTTCTTTTTCAGGTAATCAGAATACACAAAGCTAGTAAGATTGTATCACCATCTCTCCTCTCAAATATTTTTTCTAATTACATGAGAAATGAAACTATATTAACCTTCAAAAGCTACTATTCTTAGGTGAATGGCACTAGAAACTTCAGCATTCACACACTAGAATTATGATTGGCTTAAAAGCACATGTCCAGAATATTTTGAGAGTTTGAGGCAGTTCAAGTAGTAGATAAGACAACAACAACAACAACAACAATGTAGATAAGTGAGAAAGTAAGTAAGCATCTCAGTAAGTGAGATGCAAGATTGCTTTTTGGTATCCAAGTGAAAAAAGTGCACGACAAAGGTGCATTTGAATGAGGTACATCTTCAAACTATGCACTGTAAGACTTGAGCATTATGTGTGTGTGTATATATATATCTATATACATATATATATATATATCAAAGGGTATAGAAGAAGAGATCAGCCTCTAAAAACACTGTATTCATCTTTAGGGCTAAACTTTAATTTTCTGTAGTTAAATAGACTTCTTAGAGGGAGCTATAGCTTTTCGCAACATTAAAAGGCAGAGACTTTAGCTTCATAAAAGGCAGGCAAAATCTTGACTTTGAAGTAGAGTTTGTCAGGAAATTCAAGTCAACTAATGATTCAGACTTTCAAAATAGTGGTAGTGAAAGGATATACAAAAAGCTGCTGAGAATGTTTATAATGCAAAACAAAGTAGAATATTTAAAGTTATCATAAAATACTTATTCACTCCCACAGGAAAAAAAGTTTTTGCTATACACACTGACTCTCAGGAAGTCAAAATGTGTCCCCTTGCTTGGAAATTAGTATCTCTAAAAGCCCATGTATCATGGGTTCCCATTCCAACATATGGACCCTCCAGTATACTTTTTATATGCCTAAAACCTGATTAGTCAATTGCTTATCAGCTGACCATTCAATTCCTTTAAACAATAAACATCCTTGATTGCTTTTATGAATAAACTTTAAACTTATAGTGTCATAGATACATGAATTAATCAAGCCATAGCAGATGTGTATGTTACTCATCAGTATTTCCTGAATCTTATGTAAGTAACACGTCAATAAAATTTGTGTTGGAACAAGGATGCTACTCTTCTTTCCCCCAGAGTAAATTAAAAGGATCATAATGAAATGACATAAAATATAAATATGTTTTTGGAAAAAAGCAAAATTAACTAGTAAGCTCATAATTCAGATTCACAAACATCGATGAAGTCTTCTAGACTGGCTTTATAAAATATACTTTTACGTTGACACTCTGTTAATGACAGACTCCAACAAAGATTTTGACTTCAGATTGTTAGCAGTACTCAAAAAAATTTCGTG
>NC_140128.1:26560646-26880646 GCF_964035555.1 Netta rufina
TTTTACAATTCTCTTTGAATTGCTACACCAGATACTGCAAACAAATCAAAATGGTTAAATAACCCACCTCCTGATATCAGCTCATTTTATTGGTATCTAAAAATGATGAGAAGTGATCCGTAGGATATTGGACGTGTAAGAACTGGAGTGGAATTGCACTCCGAGCTTAACATCTTTGAACATACACACACAAGGTATATTGGGCAAGTCACCCAGTTATGATTTAAAACCAAGCCAAACAAACAAACAAAAGACCACAACTATGCAGTATTCACTCTGTTACAATGAAAAAATAAAAAATAAATGTATTATTCAACATGATTTTTATAAAGAACACCACACAGATCTGGCAATTTAGACATACTGTGAATGACACCGAGTTGATCACAAAATGTCTTAAAACGCTGGTTCATGTTCTTTTCCACAAGTGTTCATTTTAGAACAGTACAACTTTCTCCTCCTGATTCAGTGAAGCCTAGCCTTCTTCATCTACCAATATCTTCATGTTACGTACCTTCATAGCCTACACTAGCTCATTTTAACTAGCAAGTAAAAACTACATTCATAATTCTAAGGGGAGACTGTTTTAAAATGAATTTTCCACATTCATGATCTGCCCCTTTCCCAGATATTATCTGAACACAAGTATAATAATGCAAATAAAACCTAAGACTTTCCCTGCTAAGGACTCACACAATTCTTACCAGACTAAAATTACATGACATTTCATTTGAAAGATTAACTGAAACCATTCTCATTCAGACAGTAGGAATAAACAAATATCAGTAACCATTTTTTGAACTCACACTCCTATTCAAAAGCACATAAGAACATGCAATGTATTGTTCTCTTCATAACTACTTATGCAAATGTTTTCTATAACAATTTCTGCTGCTTTGCCTTCATATTCTTCCAGTTAACACATTTATGTCACAATCATTTTTTCTTCAAGATGTACGTATGGTAACAGACATTAGAAAAGATCTCACTTTACACTGCAATATGAGGATTAAAACATTTTTAAAATGCATCTAGACTAATACAACCATCAAAACCACTAGAAAAAATAAAGCAAAAAATTAGTTTTGCAAAGTGTAGATATCAACATAAATCTTTACCAAAAGACAGACAGACCAGCAATTAAAACTGTGCACATCAGAACATAAAAATTATTTTATTTCTGAATGTTGCACAGCTTTTAATGCCATCCTAACATTTTTCAAAGAACGAAAAAGAAACTTTCAAAGAATGAAGAAGTCTTGGTTTTACTCAGGAGATAAAACTTCACACTTACTAATTCACTAATTCAGTAAGTGAATACCTAACCTCACAAAGAACACAACAAAGACATATTTATCAATCAGTATAATTTAAAACTTATCATATCAAGTGAAAATTCTGACATATACAGTTTGCATTACAAGCAACAAAATAATGAAAAATCAGAAAAAAAAATACAAGAAGTAAGATCAGACAGACAAAACAAAATGCTAAGATCACTACCTCAGCTAAGGGGATGGTTAGCACTCAGAAATTCAACTCGGTCTTTTAAACAGATACAAACCAGCAACATAATGCCCTTGTTTTTTCTGAGTCTAATTGTCTACAAACAAATCTTTCCTGTTCTGTAAAACACAGCAGTTTTAAATAACTGAAACTTGCTGAAACTGTAGTTTTCAGCAACACACATACCATTGGATAATAAGGACACTGTGACAATAAAGCAATCATACTCATTAGGTCATTATCCTATGTTACTTCCAAAATTCTTTAATCAAACCTGTTTTTTGTTTTTGTTTGTTTGTTTTTTAAATAATAAAATGTATAAACAAGCAGAGCAGACCTAAATATGATCCTCACCCCCTGACACGCACTGCTTTTTCACATGAATCCACGAAATCTGTATTATTGTTTCGAGGGTACTATTTCCTCCTCTCTTAAAACAAGTACTTTGTTTCCTTGCTGGCTCCTATCAATTTATTTTAATGTCAAGAGCTATCACAACAGACCCTAAAAAAAGTTTGGCTAAAGCAAGGTAAAGCACACTTTGAATGGAATATGTAGAATTAACACCTAATAAGACTACTAACAAGATTTCCAATTAGACGTCAAGACAATCTACGGAGTCAAATAAATGTATTGGACTATAACTTACTAGAAATACAAGTTAGTAGAAATAAATAGTACTTCCTTATATCTTCAGTTCAAAAGTACTATTTATCAGAGCATTTTAAAGGCATTTTGAAGGCTACATATTAAGTTAAAAATATTTAAATTCACTTGGGGAAAAAACAAGGCAGAAAAATGGCAACACGCAACTATGAAGCTCAGGTTAGGTCTCTAGATTTAAAAAGTTTCGAGTTGTGATATCTATTTTGCTCTCCAGGCTATCTATCCAACTCTGATGTCCATACCAGACATCTTAACTACAATTCTGTTTACCATGCAACATGCCATTCAGAGATGTTTACATGCCATAATCATATGCTTAAAATCAGCAATTTAGGCCAAGTTTTGCAATGCTTACACAAAACAGAACTTCTGAAATTGATTCTGGCACACAGGATAGCTCTGGTCCATGTTTCTTTACTGCAGATAATTTCTAACTTATACCTGTAAGCTGTGGCTGAAAAATCCGAGTATTCAGATCTGAGAGATTTCAGAGCTTCCAAGTTGCACCAAATAAATAAATAAACACTGTCTGTAGCTTCTTGCTGAACAGTATTCTAACATAACTGCTCAGTATGAGTTTCTAAAATAATCTTAGGTAACTGTGCATCTTTGTGCACCTGTCCATACTATTAATGTATAGCTATTATATATACACATATATTTCATTTATACATACACACACACACATATATATATATATAAAATCATCACAGGCTGCCCTCCACCCTTTTCTTCTATTTCATCTTATTTTAAAATGGGAAAATGACTGAACTTCACTATCAAGGAGAGTAACACTTGCTATTCATGCACACATCTGTACAGCACTGATTACAAATCTTTGTCAAAACAAACAACAGCAAGCAGCTGCTTGACTGCTTTGTTGTGTTTAGTCATACCAGCAACCTTTTTTGTTTTCAGGGAAACAACCAAACAACTCAGATCAGCAAGAAATTCACCATCAGCAAGAGGCTCAAAGTAACTGCATGTATTCAGACCCATAGTTTCAAGACAAAGCTATATATGCGGCAGTCCTGTTTTACTCCCCAGCTACCATGACTCAGTGGAGTCTGTATGGGCTCCCAAAGCTACTCCCATGGAGACTTTGAAGACTCCTAAATAGACTTAGGCAGACAGAAGCAGTATTATAGGGCCCTGTTTCATCATTAAGGAACAAGAGCCAGAATATTTCAAGTTGTAAAGCTAAAAAACTCTGTACAGAGTATAAAATGCTTACCTGCTGAGCTAAGCAAAACACTGAAGTCTGTTCCTCTCTGCGATTCCCCACATTCGTTCTGTCCCTCTTTTTCTGCATCCTCATAGCGGCTCCAGTTTGAAAAAATTTTTCTTCTTGAGTAGCTTTTCACTTCTCTCTCTTCTTCCTCTCGTGATTCAGTATCATCATCATCATCTTCTACCTGTAGCATTTTAACAGACAGTGAAGCCATTACAACTCAACAGTATTTATCTCAGTATTTACATAGCTGCTGATACAAACAACAACCACAGAATTCAAACCCAGAAATACAAATCAGCCTGGATAAGTAGCCACCCAGTCAAAATTTTAGAACTAGTGCTACCATCTTTCTGAACTATATGCAATGCCATTATTAAAAGTACCCTGGCGAAGCTTCGTACAGGGGTCAAGCAGTGACACTGATGCAAATTCTGCAGATTTCCCTCCTATTCTGGAAGCCCATGGCAAACAGCTCCTTTTGTGACACCGAAAGCAATGTGTGGGGAGCAGAACTAAGAATTCAGCTGCAACATCTGTCCAAGTATTGCAGTGATACATGATAATTGAATGAAGTGATGTTTGTAGAGCAAAATTGGATGAAGACAACATAACAAATTCTGCAGAATACCTGGATAGGGTTATCTCTGTAAGAATTTCCATTTTAAGCAAGGCCTTAACTCAAGTACTATTGAACTAATATTAATTGGAAAATTATTGAAATAATTCAGTAATTAATTTCCTTCTTGAAAGCCATTTCACTGAAACACCTGTGGAAAAGTTAAATAGACTGTTGGCAGTCAAACTACCAGCCCAAACGCTCAAAACATGCTAGGGCTAAAAGAAGTCACAGCATAGTCAGCTTCAGATTGGAGCTAAGCAAGCATTTGCCACAAGTACCTAACAGTGGAAGGCTCTCCCTGCCCTTGAGTCCTCTGTGCCTCAAAAGCCCTCCTCTCGCAGAGCCAGCTCAGCTGGAACAACCACCACTCTACAGACAGAAGGGCTGGCTTCACAGTGGGAGGAGTGCACAGCCGGCAGGGGGAGAATGAAGAGCAGCTGGAAAACCTGTGCATGAGATACCTTCTGCAAAGGTCTAAAGCTCTGAAAAGGTTGAGTAGGGGAGTCAAGAAAGAAGAGATTCCCAGCGTGCCTGCTCCCAAACGTTCCTACTGACAGCTCCACTCTCTTCTCTCCTTTGCTTCATCTCTCCTTTTTACAAACCACTGTGCTCTGCCATACAATCTAACTAATTTTGCTGTCCCAATAGTAAGTGCATTCTCCATGACCAGGGCAGTAAAATTTAAGCTTGTCTACACTGCTGTAAAGCTTAAAGCCATCTCCACTCAGTGTAAAACAATGCTAAGGGCAAGCTACCTTTCTGTAAGTCATTAAATATCCATAAACCAAAATGCGCTTACAGCTCACCATCAGACACTTGCTTTAAGGAGGACCTTGGCTTTGATAGTTTAAATGAAACATAATCCTGAAATAAATGTGAAGAGCAATTATTTATATTAAATAGTGCACTTGTAAGTGAAGAGTTACAACATCTTGTGCAGAAAGATTACTAAAATCTCCAAAGGCTTAAATAGTTACTGTCTTTTTTTTTTTTTTTTTTTTTTAACATACTGGTATAAACATTGGACAAACTGGCATAATATCCAAGTAACAAAATCAGAAGTAGAATAATGACTTCAAGAAAAACAATCCACCTATATTCATAAAGCAAGCTTCTTTCATCACTTTGGGAACAGCGTCACTGGTTAGGAATAGCATGAAGGAATGTGAAAATCATCAAAGAGCATAGGAACAGACTAAAAGCTATCATAATTGTACAAATACATCCCCAGACGTCAACCCCCTGACAAGAGGGAAAACATTGCATGCACTCTAGTTGCTTCTGTTTAATTTTTAGATAAAATCTTTTTCTTTCTATCCATCAGATAAATACACTAAAATAGTTGTCGTGAACAAACAGGTGGTTGCATGAGCAAGGGGATAAAATCACAACTCTGCATTACCGAGGACTGATCCAGAGCTATAGTTTCCACAGAACAAAGGCCAAATCCACTTATATTAAGATAGAAATCAACTTTTTTCATTTCTTTCTTTTTTCCTCCTAGAAATTGAATGATTTGCTATAATCCAGCAAAACCTAATGGAATTCAGTGCCCCAAATAACTTGGATGTGATACAATTCACGAGTCAAAGCAATGATACAATTGTGTTTTACTTCCTTTTTAAGAAAAGATCAGATCACCTGAGGAAACTATTGTACTACATTTAATTACTAACTATAGACCTGTTTAAAGGATTCTCTCCTTTCAGACATCAACAAAATCAACACATGATTATCACCATTTTATTTTAACAAGATTCCATTACATGAATATGTATTCATATGTTTTCTTTTAGGCACGAAATACTTCTGGACTATTTTTTTTTTTTTTTTTTGCATTCTATTATTAGCTATGTTAATTAGCACACCTCAAGTAAATTGCATTTCTTAGCAGGTAAAATGTTAACTTGAACTTTAAGAAACGAGCCACAAATTCTCATAAGTGTTAACAGGCACTGTGGAGCCTAATTCCTGAGATTTACTTTTGAAATGAGTAAACTTTAAATACCAACCTCCTTACTCCTTACATCTCCAATAACTATTTCAAGGAAAATTTTACATAATGCACTGTCCTGCTACAAGATAAAATTGCAAATCATCACATTTGAATATTCAACTTTCACACAACTTAAAGATGTGTTTTCACCATGATAATTAAAGATTATAAAAAACATACAAAGAAATTGCTGATCAGTGAATCTTCAGAAAATTATTTGCTTCTACTGTCTCATGAGACAGCTACCAGGTAAGAACCTCTGAGGTAACAACCTCAGAAACACAAAAATAATAATCCTTCATTACTTTCCTCTTATCTGCCTATTCAGCTAGACTATACGCTACTGTTATCATCATACCTTACTTAAAATGAGTCTTAATCAGTACAAAGCAGGCATCTATCCTTTATACAATGAAACAAAATACCTTCCCCATTTCCCATTCTCAAATAACAAATGATACAAGCTGAGACAAATTCTTGAAGCTAACTCAAATATAACCTTTAAAAGAGTATTACTCAGATAAGGAGAAAAACTTATTCCTTTAAACAGTTTTGAATCACATGTACACATTATTGCTCAGTGCTACAATGCACGATGATATCACAGCAGGTACAATATTTGTCTGCTGTGCCTCTATTTCAGATAGCATTATATGCATTAACATTTGCACATTTCACTGACATTTTGAAAGTGGGGACAGTATGCAAAAGCCCAGCTGAACAACACCAGGAAACCTTCTGACAGTTTTGTCTGAGTGTTGATAGAAGGACCCTTTTGCCAAGGATGTATTTTGAACATTTACCAGAGCCCATGACTCTGCTTTCCTTCTGAAGGAAAGCAAAATGCACAGCACACAGGTCCCTAATCTGCAGTCTCTACTACAGCATAAGGCTATTTTAGTACACCCTCCTTTATACACTAATTTTGCCTGTGGGGTTGGGGAAGATACGGTACCAAGAAAAAACAGGAAAGCAGGCCTTCTGCTTGACTTTGCTCACAGGCAAGAACACGCTGATGCACACCTTTCAGGAAGGAAGGTGTCAAAACGAAGTAAACATTATTCTGAACAGGCCATTTCCCATGGGGTCAGCCTTTGGCACTTCCCTGGAACCCGAAGTGTTTGGGATCAGAGCAAGGCTGAAGTACACAATGGCGGAAGTGCAGCAGTGACCTCCTATGTCCTGCTCCAATTACTCAGCCACCCTTCAGTGTGAGTGCCGTCCGTCCGAGCACGTTAAACACAAACACTCAGCAGGAACTGTTGAACTCACAGCCCTTTTAAAAAACTGACAGCGCGTTAAAAGGCAGTGCTTCCGTTAGGGCTTTCTAAAACTTTCTAAAAGATTTTGTACGTATTACCTTTAGGAAGCCACGGGAGTTGCTTAGAGCCCTCTTCCTGTTCAGTTCTATCGACTTTCTAAGGAAAGTCTAAAACATTTAATCTTTGCTGGTTCTTACAATGTTCTGCTGTGGCTTGGAGGAGCATAGAAACAACACGTGCTCAGTTCACCTCTTGTTGGGCCAACTGCCCTTTGCCATTATATAGCTTTCAGACATCATTACATTTTTCCTTCTTGCTTATTTTGTAGCATTTCTCCCAGTTCTCTCCCTGAGTGTCTCTTTATAAAAGATCTGAAAACACAGTTTTGAGGTTTTTCCCAACAAACAGCAACAGCCTATGCCAACTTCCTGAGTGAACTTCTGTCTTGATTCCCTCTTCCCTTCTGGGAAATGGCTGTAAGGCTCTGGCCAAGTCCTACTGACATTCAGGCTTATCTGTCTCAATGTCAATTTCTCTTTTCATCAGGGTAAAGGTCTAGTGAGACAAAAGGGAAGTATCCTATGGATTGAATCTGCCCAAGACTACCAGCTGTATAGGGTATGGGCATGCTTACAATGGCATCATGCAGAGACAGTTCCTCCTCTCCCCTTCATCCCCATTTAAGCAGTATCTCTTATAGTCAGAATCTCTCAGATGGACTTTGTAAGTCATAGGGTCAAAAAAACACGTATAGTTAAGCAACCAAGTGGTTCACTATCTTTACACTATAAATTTTTTCACAGAGTAAAGTCCGTATGCAGAGGCTTGTATTAGTGCATTGTGTAAGTGCAGTAGCTCGGCTGTTGTTAGCTACTGAATGGTTCCTCTAGCCAGACAAGTGCAAGTGTGGAAAACTTACAGATACACTGTAATGACTTGACCTGCTCTTGAAGACATACCTGCTTTTAATTATAATGTTGAAAGTTATTGCTGGTATAACGAAACAGGCGCAAGACGACAGCACCAGGAATTAACTCAAGACAATATGAGTATGACACAACCTCAGAAAGATTTCATTTTTGTAACAGTGTCTTTTTTAAAAAACCTTAAGGCCACCACATTGTTCTGTCTACCTACAAGTATTAACAATAAATTTCTGTACAGAAAAGAAAGGGCAAGTTAGAACAATGACAGAAACAACTTCAAACAACATAAAAATAAGGTCAGTATGAAGGAAGAGTATAATACAATCCCTCCCAAACTATCCTTATTTAGTGCTCTTAATCCAGACTTCAGAAAAGCAAATGGAAGATAAGATGTTAAAATTTTCCTGAAAAATAAGGTTTTTGCAATGCAGTTATCTCAACCATAGCTTCTTTCGGAGACAGAAGAGAATATTTTGCAATAACACTCAGCAACATCTGCCAAAACTGTGAGCTGGTATATCCATACTGAGTTGTTTTTAATAGGCACCATAGTCACAACAGTCTAACCAAAACCACACTGTGAAAGCAAATGTAGTAATCTTATCCACCAAATTATTTTGCTCCAAAGTACTTGCTTATACTATCTACAGCATGCAAATAATTGGAACTGCATAAAAACTTCAAGTGACTTTTCTCATCACCAGAGAAACCACCTCTAAAAATATTTTTTGCACTCAGTGAAGTTACAACATGATCAAGTGCCAGGAGGCTACAAGTCCTACTTCATCTTTTTCACAGATCATTATTAATATTTCCACAAGCCATAGCCACATTTTGAACAAATCTTACGCCTCAGTGAATTGGAACAACAGCTTCTATTATGAGCTAAATCTCTCCCTCAGGCTCACTGAGCCAAAAAAGAAGCCCCACAGGCAAACAGTCTGGTTATTTTGTTTCGAACTACTGATTTAAATGGTAGACTATCTTCCCTTTCAAAGAACTAGAAAAGAACCCATAAATCCTTATATTTATTTTCCCCTGCTATCTCAGAAATACGCCTGTAACCTATTAGCACACGATTAGCTGGTTGGTCCTTCCAACCCGCAGCTTACAGGGGAAAACTGAAGCAACCTCTGCTACGGGTTCCTTTAAGTCACGCCACATCAGTTTCATGCTGCAGCTTCTAAAGGCGTGGTTTGAAAACTGTTGATTTGTAGATTTAATACATTTAATAATCATGCAATGAAAAATTACTACCCTATGTTCACAGCAAGAAAGTCTCAAAAGCTCTATTCCCTAGTATTGGTAGCCTTGGGACTTTGGTAAAGCCCATTAATTAAATATTTATTTAGAAAAACACAATTCAAGATTTTGCTCGTTAGATGCAGGATTTTCCAGGCTACAAAGCCACCAGCTAAACTTTAGCTCTATCAAGTTAAAACTCCAAACTGAAGGATGGGGAAATAAGAACTGGACCATTATAACTGCAGCATTTATTCTGCACTAATTGGGGAACTCAGTAGAGAATCAAGGAGCTCCATTAACTCTGGAAGTCCTTTCGCCTCCCTTCCCCGTGGCTGAGCCATGCTGGGAGCAAAGAGCCTGTAGGAAGCTTGTCCAGCTGCTGTTTATAGATAAAGAGGCTTTTGATTTTCTAAACTTGCCAAGCCCACACTTCTCCACCAATGGAAAAGTCAACTGTATTTTTTCTTAAATTCAGTGGAAAGGATTATATGAAAGTTACTGGCAACTACATAAACGCATCAAGCAATTTCTATAAAATTGTCTCATGGACCTGCACAAAACTTGGCAGCTATGTTACTTTCAAACTTACAGTAACTTAAAAAGCTGAATGTTTTTCTTACAAACATTCAGCCAGAAATACAAGTATAAACATAAAATAAAAGACTCCATCTTGAAAGAAACAGGTTTCAAGTAAACCTCACAAAACAAGTAGATCGCCACAGAGGTTTTAGCTTTTTCAGTTGGAGTACTGATTATTCCTACATACAGGATGTATTTTCCAAAATCAGAGCTTTTATACATCGCATACATGTGGATACACATTTGTGAATGTTTTCACATATTCCAAAAACAAATCATATTTGGTATTTTGGATAGGCTAAAGAGAATCTCTACAAAAAGGTAGTTCTTACCAAATCTGCCATTCATAAATAAAAGCATCCTGAGCTGGAAACTGACTGTATTCACAAATGGAGTCAATTCTTATGTGTTGATGCCATAGAATGATCCCATAGTCTCAGCTGAAAGGGACTACAAGAGGTCATGTTGCCCAAAATCCTGCTCAAAGGAAGGTCAAAACTTAAACCAGACCAGCCAGGTGGGTTTTTTTCCACTCAGGTCTTGAAAACCTCCAATAGCATGCCTATTTCTTAGTGTTTCATTGTGTTTTGTTCTAGCACTTCTAAAACTGCAAACACAGTTGCATGAACAGCTTCTACAGAAACATGTAAAGAACACACACGAAGAATCCTGTAACATCAAAGGATCAAAGTATTCTGAGGGTATATATCAATCACAGCTGTTCAAGAACAGGCTTTTTGAAGGATATTGCTACTTTGGTAGTCTTCATCAGTCACTGAGCAAGACAGCCTCTCAATAAACATCTGTGTTATACACGGGTATATTGAAAAGCTTTGTATTTCGGCAACTGTATCAACAATGAAAGAAAAGTATGATAAATTATGTAAAAAGCATGCTCAAAACAGCATCCATCTGCAGAACAAATTAAAAATTCAGTCTTGATTCTAACACACAAAGGCTAATTCATAAACCTAACAGAGCCTGCCCAAAAGAGTAAAGTTTAGAAAACATTCTGGCAAGCCTAATGTGTATTTAACACCCCCCACATGTACATAGTTTTAGAACAAACCCAATGCAAATTCAGCAACTCTGCCAAGATCAAAACCAAAATGTTGAAGAAGTTTCAGGGTTTCTAGCTCAAGGAAAAAATATATGAGAAAGTTTGAGTGGATCAATTTTTGCCACAAGAAAAAAAGATGACACTTTTCAAAGACTGCAGCCATGCTACCTTAAAAACGAAAACAATTCTCCAAAACTTATATTATGTTTGAATACCAAAATAACTATTCCTAACCTTTACATTCAATGTATTGGAAAACACGGATAACACCTAGGAAGAGTTCTTAAAATCTGAGTCTTTCTTTTAAACACATCTATTTCGTTTAAAAAAATTAAAAAAAAAAATAATAATAATAAAAAAAAGAGCAAGTAATAAGGTCTAAGACATTATTTTTGTATGGATTTCAAAATATGAAAATAACTGGTGATATTCACCCCCCACTGCTCTATTTTCAATTGGCACAGCATTAAAGACAAATATTTGAAAGACACCAAATAGAACAGAAGTGTTTGAAATTGTACAACTAAACTGGCAGAAAATTAATCAATAGCTTTTTCTCTCATTTCTAGTGTTAGCCTTCCACCAGTTTAAGTCCATGTATCAGTTCACGGCAGACAAGCACAAACAATAGACAGACAGGCTGGAAGCCTGCCGTAAGACATGGGCTCTGGAAAGCAGGTCCTTCCTTCTTATCTGGCAGCACCTACCCGCTAGTTTGGCCAACTGTACTGATAAGCCACATCCCGTGTTTTAATTTCTTGCAGTGTTAAACTTGGTTTTTCAAAGCCAATTTTGTTTTCTGCTTTCCACTAACGACTTGCGGATTCCCTGTTATTATCCCTGCTCCACAAAATACATGTGGGCATGGGGATGTTCTTTGTTGACTTTACATATTTTTATATAAAATATGTAAAAATATTTACACTGATTGGCAAAACTTTCAGCATGAACTTTAGAACATTTGTGACTTGATTTTAGTTTCCTTTCTCACTTGCTTCTTTCAGAAAGTCAGTGAGTCGTGTGAAATCCGTCATTTTAGAGGTTCAATATACAAGTACTGGTGCTTGGTTCACTGTGAGAATTTTTTCTATCTTGAATTTAAATGAAAACACCCAACATCTGTCACTTTTTCAGATCAACTATCACATAATAATAGCATATTGCAAACACACAAGAATATTCACATGATAAAAATTAATGCTGTACAAGGAGATACTCTAGTAATCTAAAGCCCTAAAAAGGCAGTACATAAGAAATTCAAAAGGAAAGCTTTCTGCTTTCCTCCCTCTTTCACCATGTCTGCATCACTTTCGGTAGCATAGTCTCTAAGTTTTTCATCTTTCATTACTAATACACTGCTATTTTCTAATTGTAATTCCTCGTGCTACTAAAAAAACCTCAGATTTCTACTACCCTCTATCAACAAACTGGCAGACCCAGCCATGACACCTTTTTTTAAATTAGGTTGCATTAATACATTTCTGCTGTAGCAACAAAGCAATGGTTATTCAGTGACAAATATCCTCTCTGGGGGATACTTCCAGAAAAGGGTATCAAACCCAAATAATTTTGGGGACTAATACACAGACACACAGCAAATCAGTGAACAATAAATTATATAAAAGATGCTAAAGATAAAAAGCAGATTGCCTAACATGCAAATGAAATGCATATCTATACAGATGAATGAAAAAAAAAAATAAGTCACTGAACAAACAAGCAGGACGTATGCATTGAATAACACTGATAAAAAAAAAAAAAAAGAATTGAGTCACACTAGACAAAATACATGTTATGGCAATGGTACTTAAAAAAAGATACTATTCTCAGCTCTCAGGGTTTTAAACAGCATTTCTGAGACCAACTGAATGGTCTTGTTATAAATGAAGTCTCAACTCAATCTGAATTTAGTAATATTTATAAAAGAATATTTATAAATGGTATAAAAGGCAAGTAAGCAGTGCTGGGTGTGCGGGGAGTCTACACTCCACCAACACGCACACGAACATCAAACATTCTAAATATACAGAACACTGCTTTACATACTAAACCCGAGTATGCCTATACATACAATCAGGATTGGTAACAAACAATCCTTTAAGTTCCATGACTTACTAAACTCGAGTACGCCTATACATATGTACAATCAGAAAAGGTAACAAACAATCCTTTAAGTTCCATGACTTAACAGTCTCCATTTTCCATTCCTTTTGAACTATATATCTTGCTTTAAGCTGTCAAGCAACTCGGCCTTCGGGCCTTATGTATCCCGTTCTTCCCAGATCGAAGAAAAGCATATCCATCTCCTTTTCAAGGCCAATAGGGCCTGGGTTAAAAGGCACATCCAGGTCACCAGAGGGTGTAACAGCAAAAGCCTTCGATGGCTGTAGCAGCAGAGGGGCAATGGTGTAGCAGTTGGATCAGTAAAGGAGCCCGCAGCTCCCTCACTGTCTGGCAAACCACACGTTTCTGACTGTGGTCCCACAGGGCTCTTTAAGGCCTCAGAGACTGCTCACCAGGTGCCGAGCAATCCCACTGTAACCTTGTCGTTTACAGAGTCCCACACCTTGACCTCAGTTTGGTCCCATGTTTCAGGATCATAAACTGTCCGATTGTTAATAAGGAGAATAAGCTGACAGTCTTTGTTCCTAAGGACGTATGATTCCCCATAATGCGCAACTGCTTACCAGCGAGGGGCAGTTGTGTGTGTGTGGGTCCGCTTCTCTCAGCTCGAGCTTCTCTCCAGCTCTGGTGCGTCTATTTCCAGCGACTTTCTGTATGAGCTTCTCTGAGCGGTTTGCTGAGTTTGGCCGAACCCATCTTCATGAGGCGATCAAAGTGCCTGTTCCCGTCCTGGTCTCCATTCTGCTAGCCTGCTCTTTTTCATTTCTTCTTTCTACTTCTTTATTGATGACATAACTTCATCGTGTTGCCTTTTTTTTTTTTTTTTTTTTTTGTCTTGAGGGCAGGCTCCCCTCTTATACCCTTCTCCCCACAGCAGTTCTTTTCAGACCATAATATCCCATTTAAAGCTCTTTAGTAGTTCAAAGACAGCCCAGTTAGTAGCACAGCTCCCAGAGCACTGTCTCCTCCAACTGCTGTACTAGAACTTCAGAATTAATGATAAGTATGGTCAGGGGTTCTGTCTACATATTCAGATATCAACGTAATACTGATTAAAAAAAGTGTAGGCACACCACACTGTCCTGATTCGGTCAGAAACAGAATTTTATACCCTCAATATGTGACGTGCACTTGGTCTCAGAGCAGTCACCCACTGCAGGCAACAGGAATACAGGAATTTATCAAAAACACCCAACAACTACATCACCACTGTACTAAAAAAAAAAAATGCGGATCACATACATACTCATAAGAAAGAAGTTCAAGTTCAGTTTGCCCTGATGATCTGACAATAAATGGTGATGAGGACCAGTGGGAAGTACCAAAACAAAGCATCCCGAAGGGATTTTGTCCATAAATAGAATCCACGTTTATTCAGCTACTGCAGAACTACAGCGTTTTACCCAGAAAGCGGAAATAAAGTCAATTCTTTTATGTGCACAAACACATTTCAAGTTGCACCTCCCACATCTCATGAGAATTCAGTGGCTTAACATCACCTGCAATGGGCAATTTCTCAGACCTGCTTTGTACAGCAACCCAACGCTCCCTGCAGGAGAAAATGACCTGTAGCATACCCAGCAGGCAGATGCCCAAACACCACACACATACACACAAAACAAAAGCAAAAATCACTTTGCATCAATTCTTTCTTTCATTCCTGCTCTATCTTTATGACAGCATTAATTTTCTGCATAAATTACAAAAAAGACTGAAAAGAAGGACTTGAGGGAAATTCATTTCAAAGTATTTGAAGTCCAGTGGTAGGCTGCTTATCTGAGAAATTAAAAAACTTGATCGCTTTGTATTTGAAACTGAGCAGAAAGCAGACCACAACTTGAACTTTTTCCTCTTCTCCACATTCTCCAAATCCTTCATTTCATTACTGATTGCAGATTCAAGCCTTTTCATCACACTCTCTCTGCATCTAAAACAGAGTCTGCGTGTCCACTGACTGCCATTTTACCAAAAAGCATCAGTGGTAATAGTTCTGTAATCTTGTGAACAAGCTGTTACTAATGTAAACTGGCAGCTACAAGGATGATTTTGCCATACATTTTGAGGAAGAGACGAAAATAGTGCATTACTTCATTAAGAGAGATTTTCTTTCTGCCCAAACAGCATTTTACAGGGGCTAACAAAGAATGCAATAAGGCAAGAAAATAGACAATTATTATTGATAAGTGCATCAATATGCTTTGCTGTCTCCCTGAAAATAATTAAACCACTTTTCATTATACCTCCTCCTTCAGGGTTGCACATTATTTAGATAAGATTTTTTTCCCCTTCCAATTATTCAACAGAAAACAAGCATTTGTAAAAGTCACTTCATTGCCATTCTTGGCAGGCAGCTTAAACAAATCAGTATAAGAATTTGCAGATCCTTCTGCTTTTACGTGGTTTAGTTCCAGACAAGTGTAATGAAATGTAAAGACCAAAAAATTGATATTTAATATTTTGTGCATTGCACCTTATGATTTTTTTAATCAGTATTAAAAAGAGTAAATAGCATTGCCAAATATTAAATCCGTTCCACTATTTAGTGCCATACATGACACAGTAAGTTTAAATTATTTTTTTTTCCAGAAGCACTGGTTGGGAGGTCATATACATGTTTTTATGTTCATAATCTTCTCATATTACCATATTTACCTGTTTGGGCCTTTGTAGTGAGCCTCCCGTGACCTTTATGCACTGTCTCTCATTAACAAACAATTTACTTCCTTACCTAGCCATCACATCTCTTCCAGTACAAATACAAGTTTATATTATTAACTGATTTTTCAACAGTTGCCAACTGAAAAGGAAAAAGCTAACATATTTTTTCTTCTTTAGACTAAAGAAGGAAGAGCCTCCAGAGAGGTTTTTTCATGAAAAGAAAAAAAAAAAAAAAAAATCCCTGCAAAGAGTAATCCTCTTCACTAGTTTGCTCTATTGGTGACCTTTAGAGAGATCTACCAAAGCTAAAACGAACCTTAATTAGCAGAAAGGGCAACTGGGAGAACAGGTAGCATGAAGAAAAAAAGCTTTTATTCTTTACTATACTGGATAAGAATTTTTAAGAGATTGATGAAATCCTAAAGACTGCTTCATAAATGTTGTATACTAGCACTCATCACTTTGGGTTAGCTAAAGATAGAATCTGCTATAGCAGGGACACATTATTTTCTGAAACTTCTATTTAACATAACAGGAATGATGTGCCATTTAAAAGGAAAAAAAAAAATGAAGCTCACAAGAAAGAGGTTTGGTTTTGAAGTTTCTGCCTCAAACTGTTATTGTTCTTCAATGCTCACAATGCAAGATTCTAGAAGTTGTCTTACTAACTTGAACAGCAAAAATTATATATGTATACATATATTTCACCTTAATTTTTCAAATGTCTTGTGGGTAATTCAACCAAATTAGTCACATGACTATAACTTTCAGCTTCTCTAAATCCAACATGCATCAAGAGATAAAGCAGTGAAGAACCACTGTCCGAGTCTCCAGTGCCATAAAAACAAGATGTTAAAATGTCATTTTATGACTGCTCTATAGAGTATAATTTTTAAAAGTGAGAGCTAGCACACAGTAATGTCCTGACCTTTAGGGCAACTCCATTGTGAAAAAGCTCCAAGAATCATTTAGAACTTGCTGAAAATATGTGCACATCCAAATCGCCAACAAGGACAAGGACTGGGCTATACTCGTTATCCACAAATTCCAGGACATTATGTGCACTTCATGTCCATACTTACAACACAGTTTGCACTGTTTGCCAGACCTAGGTGCACTTTGCATATCTACAGCCCAGTAACTGCAGAACTTCAAACGCAGCTTGCAAGTGGTGAGCTCTGGTCAGTGCTGAACTGCCCAGACAACAGGTGGACTACTTCAGCTTGGGTCCCACCAGGAGGGGAACTACTCTGAGTCCACTAGTATCAAGCGTATCCCAGGCTAATTTGTACAAATATATATATATATATATACACACACACACAAAGACACATACTCATTCTTGACAGTAACCCAGTAATGAATATGCATCCAATTAGCAACAACAAAATACTATGAGCCAAGCCAAAAACACTGAAGGAACAAACTTCTCTCATTAGCACAATTTGGTTCTGAATTTTACCTCCACAAATAAATTGCACTCTGGGACAATAAGCTTCTAACACCCTTGCTAACTTAAGGCTGAAGTGGAAGGAAAAGAAATAATGAGTACGGTACCATTTAAGCTTCTGTTGCTTCCACAGGCATGATGCCTACTGTTACAAATTAACAGGAATATAAGTCAGTGAAGTAAGCAAAGCAGCAAAACCTGAGTAATAGAGCCCAGAAGAGAATACAGAAAAACAACAGCTTAGTTTGTCAAGCAACTGGAAAAAACTCAAGCCATCAAAATATACCAGTGACAGTGCAATAGCCATGGCCCAGAATCATTACTCTGCTCTCTACACGTCAAAGACTCTGGCTATTTCAGAGTTAAAGATAAAGCCTGTATAGTTATCCTCTGGGAAAAGCAAAGCAAGAATAGAAACAGAGCCTTGAGGCAAGGTTCTCACATACTCCAGCAGATTCACTGGTTTTACTAGCAGGATGCATTAGTCAGTCTACCTGCTGAAGAGTTAAAGCATTACTTTAAAAAAAAATAATTGTAATAATCATGAAATACCACATGCATGTTAAAATACAGAGGAATGGCTCACATGAAAGGGAACTGTAGAAAAAAGACCTCTTTCCATGCCTTACCATAGAATCACACAGACCTAAAATCCTTTGATTATGCAAGCCAGTATGAAATATTCCTCTGTGCTTGCTACAAGGCTCCAAACCACCACTGAATCAATTATCTGTGATTTTTATGTTTCTTTAAAATACAGCTAAGCCTTCTGATGGCTACATAAGGCTATGAAGCACCATCAGGCTGGCTGCAGACCCCCAGCAGGGCTCCCAAAACTACCCAGTTACATTCATGGGAAAGCTGGAGCTCTTTTAGAATTGCCTTTGTGACAATAGAACTGTTACTTAGTTGAGTTATAGCATCACAGAATAGGTTTTCAATTAGATTTCATCACTTCTAGAAATTTGTTGCTTCTTTCATCGCAACTACCTCTGATCTCCCATTTCATGTACCCAAACCAATCCCCTCACAACATTCTCCAGGACCACTGACACAATCAGAGCCACACGACACGAGCAATGTGCTTAGCTCGGAGTCCACACGTGTTCCCTTTGTACAACTTCTCTTGGAGTCCTGCTTAGAGCAAACGTTCGGTGGCAAGAAGTTCCACTGGCTCATACACACATGTGGCTTTCACTCACCCCACCATGCATTCAAAACACACCTCCCTGTGGAGAGAGGACCCCCACAGCTGTTTGAGCAGCAGCTCCTTACCCTGAAGGATCAGGCAGCCGCCTGCCCTTCCTGCTGGTTGCCGCTAGCACCACTTCATCATCTGCCGCAGCATGAGGTGGACCACACAGACCCTTAGGTGAGCCAGCTTAGTTCTTCCCTCAGGGTTGAAATTGCAGCTAAAGAGGATGGTGAGCCCTTGGGAGAGCTTCTCCAACACTCAAGCATCACCTTTTGCCCTTCACATCACATACCCACCACATCATATGTGATAATTAAATCTAAGTGATGGCAGGATGCAAAATTGTCTTTTGTACAACTAACAAAATATGGAGCTTATAAAGTCATTTGTTTAAGCTAACAAAAGGTTCAGGATCATCCCTTTCAAAGTTATCCAATTACTACCATAGAGACTTGAGGAAGAAAAGTGGAACAAAACCTTCTAAGTAGGTGAGGCAGGAAAACAGAAAGGCACGGCCTTTTCTTTAATGGAGTACTCCTATTCATGCTTCCCCCAAAATATCCTCTTTTCCAAACTGAAAAAAAAATTAAAAAAAAAAATCCTCTCAACTTTCCTCTTTGGTCGTAAAGAATAGGAATAGAAATAGAATAGAAATAGAAGTGTTTAGTTCAGTTAGAAGTGACCTACAAATTATTCTCCAGCCCAACTGCCCAGCTGCTTCAGGGCTGCCCAGAAGTTAAAGCACATTGCTGAGGGCATTGTCCAGATGCGTCCTGGAGGCCAACAGGCAGGAGCACCAACCACCTCTCCAGGAAGCCTGTCACAGTGTGACCACAGCAGAGGCACTTTTCCTACTGCCCAGCCTGAACCTGCCCTGGCACAGCTCTGTGCCATTCCCTCTGGTCCTGTCAACAGCTATCAGCAAGGAGAGATGGGCACCTCGCCCTCCATTTCCCCTCCTTGGGGATCTGTCAAGAACCCCGAGCTTATCCTTCAGCCTGCTCCTCTCCAGCCTAGTGCCCCCAGCCTCTCACCCTGCCGCAACCCGCAGGCCCAGATCCCTTTCTGCAGGGCTGCTCTCCTGACGCTCGTCTGCCAGCCCGTACCTGCACCCAGCATTACCCCACCCCAGGTTCTAAACACCTGAACCAAACTGCATCTAAACAGCATTTACCATCATTGAATTTCACACCATTTATGATTGCTCCATGCTTCAATGTACCTAGATCCCTGCGCAAGGCCTCTTGTTCCTCCCGGGTGCCAAGAGCACCTCCCCGGGTAGTACAGCCAGCAAAATCCAGACCACTGACAGGAAAGTTGAAGAGAACCAGCCTAGAGTTCAATACCCGCTCATCTATTAAGCTGCCAGTTGCTTTCTATAGAATTGCAGCAAAACCAATCGCATCTTTCTGCAGATTTTTCCTACTTAAATATAGTTGTGTAAAATGTGACCTTGAGCTACACCTTCCTGCAGTCTCTTTCTCTCATTTCTTGAGGCTGTGCTGAACGCCAGCTCTGCACTCCACCCTTCTGCCTTCCCTTCCTTAGCACTGCCTGAACATTTTGGAGCTATTTCACTCCTTCATCAGAATTATTAATAGAAATACTGAATGCATGCAGATACAGAATGAAGCCTTGCAGAATCCCATTTCACGGTTCAAGTGTCAAATCGGTGTTCGTTAAGAAGTCCCAACCACTTGTTCACACAGTCATCAAGAGACTTAATCTAAATCAATACACTCCAGATAAAGCAAGCCACACTTCTGTCAGGCAGATAGTGGCTCTTCACGCCTCATCGCAGTAGAGAAACTCCTGCGAAGGGAAGCTCTTCGCACCTCATTAGTAATTAAGTTCAGCTCCCGCATTGATATACATTGATCTAAATAAGTTTTTTCCTAGTTGCACTGTAGAACATGCATCAAAAGATACGTTGTTCTAGATATCAATTTCTTCTCCTATATGTGTTACAGTGCTCTATAGGAAACCAAATGTTTATGTATTTGAAAAAATCCAAGCTTTTGTTACTAAGTAGCTGCCTATGAACAGATTGCTTTTTGCAGTTGCTTAGACCATAAAGTTTCAGCACATACTAATGAGGAAAAATATATCTGATGCTGATAACATAAATTTGATGATGTCATCTTGAAACTGCCAAAGAGTGAATGCACGAGGCAAGAAAGAATGCACTAAAATCAATCTATTCTACTTCCACTTGCAACTGACACCCAAAGTCAAGAAAGGAACATCGAAATGGACCTGCCCATTCCAGCCGCAGTTCAGTAGTAGCATGCATCACATGCACACACAATGTATAATTTGTGATAACTGAAAGAAAGTTAGAAGAATATCTTTCTTAAACCACCCTCAGAAGGACGTAGCCATGGACCATCAAAGTAAACCCCAGTATCATGCCCACAAATTTAGCTTTTTTTTTTTTTTTTTTTAAAAAATAACCTATATTTTAGAGAGCTATCCAAAATAGTACATAAAGTACTGTAACAGTAGATAAAAATCAATACATAATAACAGTACAAATATTAAAAAAAAAAAATCAGTACAAATAACAGCACACAAAATCAGATATGAATTGTAAGCAAAGTAGAGGAGTTAGGATAAAAGGAGGTAATATTGGGCCAATTTCAACTGGATCTTTTACTTTGAGCATTATAATTTCACATTACTAAAAATGAATAATTGCAAATGTGTTCTATTTATTTAACATAGATTAGATAAGTTAAAACAGACAGAAGCAACATAAAATTATTCAAGCTGACAGATCTGCAAAGAAATCTGCCATTTGGTAAACCAGCTGGTCATAATCAGACTTCAGATTAATACTATTTTTGAAACAAGGATGCAAAGCCTTCAGCAGTCAAGCCAGTTAAATCAACGTGCATGCTAGTTATAACACTGAACAAGTGCAAGATCCTTTTTCTTTTTCACAAGAAATGAACACTTTTCTTCCCAGTTCCTAAGCCAATTCCACACTTCCATGAGAAGCAGAATCTTGCTTAAACAGCAGCGCTATGGAGTTCTTCAGGAAGCTATTTCCTTAATAGCTGATAGTAATTATGAAAGCTTTTAAGATTTTGATCCACATCTAAACCTACCATAAGAGTAAGTCTATTATTTACAAACAAGTAGCACCCTGATCTCCTTCTACATTATCATCCATCAGAGAGGGAGAGAACTGACTCAGCAAGTACCGGGTCTTGGCAGGATTTGAAAGGAGCACAGTTATTAGTAAAATAAAAAGAATTACAGCATGCTGTAGACAATATTGTACACAATAGTGTACAAACATATAAAGTGGTGTCCAGCCCACTGGCCCACAGAAACCTGAGATGCTAACATGCCACCACTGTGCTTTCTTATCCCTGTTGTACAGGTCAGAAATAACAACCTCCTGTAGCTTCAAAAACAGGATCAGGATCCACTAAATTAAAACATTGAAAAGACAAATTTTGAAGATGCATATTGGTTTCAAATGAATGCAAATTACTAAGGAATATTACTGCCAAAATATTATGCAATTTCACGCCAATTTCTAGCTCACCCTAAAAACTGGTAGGTGTTTCCAAGTGTTTTAATGAAGTTTGGTGTTACTAACACTTTTATGATGCTTTCCTAAACCCATTCACCTATAATTTTACTTGCATTTTACTGCTCTGTCTATAGCAGGCTCAACAAACCCATATCCAGTTATTTTAATGCAATTTGATGTAGATTTTGTCTTAAAGCTTTTCATAATTGAAGATATAAAAAAAAAAAAATCTCACACAACTAAAGGTCTGGTAATCACAAAGTACTTAAATATCTAGTTTAGCAGCAATCCTTTTATAAACAAATAAGGTAGAAATAAATTAAAAGTTATATTTTAATAACTTTAAATTATAATTCTAAATTATATTTTTTTCAGGATATAATACCAGATTATCTCAATTCTGATTATACAATGCTAGAAGAATCCTAATAAGAAAATTCCTCCAAAATGCCAAACCAACACCAACACTGGCGAAAGGCAGCGTGATCTTTCACATGTTCTACCCTGGAAAGCAAAAGGGATGAAATTGCCCTACAAAATCCTACATATTACAAAATTTCAGTGTCTCCCACCTCACTACTCCAGGGAATTTCAAGGCCCATTTGAAAAAAAAACAAACAAACAAACAGATTTTTCATAGAAGGCTGTGGGTTCCCAGCATACAGTCAGAAAAGTGATGGGATAAACCACTCACGCTACCAGTATTATTACCTAGCTCTCCAGGTATGAAATTTACGCATCACCACTTGAGAAACGCAGCCCCCCTGCAGCTAAAAACCAGCAGGGTTCCCCCTCACACATACTGCTTACTCTGGGTCAGGCTCCCTCTCTGCTGAGCTGGTGCACTTGTCTAAAACAAGTGACCTGGCTGAACAGAGGGAGAAATAAAATAGGTCAATTTCCTTCCAGTTAAGGGCTGGATCCATTCAGAAACACAGCTTAGCTTATATCAAAAACACTACAAGAGAACTCACATTACTGCATAGATGAAAAAATAGAGAGCAAGAAGGACCTCCGTTTCATAAGGGGTAAATGTTCTGACTAGCTCAGACTAACACTGGGCATCACCAGCTGCGGGTTGCCACAGCTGTTGACACTATGGCTAGATCACTGGGAGCACATCAGTAAATGCAAGGTCTGTGACAGGTGTGCTATGAAAGCATATGGTGCTTAATGCCAAAAGACTCCAGCACAGGAAAAGCATGATGCTTAAATATTGCTTAGCGGAGTTCTGGGAAGCCCTTAGCTCTTGCTTCACTTCACACATAGCCTATACAAACAAATGAAGTCACTGCGCTAGGCTAAAATGAAGAGCATAGCAAAGTCAGTAACACAGTGATCAGGCAAAATGTATTGTAAATTGCCCCCCGAAAAAAATCTTTGAACTGCTTCCTAAAATACTTCAAACAATAATCCAGATGAAAAAGCATTCATATAATGTTTGATTCCCTTACTGAGTACATCTTTTAAATTATGAAATGTGTCATGCTGAGACAATTACGGCACTACTGGAGAGAACGTAGATATAGATGTGTTTTAACTTGGTAAGAAACAGACCAACAACTCAAAATGTTTTTTTCAGCTAATACCAATACTAAACTTCCACCCTATGCCTCTGTGGCTCATGAGGGAGCACTACTGTTTCATATCCAGAATTCAAACCTGTCTGCACACATCAGTATGAAATCAGAAATCTGTATTGAGAACAAGTGAAATTGCCAACCAGTGCTCTAGGTAACTGTACCAATCCAGCTGCATTTTTCTCCTTAAAATGAGTGCTAAAATGCATCTGAATGCAGTGACAAGAGGCCAAATATTTTGTGATTTTTGAAACCCATCAGCATCCGTGGGTGTTCTAATACAGATAAAACATTGGCTGGGTCCAACTGAAGCCACGGCATCATAGAAGTCACAGTGAATCTAATCAACCTGATCCTGAAAATGGGGTAGCAGCTGGTCTGTCTACATTAGGACTCCCAGTGCTGCCAACACCAATCAGCATTAGGTTGGGATTGCAATCTTTCTGCCTTTCCAGGGACGATCATGATTTCTATGTTTCATCAATGCTAAAGAAAGCAAGACAATCTGAATGTCATACTGCCTAAGCACTTATCCCCAAATTAGAATATGCTATTATAAACTATTTTTTTAAAAGGTATAGTGTAGATCTCGTACTATGGTGGGTTGTATAAAGTGTTTTAACATCTCCAGAGCAAACTGACAGCGTAGTTGTGGTACAGGTAGACACGTCTGTGTCACCTTTAACATGTTACAACACTTTATATTTAGCCAAAGCATAGGCTTGGCGTGGGGTCAGTGACGGCACGTGTTCGGGTCCATCAGACACCCGCTCCGCAGGCTGAGCACGTCCCCGTGTTTGCACTGCCAGTACCGCTGGCTGGACGAGACACGCGCTCCTTTCAGCTTGCAATCAGCTGAGTCAAAAACGCTCATCAGCTCCTCATCTCTATTTGCAAACAGCGCTGCGCTTCCCAAACCAGGCTCGCGCTTCGCCGCACAGGCGGGCTTGGCCAGAAGCCCCCTCGCGCCTCCCCCCCCCCAGCACGCTTCAGCCACGCCGCGGAGCCCGCCCGGCCGCACCGAGGGGAGGCAGCGGCAGCGGCCCCGCCTCCCCCCGCTCCCGTGCCGCGGAGGGCGGGCTCTGCTCTTCCTCCTCCTCCTCCTCCTTACCCGCCGGTAGTGGTGGTGGGCAGCAGGCGGCGGGGCTGCCCCGCGGCCCCGGGGCTCTCGCCTGCCCCGGCCCCCGCCTCCGCCTCCTCGGTGCCCGTGAGCGCCGCCTCTTCCCCGGCCCCCGGCTCCTCCTCGGCCGTGGCCGTCTCTGCCGCTGCCTTCAGCCGCCGGCTCGGCCGGCCTCTCTGCGCCGCCCGGCCGCCTCCGGCCGTGCCGCCCGCCTTCCCTGCGGGGCCGGCCGCCGCCCCGCTCCGGCTGCATGGCCGAGCCGTTCCGCAGCGCTCCGCAGCGCACCGCCTGTGGCCGGGCCGGCCCGTGCCGCGCCGGTCTCCGCCTCCTCCCGGAAAGAGGCCGGTGGCGGAGGCCGGGAGAGGGAAATGGCGGCGCCGCGCGGCGGCGGCTCCGGCCTCGGCAGCGGGCCGGGCTCGCGGGAGGCCGCGCGGGCACCTCACCTCACCTCACCGCACTGCACCTCACCGCGCCGCCGCGGCCGGGTTACCTCCGCCCGGTCTTTCGCGAAGGGCGAGGAGTGAAAAAAGAAGTTGTCCACCCGTGCTTAAGACAAACAACCATGTATTCCACGTGTAGAAAATAGGTATCTTGCTCAAAGCTGAGTAAAGTTAGTGTTCTGCGTTACGGGAGGCAAAAAAGTGACCCAGTCCTGGCTGACAGCTGCTTGTATGCAAACCGTGTGACAGAAACCCTGAGAAGTGACCATGCGCACTCCCAAAGCATGGAGGATACAGACAGCAGACAGGGGGACAGCTTTGTCCCTTCTAGCTAGGCTAGTTTGTCCGGCTGTGTCTGAGCTACAGGATGGGCCCAGGGAGGTTCCTCAATTCCCCTCCATCACACGTGCTCCATTGGTTTTGACTGCACATGCTGTCACTTGACAGTACACATTAAAATATCAATCTGTTTTTGCAGAGTTTTTAAACCCAGTAATCCTTACAGCAAAAATGCTGCCAGAACTCCCACACTGTGAAATCATAGGCTCTAGTGTCTCTGCACTACCACTGCCCATGGTTAAGGGCTGCTTCTGGGGCACAATGCTCAGCAAACCAGTAAAATTAGCATTACTCCGGTGCCACATGCAAGCAAATAAATCAAGTAATGGGGAGCTGCACTAGCAAGCACGTTGCAGAGACATCCAAATGATTCCATGTGCAGCCAGCACAGGCCTGGCAGACCTAGCGCTGAGCTAGAGCTAATAAACCCTATCGAACCCAAGCTGTGCTTGCATCTGTGGCACAATTTATCTGTGACATGAACAATCTGCCTGCAGATAACTGTAAGCTGACTATATGCACAAATTTAACAACTCACAGTAATTAGTACTTACAGATAGTTTGAAAAAAATATCAGTAATATTTGGCAACAAATAGCAAATATCATTAGAACTCGTAAGTGTGAGGTTCATGCATCAATAATTATGAGACATAGCAAAGTCATGATATTGTACATGTGCATTTTGATTTTGTAATTTAATTTTGATCTCCTTATTATTATCATCTATTGTGATAGACAATTAACATAAATTATGTTACCATAGCACACATAAGACCCACTCAGAGACACTGTTGCCTTGAGTGATACACAAATAGAGAACAAAAGGTAACACCACAAAGCGTTAGCACGGAAGTATGAGACAAAAGATGATGCGGCATGAGGAGATGATGAGAGTGGTCAGAATGCCAAGAAGAAATCTTTGCATGCTAGCAGCTTAGCTACTGTCAATTTTTATAGGCATCATAGTAAAACAATCCATTAGGGAGGGAACATGATGATAATGAGAGTGCTTTACCTGGTGATAATGACTAAGTTTTTGTCATTGATTATAGAGAACTCATACCAAGCACAAAGAACAACACCAGAGAAAGCAAAATGTATCTTAAAAAAAAAAAAAAAAAAGTAGGTGAACATAAAGGCTTGTATTACTTGCACCCTGTTGCAGTAAGAGTTACACATAGAAAGAAAATAAGTAGGGAGGGGAATGTAAAAAGCCTTCAAAAAGAAAAGTCTTCACATAATACAAGAGAGAAACACTGTAAATAAGAACCACTGAGATGAGCTGTTAGCAGCTCCCCCAAATGTTTTATTTTGTCTCCCTTTGTGATGCACTTAACCTTCACAATACACCTCTGACTTCCGTTTATACATGAATTACAATTTCTATAACATATTATCTGTTGCCCCTACCAAAAGTCATTTCAAGCCAGGAACAATCATGTTGGGGCAATGCCAATTTCTACTCCTTTTGCTCTGTGGTCTGCAGTCTGTATAGGATAGCTTCAGCAGTCTTTCATCCTAATTCCTAGTTTTAGATGGGGCAAGAGAACTAAGAGGGGGGCATACTTGCTGCCTATGACAAAAGACAAAGCATCACAATTTCTATTCTCTATTATTGTGAGAAAGGTATCATCATTAGAAAAAAAAAAAAGGGGGAGGGAGTCAGAAGTTCAAACAATCTCCTATAATCATACGAACTGACTGCTCAACCCCAGGTGTTAGGCAAATGTAGAAGGCAGCCAATTAGAGGTTTATATGTGTGCCTGTTTGACATTCATAGCTCATGGTTTTTTAAGACCGTCTCAAGCCTTTCGTGAAATCTTGCAACTTTCCAAATAAGCCTGGTAGAGCACTAGTAGTGTTTCAGTTATGTTAGCTGTTGGGGCATGGAGCACATCTCCCTTATAGGAGCTCTGGTGACTAAGTTCAAGCTTAGCTGGCTGAGTCCAAGGTCAGCTCCTTCGTTGGTATGAGCTGTTATGAAGAAAGCAAGAAGTGAGGGCCTCCTTCTCCTTTTTTCTAGTAGACGTCTGTCAATTATAGAACCAGGATGAAAATTCTTTCCTCACTTGGGGCTTGTTAGGACTGCAGCGGCACTTCAACTATTCTTGGCTGCTAGACTGGCTCTTGAGGCCATAGGAGACAAGCATACAGATGGTCACCATGCATATATTATGATTATTATGATTATTGCTAGGCTGCAAGGCCTAAACATGAACTAGAATCCCATTGAGCTAGTCCCAATATGTGTCGTGCATAAACAGAATACACTTGTATGAACATCTAAATATAAGACAGGAGTTGACAAAGAGACAGATACAGATGGAGGAGCACCATTTTGGTTAGTATGATAGCCAGTGATAGCCAGTACACCAGCCAGCTTACCATTATTGAATTTCATCACAAAAAGAGATAATCATTATGGAGTGTTTGAGGAAGAAATAGGAAGAAATATGGTATACATTTGTGGATATGTAGGAGATACTGAATAACAAAAGTGAATGAAGGGGAAAATTAAATTAAAATACAATAACATAACACAAAAGGACAATGAAAGAAAATTAGATGCTTTTCTGAAAATTCAACAAGTGGCTATAAAATATTGATATATTCAGCAGCCAACTACTTGGTACAAAAATAGATGATGACAAGTGGGAAAAGGACAGGCTGTGAAAGCTTGCAGTTAATGCAAGACACTTGCCAAGACTGAATAAAACAATGTTTTGAGAGTTAGGATGAAAGATGAAAAAACAGAGTAGGGGTATGGATGGATATAAAGAACTACAAAATAGAGATCTTGTACAGAGAAAATCCTGAAGACTTAGAATTGGTCTTTAATAAGTGACCTATGTGATAATTTTAGCTGAACCTATACCTGCTGTGAAAAAAGGGGATCTTCTTACCTGATTTTTACTGGCTAGATGCCCAATAAACAAACTACTAATAATTTATCTTCCATTTCTGACTTTAAAATCTAACAACTGTATGATTATTCCGAAATTATACAGCCTAACAAGATTAAGCATCAAACAAGTGATTATCATCATCTGATATGATGGAATGACTTAAAAAACATCAGAGATCTGTGAAAGAACCAAATTGCCTAATTTAGGCATGCATTTACAGGAATGAGAAAAAAGCAGTGAAGAATTACACCGTATTAGAGAGACTGTATGAACATCAGAGATGTATTCATTAATAGAGTGACAGTGGTTCTGTTTTTCTGCTGCATATGCAATCTACAGCATTAAATTGTTTTTGTTGCATTATTTGTCACTGGTGTCATCCATTGATGATTCCTCTTCAGTTTATTCCTTTCTGTCTTGAATCCTATCATTCACTCACCAAACTGCACTTCCACACCTCACCAGTCTCCCCTGTCCCAAGATCTTCCAATTAAGAAAAGTCCTTTCTGCCTCACTTACTTTTCCAAAAATGTATTTGTGGCCTTGCCTACTTGCTTAACTCAAAAGTTCCCCATCCACTGCCCCAAGCACTTCTAACACCCGATTGTTTCCCAATGCCAGCATGGTTCCTTTCTCCCCATGCATCCTCAGTTCCCTCTTTTTACCTTTCTATTGATGGTTTCAAAACAATGACTTCCCTAAATTTTCCAAAGACAATTTCTGAAATCTTGACGTGTCTTCTACAAAGTACTGTAAGGAACAACACTGTCACTCACTGTCTCATTACACTGCAAAGCTTTAAATGTCTGTCTCATGTAGAGTGTCTCCTAAGGTATTCTAAATGTAAGAGCTGGCATGATTGAACATCTTATGAAACAATAATTGTTTTGATTGCATTTAGAAATGTCATAAGATGCTAGAGTACATTGTCCTAGAATATACACTTGTGTGTTTTACTTATGTTCACATCTGTAGAAACAATAATCACAATGCAGAAAGAGAGCACAATTTAATAGACTGCTTTACAAGTGTTTCATGGTAACTTTAATGGAAGTCTATGCTATTTAATGAGCTTCTTTCTTTTTCTCTCACTTTTTTTTTTTTTCCCTTTGATATTTACAGCTGCCTCCAAAAGAATATTTTCAAGTGCAGAAAGCAATATGCAACAGTCAAGATCCTCATGACAATAGACCAAGAACAAGAATGGAAGTAAATTTATTCAGCAATTCTACTGTTATAAACAGTTCATCCACCAACCATAAACAGTTAGAAGGGCATAGCCTGTGGGAAGTTATTACTATTGCCACTGTAACTGCAATTGTAAGCTTAATAACCATAGTGGGAAATATTCTTGTGATGATATCCTTCAAGGTTAACAGTCAGCTCAAAACCGTTAACAATTATTACTTGCTCAGCCTTGCCTGTGCAGACCTCATCATTGGAATATTTTCTATGAACCTCTATACATCTTATATACTCATAGGCCATTGGTCTCTTGGAAGTCTGGCATGTGATCTGTGGCTAGCACTGGATTATGTAGCTAGCAATGCCTCAGTAATGAACCTTCTAGTCATCAGCTTTGACAGATATTTTTCCATCACAAGGCCTTTAACATACAGGGCTAAACGCACACCCAAAAGAGCTGGCATCATGATTGGTCTAGCTTGGCTAATTTCCTTCATTTTGTGGGCACCTGTTATCTTGTGCTGGCAGTATTTTGTTGGTGAACGAACAGTACCACCTGAGGAATGCCAGATACAGTTCTTATATGAGCCCATTATCACCTTTGGTACTGCAATTGCTGCTTTTTATATTCCAGTGTCTGTGATGACCATTTTGTATTGCCGCATCTATAAAGAGACGGAGAAACGTACCAAGGACCTTGCTGAACTTCAGGGTTCTGAGTCTGTGGCAGAGTTTGAGATGATAAAGCCTCAGAAAGCTCTTCTGAAGTCTTGTTTCAGTTGCAAGCAACAAAATTTAGTCAAAAGAGAGAGATGTCAGGCTTCCTGGTCTTCATCTAGTCGAAGTACATCAGCTACAGTGAAAGCATCTCAGGCAGCGAGTACTTGCAATGACTGGTCTAAGGCTGACCAGTTAACCACCTGCAGCAGCTATGCATCTTCAGAAGAAGAGGATAAACTTGCCACTGATTCAGTTTTCCAAGTAGCTTACAAAAGTCCATCTAAAGATAACGAAGAAGAGTTTAATGAAAGGGAGAGCAAGGATGTTGATGTCAAAGACCAACCTGAAGAAAATGATTTTGAGGCCCAGAAATATTTTTTATCACCTGCCAAAGGCCAAAAAAATAAAAAATGTGTGGCCTATAAATTCCGCTTGGTGGTTAAGGCTGATGGCACTCAGGAAGCCAACAATGGTTGCCGTAAAGTAAAAATAACTCCTTGTTCTGCTGCTCTGTCAAAGGATCCTTCCATCAAAAGCATGGATCCAAATATAAATAACCAAATCACCAAAAGGAAAAGGATGGTTCTTATAAAAGAACGCAAAGCAGCACAGACTTTAAGTGCCATTCTTTTGGCATTTATCATCACGTGGACTCCCTACAATATAATGGTTTTGATCTCCACATTCTGCTCTGACTGCATTCCCCTGACACTGTGGCACCTCGGATATTGGCTATGCTATGTGAACAGCACTGTTAACCCCATTTGTTATGCTCTCTGTAACAAAACTTTCAGGAAAACTTTTAAGATGCTGCTTTTCTGCCAGTGGAAAAAGAAAAAATTGGAAGAGAAACTATACTGGCAGGGCAATACCAGACTGCCGTAACTGCTCTTATATGAGCGATAAAGGGAAAAATAGATATTGACATCATAGCCTAACAAATGGGCTGTAATTCTGTCTTGTCAAAGCTATTCCTTTATATGTCTAGGGGTTAAAAAAAAAAAAAAAAAAAAAAAAAAAAAACAGTGAGCAAAAAAAGTGATGTTGTGCATTAAAATAGTGTGTTTGGGATAAAGAAGTCAGTGGCTGCTGTAAACAGCACAGGGTATTTGTGATTATGCAGTAGATCTGCATTAAAGATATCATGTTTGGGGTCTTCTGTTCTTTCTTTCAGCCTGAGAAAGTGTAGGTATTTTATAAACAAATAGATATTAGAGTGTGATTGCCATCCAGTCATCAGATCAGGTCATCCAGCAAATCTCCCTGTAGCACAGAACTGTTTCATCTTACAGTTCCTTTGTTCCTTTCTAGTGTATTGTCTATTTATTTTTCAATGGAGCAAGCAATGGAGCATGTACTAATTCTAAAATTTCCACCATAAGGATGACTTTTCAGGGGACAGAGGAAGGGCTCAGAGGGGAGGAAATAGATAATGTATGTTATATATAAAGAATCCTGTCCCCATCTCAGTTCCATCATGCAAGTCAATGTCATCTAAAAAATGGTGATAGTTAGCAAATACTCGAATTTGCATTTCTCAATTTCCCAATGCCTCAGAAGGAAATTCTAAAAATGTATGTGATAGTGACAATAGTACAAATCAGAACTGACTATAAATCATGATGGACACAGTCTATCTACTTTACAGTGTAGGACATACAGAATAACCTTTTTGAAATCTCTCTGTTGCACTCCCCCTTGACTACAAAGTTTCCCTTAATGATGGAATGATGCACAACACAAGTAAAATGTATATTGAAGCCCTGCACATTCTCCTGTGTATTATGAAATTATTGAAAACAGTGACAGAATTGGTATTTCTGAAAGAAGAAAGATTTTTAAAGTACTTTTTGATTATTTATGTAAATCTTTAAAGACACTTTGCACTTTCATAGCACTTTTATCTCTAAATAGCTTTATAAATCAGCATTAGGTGTTTGAAAATGTAAGTTTTCTCCTGTCAATATCTTCCAGTTCAACGGAACCATGTCTGCCACATGTGCCAGTACTGCGGCTTGGAGACAGCCTCTCTTAGGGCTGCAGCTTCTGGGACTGGTGTGGACTGGCCTGATAGCAATGAGCTGAGAATCTGTCCACTAGTTGAGGTTTGCCAGGGCTGTGGATATAGATAGACACTCATGTGCCTGTCTGATATCTGTGTTAGATTGGCAGTCCTGCAACATCAACTGAGTAAGTGCAAACGTAACGGGTGCTTTTAACACAAAGTCACTGGAATGGAACTGATAACCTGGCTCATTGTGGTGGAAACAAACATGAAGCCTCAGAAAAGGCCATGTGAAAACAAAGTTAATGGTGACAGGAGTCACAGAAAGTGAAGTCTTAAAGTAAACAAGTGTTTATGAATAAGTGAGAAAGAACTCCATGTACCTCACTGAGTCCATGTCACAAGGTTCAGATGCAGCTTTAGCCTTTCTGTCAAAATTCAGGGTGAGATGCTCTGGAGTATAAGTTTGGGTCAATCTTTGTATTTTATCTACATGTTAGTGGGACATTGTAGTGGTGTTGTGACCCAGCTGCACATTCAGGGATTGTGTTAGTCATTCTGAACGTACAATTATGCTCAGTGAAATCATTCATATAATTTATTAAATTATTGTACCATCAACATGTTTCCCTACAGATATATAATTCCTTCATGTCAGCAATCACAGTACAAGTAATTAATATTTTTTATCCCCAATCTCCAGAGGGGAAAATTGTGTCAGTGAAAGATTAGCTGTGTAGTAATGTAAAAATATGTTCTCTAAATTCACATGATTGACTTTGTAACACACCATACTGTGCCTATTATTTTTTGTGCATCAGCACGATTGCTTATTAAAGGAAAGCATGGGTCTTTGTGAAGAACCTTTCATCATTTTTTTCTGTCACTATCCAGAGCTTTTCCTGCGTACAGTAACTATGTACAAGTCAGTTGTTATAGTGGGTAATTTTATATTACATTGGATCAGACATTCAGTAAACTGTGTTTGATTTTTAGCAAATGAATGTGTCCCTCTGTGGCACAAGCTGTAGTTTAAGGCAAAATTTATGAGGTAGTAACAGTTCCTGCTAGCTGCGGTGTTGTTTCTAAAGTAAAGCATTGGTTTCTACATCTGAAATTAAATGAAATATTTTTTGTTAGTTTTGGCTTCTGCTGATCTAGAGTGTTCTGTAAATGTTTATGGACTCTGTGCTCAGTAAATGTATTAGAATAGATGGTGATGGATGCAACAATGTTGGTTCGCTGTAATTGTGAAATGTGTGCTCAAACTATGCTGCTAGCACTTCACAGTGTGAGATGTTACATTGCCAAACCCGGGTATATTGTAAATACCTTGAATTATATAAAGAGGTGTTTGTTGCTTTATTATGTGGGATGTTTACTCTTAAAAACAACAAAAACAAAAACAAGCAAACAAAAAAACATGATTCTCATTAGAGTATGAGTTAGTACTTTTCATTTTGTGTTCAAGCTCTATAAAGCTTCCTTTAAAAAGTGTTGTGGGACTTTTGCAGTGTAAAATGATCTTGTTATTTGTATTTAACAGAATCACAGAATTGTAAGGGTGGGAAGAGATCATCGGGTCCAACCCCTCTGCCAAAGCAGGTTCCTTAGAGCAGGTTACCCAGGTAGGCGTCCAGACAGGCCATGAATATCTCCAGAGAAGGAGACTCCACAACCTCCCTAGGCAGCCTGTTCCAGTGCTCTGTCACTCTCACTGTGAAGTTTTTTTACATATTGGTGCAGAACGTCCTGTGAACCATTTTGTGGCCATTGCCTCTTGTCCTGTCCACACAAACCACTGAAAAGAGGTTGGCCAAATCCCTCTGTCTCCCAAACTTAAGATATTTATCAACATTGATAAGATTCCCCTCTCAGTCTTCTTCTTGAGGCTTAACAGACCCAGGTCTCTCAGCTTTTCCTCATAGGGAAGATGCTTCAGGCCCTGTATCATTTTTGTGGCCCTCTGCTGGACTTTTTCCATGAGATCCCCGTCTTTTTTGTACCAGGAATTTCTGTTCTTTTAATGAAACTTTTACTGATCCTTCAATTGATTATGTTCAAAATTGTGAACTTTTGAAAAGAACTTTTTGGCAAAATTGAATTTTATTTATACATATATATGCATGTATGTATATATGTGTGTGTATGTATTATCAATATAGGTGTGTAAATACACATCCCTAACTAAATTTTTCAGAGATCCAGCACATGCAAATATTTATGAATATCAAATTTTCCCACAAAGGAAGCTGAGGTATCATTTTTGTCTCTGTTGCACATACACAAAGCTCCCTGTATATCCCAGATCCCCATAAAGTATAAAATAATATTAATTTTACAAAAATACAATTTATGTTTGTAGATGAAGACTTGGAAGAGTTCACAGAACTTTAAACTCTTATAGATAATTTAGTTTTAATCATACACTTTTTGTGACTACTTAGCAAAGAATGAAGAGCCTTGCAAATGATGGAAAGTCAAGACAGAATGGAAATACAGGATTTTCTTGTATAGAAGAATTCTGTTGAACTGAGGAAGGATGAAATCAAAAAGGATATAAAGAAAATACTACACAAACTGTAAATACTACAAACCTGTAAAATGCGATAGAACATATTTTGCCATTAACTTAATTCTATAATTCAGTTACTAATTATTCCACTGAACTACGCATGTTAATCAATAACTGCTGTTAATTGTTGAAAGGTATTTTGCATGTGAAGTTTTGTTCCTCATCTCAGTTGTACCCATAGTATGACCTGCATTGGGATATATGGACTGAAGGAGTCTAGATCCAGAGATAAGAACATACTTCAAGGCAAAATCCTTAATTGTGCTTCCTTATCACCCTGTAGATCATGTTCAGTTTTAGAGCTGAGCCTCATGAAAAGTTTCCACCTCTACGTGAGTTCTTCTGATCATTTTATCTCCCGCAAAGGGAATTTCTAAGAAATCTGTGGCAATGCCACCATGTCATATTTGATACATTACCTATGTCAAACTAATTGAACTAATAAACCTTAAGGCAAAAGTCACTAGAGACAGTCACACATCGGAAGGAATAAAAATGGCACTGATAAGTGGTAAGTATGTTAAATCTAAATCAGAAGTCATTACAACAATTAAATAATCCAATGTCAATCTAGAAGATGGTGTTTTCTCTTAGAACACGATTATTATGGAACTGTGTACTCAGTTTGAAACTCAGAATTGAACACCTGTGGACTGTTTTCAGATTCTGGATTTTGAATAGAAATTTTTAAGTTACTTCCTTACTTACTGTAGGAAAGACAAGTCTCCAAATCACCCCTTTATTGTTTGGGATTTCTGAAATCTTCATTTTGAATGAGAATTTTTGGACATCATTCTTTAAAAGTTCCTCTGTAATATTTAGAGGACAAGTGTGAATTGTTTGCTTTAAGAAAACAAGCAAACAAACTGAATGATACAACTTTCCTTTGGAATTAATTTTCTCTACTTTCCGTAGAGATACAAGTAATATGAAGGAGTCACTCAGGCATAGTAAAAACCAATTAGCTGTTTCCTCAGATGTACGTAACAGTCAAGCTGGAGTTACCATTTGCTGTGACGTATGTATCTAGGTGTCTCTATTGAAAAGGGCTTTGCTCTAAAACTTCACACAGCTTTATCCTTTTTAATATTACAGAGGGATTTTCTTAAAAAGTAGAAAAAACAACAACTCCACATTCATTATTTTGTGCTACAGAATACTACAGATCAGAACCTTCTTCCGAGTAAACTTGTGCCCTCTCAAGAACAGCTGTGAAAAATCATCACTTTTCAACATGATTCTGAAAATGGCTTCCCAGCAGTGTTTGCATATGGTGACTTCAAGGAATCCATCATATTTCAGAATGCTTCTGCATCCTCTGTATAGCCAGTTGCTTCTCCATTTGAAATGCCCTTCCAAACTTGAGCCCCAAAACATGGATACTGCATCTTTTCACTTAAATACTTGGCATTCCTTCTACCAAATCAGAAAGACACTATTTGTTTCTTATGTGGTCATCCCAAATCTTCATTGCTGACTTTTGTATCCACTAAGAAGGTTTATTCCACATACAATTGACATCTAGGTGTCATAAAAGCTTAAGCTTTGATCATTACAGTAAAATTATTGTTTTAGATTTTAACATTTACTCTGTATCTATATCTAGAAAAAAAAAAAAAGAAAATTTGATAGCAGTGTGTTATAAAACTAGAGGTACTCTATGAATATTAGTTTCAGAAAGGGATGATTTTGCAATTTTTCTTCCGTCTTGATAAATGTATTTCATCAGGTTTTGGTAGGCACTGCTGGGCCCTGTATCAGACTATGAACTTCAGTCCTCATTACACTCAATAAAGCCACTGACTTTTAGACAGTAGTTACACCATTAGCTACTACATTCCATTAGTCTCTTCATGTGTTTGTTGAGGTATCAAATAAGTCAGTCTTCCTTAAAAAAATTACATTTTTGAATTCTTGAAAAGTTTTCTTCTAAATAAGTACTTCAAATCCCGGTCGCTGGTGGCTCCTGTTTCACTAGACCTCTGAAGTTTGAGTATTTTTACTAAGCTCCTGGATTACAATTAAATCTATTGCTAACACATAGAAAAGGTCATGTGGAAGTCTGAAAATTTATTATTCAGGCTACGCATATGAAAATCTGAAACAAAAGAAAGCAGTTTCTCTTGTAAAACTTGAATGATTATGAAAGAAAAATAATAACAAATCAGCATTTCTGCCAGAAAGAGGCTATCAGGCTCTCTTCTTTTGTCAGTTGATACTATTTTAGGAAAAATATTTCTTCTGCCAAGTTCTGAGTCGATTATTTTGATATTTTATGTGAGAATGTGCTTGCTTTTCCTGCAGTTTAGAGAAACACAAAGCAGCAAAGAGATGAAGAAACCTATTTTTCTGTTAGGGGACCGTAGGTTTGAAGGTGAACATACCTTCCCTTCAGGTATGGCAGGAGCTGGAAGTCAGCCATGTACCGATTGTTCTAGGCCTCCTAGAATGCTCCTCATTTTAGAAAGATACTTGACCATATATTTATATATATTATATATATATATATATATTTCTGCCATACACTCCTGACAGAAAAACAGGACCCACCTCCTTTCTTCAAGTTTGGGCAGGAGGCAACTGCCCAGAAAAGGCAGGACAGAGAGAGACGATAGGAGGGTTATGACAGGGAGAAGAAAATAGTGGTAGGCAAAGTAGAATCCCCAGTCCTTCAGGCCGTGATTCTGCTGATTTGGTGTCAATGGGCAGCTGCTTAGCATTGTTCTGGGTATCCACTGTTTAAGGTTCAGGGATGGAGAAAAAAACGCGTTCAGTGAAGACAACTTTTTGCCAAGGAATTACAAAGTAAAATTTAGTCCACTTTTTTTGAAGCTCCTTGTCCTTCTGTTGAAAAACTCTAGGAAAACAAACTATTGGTGAGTGGATTGGAACATTCATAACTATTTTCATCCACTACTTAGTCCTAAATCCAGTTCAAGTAGTCATTTCTATCCTTACTTTGTTTAGAAGCATGGAACATACCACAGTCTGTGACTTCCATTAAAGTCCTTCTTTGAACTGTTGATCTTTCTGTCTTGTTTTTGCCTGCAGACCTGTTATTACAAGCTATTATTACATGCTAATCTAATTCCCATCCTGGAATCCAGTGTAAGCAGTGGTCTGTAGTGCTCCACTTAACTCCAGTATTGGGCAGCTGGATTTGGGCCTGAGCTGTTCATGCAGTGTATCTCCACTATTACTTACCTCCAAAACCCTCCAGGCAGGACAAGGGGTCTGCCGAGCAGGTCTTTTGCCTTTGAGGATCAGATAGAATCTTCTGGCTTTCAGTTGTGTGCTTCCATGTTAAGATTTTTTCACAACACCTTTTTGGCAGCTGTGTGTTCTGGCTAACTTGTCAGGAATTTGGGTAAAAGCTATTGGAGACTACTAGCAGCAGTCCAGTGATTTTCTTGTATCCATATTACAACTTCAGGTGTTTCCTGACAGTTACAGCAGAACCCACATTAAATTGACTTAATGACATAGATTCAATTCAGCTAATACCCATTGCTTCCTCTATTATGCTTTTTTTTTTTTTTGAACACAGTTTGAGTGGGGGGAAAATCAGCTCCTGCAATAAACACATGTATGCTATATTGGCCTCACCCACATAATATATTTGCATCTTTCTGAAAACGTTGCAGTGTGTTGTAAAAAATAAAAATTTCTTTCATGACTTTTCCATTTCCCAATTAATTTCTCTTCCTAGGTAATCCTGCCAGTCTTGGTCTTCTCAAAACACAATACAATTTATTTTCTGTAAATTATTTTAATGGAAATTAAAAGATTCCACTTTTAAATTAAAAAGCAGTTTGCCTGAATTTCTGTAAGTGAAATATCTAAGCTAACATTCAAGACACTGTAAATATAATCCTGACATTTTGTGTAATGTAACACTGAAACCTCTTCAGATGTTATTCAGCTACTTCAACGATATAGAAATGTGTGAACTAACTCCAATGACTGTACAAGATCTTCAAGGTTACCAAAACTGAAATCCTTTTATTTTTGATTTTTAAACAGATGAATTCATCATGAATTTAAAGTCTCTCTCTTTGTGTTAAGATCAGACAAAAGGCAGGGTTTAAATAATGTCAAGGTTGACTGCCAAAACAACTGAAGCTAGCAAATGTGAAGTAAAGCCAACACACTGTTCTTATCTCATAGTGGTATTAAAAAGAGAAAGCTTAAGCCCATTGTAGAACAGAAAGAAGCAAGCCAAAACATGATAAATAAAATGCAGTAATACTGAGGAAAAAAATGAAACAATAAATAAAAAATAGCAAAATCAACTTATTTTTTTTAAAAAAAGTGTTCACTATGTTTCTTGAGGAGAAATTCAGAGGAGTTGTAAGCCTTAGATTAGTAGCTTTTAATGAGAAAGCTGATTAGTTCAAGACGCTCTAATAAGAAGGAAGAAAAGACTGTCCTAAATACTTCATTGGGCATGGGAGCATTAAAAAGTAGAGAGAAAAAGAAAAGTTAATGAATGGGAAAAGAAGCCATTGGAGATCAGGCTAACTCCAATTTCAAATATTAAAATACCTTTCACTAAAGGTAGAAAGGAAAGGTCTGATGCTGTCCTATGGTATACAATACTCTTTGATACACATTTTGCAAATGTAGGTACTTCCCTTGAAATTTCCTTCCTGCATGACTTACGAAGATGTGCAGTTAACAGTGAACATTCATACTGGAGCAAAACCTTCTGAAATGTGTGTATCTCTACTACAAGACATCATATCATGGATTTCATATCTAAATCCTCTGAAGGCTAAAATTCTATAAAATGGGTCATTTAAATCTTTTGTTAGAGGCCTCAGTTTCAGTCAGGCACCTCTATTCTTACTTATGTGGTTGGTAGTTATCTGTAAGTTTTCGGTGCAATCCTGGACAATACGGTATCATAAAGGCCTTGCAAAGTCCCAAATTCATTTTCGTAATCCAGCTGATTACTTTTTCAATCAGTGTGATTTTACTTCAGTCACTTGACAAAGAATCCATGTTCCTTTCAAAGGACCCATGGCTCACCTACAGTTCTTCCTTCTGACATGGACAAGATTTGGTTGCATACAACAGGCTGTGGTCAATGGGTTTAACCATCATCCATGCAAACTTGCACAAATGTTTCTTGTTGCAGTCCTTCTGCCAGTATATCACATTCCTACGGTTTAGATTTGCGCCAGCACATGCGTCGTACCACCAGCCTCCCCCGGGAATGCCATTGTGTTCTAATTTGGCACAATTCTGAAAGTAATTGTCATTGTCTCTGTCCTTGGTGGTGAACTTCTGGTTGTCATGGAGGTAAGCTTCTGTGTCCAGGGTCAGAGCATCAGTTGCGTTGCCTTTGTATAGGCCAACCCTGATTCGGTATTGAGACTTCTCATCTTCAATAAGGAATGGTTCATACTGTCCCCATTTAATTTCAGCATTTAGGTCTACAAGTTTAACTCCAAGTACATATTGCACAGAGCTTCCTGTTAACTGATGCATATATTCGTTTCCTAACCAGTGGTTGTCATGAACAGAGCCAAATCCATATTTGTAATCCTGCCAGGTCCTATCAAAATCGACAGTACTATTGGCTGTAATGTGCTGAATTACTGTCCAGCCACCATCCTGCATATTACAAGAGACAACAATTGGGTCTTCCTTTGGTTGGATGATGTAAAGACCATCTCTGCAATTTCCTTTGGAGCGCTGAAAAATTTCAAAACAATCCCTTGGATAGTCTAAGTAGAAAAAAAAAATAGAATTTTAAAGTAAATTTCTGTTCAATTAGTAAATTTTATATATTGAACTCTGTTCTTTACAGTGAGTGCATGATCGCCTTGATTTGTCTGGAAATGGTCTCAGGCCGACTTCAGACCAGCTGGTGGGCATCTACTTGGCTAAAGGTGCATGATTTGAAGGCAGAACATGCAGGAAAATTTCAGGAATTCAAATAAGGTTTTATTATCCTGTTGTAATACGGAAGTGTGGTTTTGCATTTATGATGGAAATACGGTTAAAAAAATGTATGTACAGACTGTTCCTTTTCCTCCTAAGTTTCTCCAGTTTGAATAGTCAGCAAGTTACTAATTCCATATGCCTTGTGCTAGATCACTATGTCTAATAACTAGAGATAGATTTATTTGTTGAGGGTAAAGCTAATTTCTCTTTAACTGATTTATGCTTCAGGTATCTGTACCATCGTTGCATTAAATTCCTATCAATATGCCATGCACTGATAAAAAGGGAAGCTATCAAAGCAGTTATTGCTAATACAAAACTTACAAATATCTGTGAGTATTCTTGGCAACAGTTCTTGTCACTCAATCTCCACATTGATCTTACCACTGATTTGCAGATAAAGCTACAGTACCATGCAGTGCTGAACACTGACATCAGGAAAATAGGTGAAAGTGTTTTTTCCATTATACCACCTATCCAGCAGATTCAGAGGTGATACGAACAGCATATAAGGTTTAGGGTGACCCTCTTTATTGGTCTGAAATATATATGTAATGTATTTTTAAATGTAAGTTGCTTATACGGTAACTTTTACTATAGTATAATAGCAAGCAGCTCTAAGACTAAGACATGATGCTGTATGATTTAGAATTGACTGAGATTTCTAAGAACCAGAACATAATTTACTATAAAACACACTTATGTATGTATGAATTCACGTACAGAGAAATTCTTTCTTAAAGTATGATGTTATTCAGTGTCTATTCTATTACTCAAAAACATGGTTGTAATCACTCACTTCATCAAAGAGTTGAAAGGCACATCATTATGTCACTATACTAAGGAATACTTCTAATTTATATTTAACAGAGAATATGTAATTTGTATTTAACAAAGACATAATAGCTTTAATAACTCTATCAGAATACTTCCTACAGACCACCTGTTATATAGTATGACAGTTTTTCAGACACAGGAACTCCAAAGTCCTGTCCTGGCAATAACCAATAGGAATTTAGGTACCTCACTTAGAAATTAAGTTTTGTTTTGTTTTTAAACAAATTGTTCTTCTGGGAAGCTGGGATAATTCGGGGAAAGTGTGGCAAAATGTCCTAACTTCTTTTACAAAGTCATAAAACAACTAAGTAAAAATATTTCCAAAGATAAAATTTTAAAATACAAACTTGGAAAACAACTCTTTTCCTTGTGCGAATCATTGGCTGGAGAGCCCTTTGTGATTGTTTTACTGAACACATTCTCATTCCCTGGTTATACGTCATAATGTACTGTGAGGACAACTGTACTTTTAGTGAGCTTTTACTTTGTTAGGGTAATTCCTGTTAGGATAACAAGTTCTGATATTATTTAATGTAAGATATATCTTCCATTCCTTAGTTGTTTTATTAGCTTTTAATCTGCAAATTCATCTCCTAGAATGTGAATAAAATTTGCATGCAGTATTGCAGATGGCCATTATGGTGCCATTGATTCATCCCAAGTCTTTTTAGAAATATCTCTGATGTAGGATTAAATTTGCAGCTCTTAGTTTTCTTTAATTTAAATTTTAGTCTATTTGGATTCTTTGTAAGTGGTAAATCCTCACTCGCAGTAAAATCTGGAATTTTGTACTTTATTTTTCATCCCATTGGTCTTGCTCAAGAACATCCTTTTTTTTTTTTGTCCTGTGCAATATTCTGACTGTATTGACATTTCTCTAACATCATGTTATCATTAAATTTTATCAGCGTATTCCTATTTTGTTTCAGTATAGGTAATAATAATACTGAAAAATTCACTTACAAGCAAACACTTCCAGTCTCCCCTTGACTTTACTGTTTACTTTTCTATGGACGTCATTGCCCTTTTCAGTTTCTACTGAAATGACAGTGTACTACTATCTTCTCTGATTTAATTTTATTATATTAAGTATTGTACCATAGGTTTTGTAAAAGTCCAGCTGGCCTAAACCTGTTAAAATACTATTATTCATAGTATCCTTATTGTATTAAATATAGCCTTTTATATTTTATGTTCAGAAGTTTGCTGGTGCTTTTAAGCCACTCAGCAGTTTTACAAAAGTATGTAAGCTTTCTGTGGTCTTACTTTTAGGCCTTTCATTGCCTAATAGCATCTCCAGCCTGGAATAAAATACTTAATTTCAATACTATCTGCAAGAAATTATCAAATATCCTGATGACAGAAGAACTTTGTACATGATTCTGGGCCCTCATTTTTAAAGCATTCAACTAGTAGACAGACCTGATCCTGTAAGTTTATACAGAATGATGATTTAAGTATATCGTGGTGTTCAGGCCAGTAATGTATACAGTAACACTTGTATTTTCTTACTGAATATTATTAATGCAAAACAGAACAGCTTCTGTTAACATATTGGAAAAAAAACAACACACTTTGGCTGGCTGTTTACGGGATTCACTTGAAAAGTGAATGTTATAGATGCTCAATTGCCATCAGTCAAGGATGAAAATGAACCAACCTCAGTACTCCTTTTGGCTGCATTTTATGTGGGATCTACTCATGTAAATGCATTAGAAAACTTGCTATATTGGACCTCACAAGCTAGATGGGCAGAGCAATGTCTCAGTTCAAAGTATCAATGAGATCTAGGTCCTGAGGTGTTAGATATAATCAAAATATGATGGTTAAAAGAATAAATCTTTAATTGTCTCAAAATATTTTAGATGAATATTTTAAACAGTTAATTTCTCTTGAATTAGGCAGCAGCCGAGCAAGGGCTTTAAAGAATATGGATTTTGTGGCAGGACATGTTAATATTTCAAAGTATCATTGCAGAGCAAGCTTTCAAGTATGTTGAAAATGTTCCAAAAAAGCAATAAAGTAAAACACAGCATGCATCCATTTCACTCACTTTCTTCATGAGTACCTTTTTCATCGACGTTAGCCAGTCTCTCATAGCCTCTTTGATGGAGAAGGTGGGCATTAGCCAAGACCACTGCCTCTTTGGTCATCACTGACACAGTGAAATGAAAAAGCAAGAACAGAACAAATCCCACTGAACTCTTCAGCAGCATCTTCTGAGTCAGTCCTCCTGCAGCAATGCAGAGCTATAACACAGACTGGAACTAAAAATGGAAAGATTTATGACTTCTAGTTTGAAAGTCCTGAAGGAGAAATAGATTGAAACACCTGTTTTCCATACAGTGAGCCTCTGTAAAAAATGGCTTCTTCCGTCTTTCACTGCCATCTCCCTCCCCTGATGTTTTACACTCTACTTCCAGCTGATGTGCAGCCCACTGCTGTGTCACTTAGCCATATTCACTTCTGTTACCTTGTGCCTTGATGGGCAGTGAAATACAACCTAATTTTGTATGACAAAAGGTCATAGAAAATAACGTAAAGACAAAACTTAAAAACACATTTATCAGAATTAAAGTTTGGTCATTCCCGAAGTCCAGACTATATGGAAAGAGAGACGTTAACGGACCATCTGGCACAAACAGGAACACTGGCTCTGCTGACTATCTGTCTATACTTCAAACAGTGCTCAAAATCATGGCTTCCTAGTACTGTGAGTATTTCTATGTGCTGGAGAATGTACTTCTGCAATTCTGGACTATGCTCTGGATGAATTTTTATCTGTAGCTTTAAATAGGTTACAGGCTTAACCCAGACTGAAGGGGGGGGGTGAAAAAAAAAAATCAAAACACTTTTGAGCCTCATTTTGTCCTCTTTTTTTGTGTTACATGTCTAGTAACTCTCTATCCAACATAGAAAGGCTTAGGCTTACTGTATTAAATCATGGGGTCCTCATCCCAGCAAATCTCAGTCTGATGGAAGAGGAATTTCAGTATCAATGACAGCTCACACTGAATCAGGATAACATATGTTTCCCATACTCTCAAAGGACACTTTAACTTAGAACCTAGCCAAACCCTTCTGATGAAAGCAGAATACACATGTAAGAAGCAGCTCTTTGGTCAGTGCTTATTTCCTGCCAGCATCAGCACAGCTGACATAGACCCACTCCCTTCTCCACAGTGTTTTACAATGCAACAGAGCCACATTCCTTATGAATCTGATTCAGTAGAAGATCCAACAGTTTTCTAGAGTGCAGAATTATAAAGCACATATTTATTTAAATGTTTGAGATAAATCATTGAAATAAAAGTCAGGCTTAAGAATTAATTTTTATACCTACTATATAGAAACCCAGTGAAACAGAATTTTCTACTCTAAAACTATTCAGTAATAATTCTGATTTACTATTAAAATACAGTTTGTTATTACATCCAAAGCGGATCATTTGATATCATAATAAACTGGAAAATTCCCTTCCATGAAACTCAACACATGGTTCCCCCTACAGCACTTAAATTCTGCTGTGTTTGCATTTCCCACTGTCATGTAACCCTTTCACTGAAAGCTTCTATCATTATTATTAAAAAATGACTACAAATCAAAACCTAACCTACAAGCATTACTTAGCTTTAGGAAATCTGTATTTGGATCTGGAGTTTCTGTTTTACCTGTTTTTTTCCTTTTGTATTTTTGAGTGAGTCAGTCTTTTTTCTTCCCCCACATTTACAGTACACATTGAAATGATTTACAGATCCATTTAATCCTAGAATAGAAGTTGGTTTTATAAGTTATTAAGAAAGAAACTGAGGAAAACAGCACTAGGCAGGCACCTTACCTCTTTCAGTGAAGCTTAGCAAAGACAGAAGTGCACACAAATGCATGAGCTCATTCTCTACAGTTGTACTTTGCCTGCTACTCAAGTCCAGGTGAATAAATCAGCTCCAACACACTATCTCAAATGCAGAAGGGCAGCAAAACTGTATCTTCAATATTGCACATTGTGCTTACTCTGGTGGACTTTGGTCTGGCATATTCCACTTGCAAGTAAGTATATATGAACCATAAATTACAAAGTTCTTCCATAAGGATTAAAGTAATACTGTAACTGTAATTAATTTCTGAGTAATAAATAGACATAGCAATGGATAAAAGGCTTTAGTTCAGAACATTACTTATGTTGCTTATACACATAACAGGTAGTTGTTGACATTTACTATGTCATTTTACACAGGTAAATTAACCAGATGCTATACTGCTAGTCATATTTACAAATTACATAAAGAAAACTTGATTTTTAAGTATTAGGAAGAAACTGACCCTTAACCACGTTTTTGCTTCAGGCTTATTCACATTAAAACATGCAGTAGCATCTCAGAGCTTTAAAAAGTGAAGAAGATGGAAAAAAAAAAAAGCAGAACTGGTTGGTTAATAGGTTAGTATTTTAGTTTCTTTGGATTAACAAGAGTTGATTAATGTTCATTCAGGTCAAAACGTGAACGAATTAGATGAATTAGTTGTTGTTATATATTCTTGTACCTGAAAGTTGCATTGTCTATTTGGATGACGACTAATCTAGCATTTATCATTTTCAAGATGAATCAACACTTTTTGGTGCTCCTTGATCTATCCTGCAACCCAGTTTGAACGCTTCTTGTATCCCTAAAAAATTAAATGCAATTAAATCTTAAGGAGCATTTAAGTCCCATGCATCCTCTACTTGAGGATTTGTTCTGTGCATGATTTCTGTTCAATAATTCATCCTCAGTGAAAGCACAACATATGAGGATTTGCATTTCATGTGCAATTAATAGAAATAAAAGAAAACAAACAGTCCATAGAAATACTTCTGCGCCTTTGAACAACTTTTGACTCTGAATTGCTTTGCAACCCTAGCTAAATGCACTTTTGTATCTTCAGACAGGAATAACAACAAAAAAAGTGTCTGCAGTTATTTTCACTTGTTTTTGAACTTCCAAGCTGGTAATGGCACGTGCAATATGTGTTTTGTCCAACAAAGCAGGAACCAGATCTTAAACTGCTAAGACACATTGCATTTAAAACTATTTTCAACACAGCCTATAAATCCCTTTTTACATATTCATTATTTGTCAGATGAACCATTATTTTGGAAAAGAACCAAGGCATCTATCCTTGAATGAATGTAAAACAAAACAAGAAAACAAAACAAGAAAAAAAAAAAGCTTCCCTCTTAGAAACATTTGACTTTACAAGTGTTCATATTTTTTTCAGACTTCTTTATGAAAATATATTTCTTTATTCTGAAGTAAAAACTAAAATGTTTTCTCTAACTAACATGTTTTTCATGTCTTCCTGTTGAACCATAGAATAAATTCTAAAGGAGTAGAAACTTATCTGAATCGAAGAGGATTTGCTTTTAACAAAAACAATGAATTAGGACGTAACTTGAAGAATACATCCAAATCCATCATCATTGAAGACAATGGAAAATAATTGTTTGATTATAAGTCAGCTGACACAGCTGTAATGAACAACTGCAGTTACTCGGGTAGCTTTGGAAAAGAGTATGATTAGACACCTTATTTTTTATTCCAAAGGTTGCAAAAATTGCCAGCTACAATTGCTGCAACTGAAAACTGTTGGAGAACATTCATGTGGAAAGCAATTTAGGTGACACAACTTTTAACATGGTAACATTCCTGATTCTAAGGGAAAAGCATGTGCAGCATTATAAAGACAACATATTTAAAAAAAAAAAAAAAAAAAGGAAAAAAGGGAAAAAAGTAGACCAGGATGCTTAGGAAACTATTTGCTATTCTCTGTTAATACACAAGAACAAATACCTTTGCTATTGATTTTTTAAGATTAGACATACATTTGAAAGGGATGGTATGGATAAACTGACAAAATCCTTCCCAAAAGCAATGGAGAAAAGGCTAAACGATACGCTGAAAACTCTTAATTCTTAGTGATTTATATGAGCAAACTAATTTTAGCAATTTCATTCATTAAATAAGGGACAGAATACTTCTCCAGTAATTAACAAGTTATTCACAAATGAGATAGTTAAAAAATGTAGTGTCTAAAGAGTTGATAGTCGGGTTCATACTGTTCATTATCTTTATCAATGAACTAGATGATCTGACAGCACACAGCCTAAGAAAAATTGGGGATGCTGCTAACATAATAGACGGTAGAACTTCAGTCCAGAGGAACAATGATAGACTTCAAAGTGGCCAACAAAAAAACCAGGAAGAACAAAGTTCTATGCAGAGTGGTGCAAGCCTAATTACCAGTAAGAACTGATAACTCACTACTTGAGTAGGAGTCTTGCACCACATGAAAGACCAAGGAGCTACACTCAACACCTAGTGTCTGTGAACCAGCATGCTCTCATCCTGAATAAGGCAAACCATGAGTCACAGTATAAGCAACATAAAAGACAAAGGAAAATTATTATCCCTCTCTACCCCTGGAATAGAAAGGCCATGCCTGGAATACTGTGTCCAGTTCATAAGAAATGCTTGGAAACTGGAGAGGATCCAGCAAAGGGTACCAAGATGGTCAAGGGCCAAGAATACAACCTACAACAAGAAGTTTAAAGAGCTGGGCTTGTTTAGCCAGACAATGAAGACACTAAGGAATTACCCAGTAGTAGGTTACAAAGGAGATTCATATTGGTCATTTAGGAAACCTTGATCATCAGGAGGAGCGCAGCACAAGAACAGCTTTCTCAGACAGGTTGTGAAGTCTCCAAGCTTAGAGGTTTTTAAGACTGGCTAGACACACCATGACAGACCTAAGCTAGTGTTGCTGATGATCCCAGTCAAAGTGAAGTTGACTAGAGACCATCAGAAGTTCCCGGCAACCAGTATTTCTGTGATCAATTGTCTGGACTTCAGCGATAATAAACAGTAGAAACATCCAGCATTTCAGGTTTGATCCAACTTTGGCACATTACAAAATATTATTCAAACTCAGTCATACATTAAACACTTATCTAAGTATCAGTCAGCTTCTCTTTTGGGATAATTTCTACTACTACTACAGACGTTTAGTAAATTCAGTAAGATGAAATTCTTGTTGTCAACACACCAATTTTACCTCAGATATCTGATCAAAACCAAACAACAATAATAAAAAAACCCTGAACAGCTAAATTAACAGTATGTAACAAAACATACTTTATTCAACAATTTTAGCTGAATGTCAGCCAAAAGATTTTTAGCAAGCAATGCATTGATCTTTGATTTGAATCAATTAGCTGTATTGTTTAAAATGTTGTAGCCTAACCTTGTAATATAGGAGTCTAAAAATGATTTTCTCATCTGGGGCAAGAAGCAGCTGGGAGCATTGTCATGGCAACCATTTCATTTCCAGAGAGATTCTGACTTCTGTTGCTCTCTAGCAACCTTACAACTGAAGTAGCATAGCCTGGGGAAAAAGAAAAAGAAAAAAAAAGGAGGAGCTTTTCATATAGAGAAATATACCATCACAGTAAATGATTGGGAAGACTACAAAAGGAATGCTTCAGAATGTAATTCAGGCTTTAAATAAAGGAAATTCTCAGTTTGATGAGCCCAGAAAAAAAAAAATAAGTAAAAAAAAAATATATATATATACACACACACACACACAGGGGTTTGATTGATGAGAAGCTTGACATGAGCTGGCAACATGCACTTGCATCCTGGGCTGCATCAAAAAAAGCAGGGCCAGCAGGTCAAGGGAGGTGATTCTCTCCTTCTACTCTGTCCTCCTGAGACCCCACCTGGAGCACTGCTTCAGCATGAGGGCATGGAAGTATTGGAACGAGTCCAGAGGAGGGCCACAAAGATGATCAAGGGGCTGGAGCACCTCTCCTGCGAAGATATGCTGAGGGAGTTGGTGTTGTACAGCTTGAAGAATCTGGGTAGACCTTATCGGCCTTCCAGGGCCTAAAGGTGTCCTGGAGGAAAGCTAGGGAGGGACTTTTTTGTCAGGGAGTGCAGTGATAGGACAAGGGCTAATGGCTTTAAGCTAAAAGAGGGTAGATTTAGATTAGGCATTAGAAAGAAATTCTTTACTCAGAGGGTGGTGAGGCACTGGAGGAGGTTGCCCAGAGAAGTTGTGGATGCCCCATCCCTGGAGGTGTTCAAGGCCAGGCTGTATGGGCTTTGGGCAGCCTGGTCTGGTGGGAGGTGTCCTGCCCATGGCATAGGGGTGGAAGTGGGTGGTCTTTAAGGTCCCTTCCAACCCAAAGCATGCTGTGATTTTATACCACATTAATGACTCCACAGTCACCTTCATGGATGCGCAGTCTCTCCTGGAATTATTGCAGATTTCACTTGCCTCAAACCAACTACATGACATAATTAATGAAGGACTGCATGCAAGTTTCTTGTAATAGGGATTTAAGAATGGCAGAATTTTTCAGGTGCATTTCTTTCCCATGTAATACTAATACAGTGGGCTGAAACCAGATTACTTTCATAATATTTAAATGGCATGATATTTCATGCCATTTTTAGTGAATCCAGGCCAGGCCCACAGGGCTTTTTCCTTTTTTTTTTTTTTCCCCTAAAAGGAAAAACTCTAAATTTATTTTGTTAATATTTTCAGCAAACTGTGGCTGACACTGTATCTTCCTGATACTTTCCTCGGGGTACACTTAAGTGTTTGAAAAAAAAAAAACTATGATAAAATAAGCTTCAGACACCTTACAAAGAAATCACAGCAATTTGATTGCATCTTTCCAGGGCAAATGACCTCTCCCCCACCAGCTGGCTACCTGGTGATAGAAATAATTGGCTGCTACCACTGAAGCACTTGAAAGCATAAGTGATGTATACAATTACTTCTGCCAGCATCAGCTGAATAGAATTTGCTACACAATTTAAACATGACCCTTGTGCTCATAAAAATGAAGGGCAAATGCAAGTGAAAAACCTCTGTGTAAATACTACATGAAGAGAAACAGCAGGAAAACAAACCGAACCAAAAGAGTATCAACACTACAATTCAAATCCAAAAATGATGAGAGGATTACACGATGTTTCTCAAAGAATATTTGCCAGCCATCTCTAGATTCAAATGACTTCTTACGTCAGGGGCCCTTGCAATGCTACAAGCAGAAATTATTTTCATGAAAGAACCACCTGGATACTTCAATCACATACACTGTGGTTCAATTCTCTGAATGTTGTTGATAAATATGACAATGGATGCTGCACATATTCCACTGTTAGTCTTAATAACTGCTCCACCTCTCATCCGAGGTCCTCCTCTTTGTATAACAGTATTTAGTGCTGAAAAAAAAATGTAACCTCTTTAGAAGGCTTAATCTTGATCCCAAACTTCTTTGGGCATTCCTCATTCTCAAGGTTTTCAACTATGATAGTCAAGAAATTAGATTTTTATTACTGCAGTTCATACATTTCCCACCTGCCAAACTGAAGCAATCTGATCTACACCTGTGAATAATCAAGAAATTGATCCACACCAGTGAAAAATAAAGAAAAACAGGAAATGAAATGCTCCTTCCCACTCCCCAAAATTAGTAAGAATGTTCAAAATTTTATTTCGTTCTGATTCCATGAATGGGAAATGTTACTGAGTATTTAACAGGATTCTCCTTGCATCTGCATGATGTGTGCCCTGCAGATCAGCGGAGTTTGGATGTCCTGTTCTCCCTTCTCCAACTCAATGCTACACCTGCATATACCAGAGAGCAAAAGAGAAGATTCTTAAAAAGAAACCAGAGAGCTTCTGAGAACATTCTAATGTTTTAAACTGAAAATACTGCTTGAAAAGTCTTTTTACTCTTTCTTGGACTGTTTTCAACAAATTTCACATTTTAATATTACTTTTTAATGTTTGTATTCAGTTTTAAAGAATCTGTTCAAAATCCAATTTTGGTCAAAAAATACCATGAAAAGCTTTCTTTCTGTTGCATATTCACTACCATTTGCCCTTGACTGAATGACAATCTTTAATTAATTTTTATTCCTATCAGCCATGCAGAACCAAATACCTAATAAAAATGAGCTCAACTGTAATCTGTTTTGTGCATCATCAATAAAAGAGCTAACTAGCTAAGTTCCACTTACAGAGAAAATTATGTTGTCATTAAATCTTCAAAACTTTACAGGAAACAAAGCACTGCACAAGGCTCACCGCCAGCATAATTTCAAGGAATAATGTGGTTTTAAAAGTAGACAGGTTTTTTCCTGAAGAATCTTAAATATTTCTTATGATATATGATTCAGGATTCATAATTTCATGACAGATTTTGAAACAAGAATAACAAAAAATAATACTGTGACCTCAAGGAGCCTAACAGCTTAACCTGAAAACAGACTAAAACTGCATTCTATTCCTACAGACAATGTTGTGAGTGTAAGATCCTGGAAATATTGTACTTTTTTATGATGGATACGTTTGGGAATTTACCAAAGGCAAAGAACAACTCCAGAAAGGCAGTCTCCAAGCATTCTGGAGAGTACAGCAGGAACAGAAGTTGTTCCAGGCAAACAGTTGTAGACCAAAAAAAAGAGAACTTGAAATCTAGTTAATTAAAAAAGAGAAAATTAATGTTCAGTATTGCAAGTGGCCCTGACGCTACCAGCATACTTACGTGATTTTAGTAAAGTAATAATTATTCATTTAAATTTTTTTTCCTTTCCTTCCTTATTGTCAGAAAGCACAATACAATTAGGACAACTCATTAAAAAAGAAATAGAGATGACTATAAAGTATCCTGCAAAATGTAAAACAAACCAAAGAAACCCAACAAACCCACCCACAAACCCAACAGAACTCCACCACCAGTTTTCCACAGAATAATTGCAGGTATTATGGTTGACAGTTTCCATACAGGAGCATAGCTTATGTTGATAAGTTTCTAGATGCAAAGGATGGTAACTGGACAATAGATCACTGTGAAAAAGCAAGAGTCTCTGAGAGTCTCTCAAAATAGTATTTTGGCTTCAGGATTCTCCTTAGTCCTCTCGCTTCCCCCATTTCACTGGGAGATCCTTGTTTATTGAAGATTTAAAATTTTACCATTACATTTTCAGAGCTCTAAAATGTATTTCCCAAGACCTCTCAGCTACACCAGTGTCCACTGTTCGGAAAAATCCTTTACTTTGTTTCCTTTCCAAATTATACAGGAAGCACTAGACAATATCTGAGGTAATCACAGTGGCTGATCACACACAATCTGCATGTAATTAAATGTCCATTAACAACCACCAAGTGAAGATACTTAAATGGATCTTGGTGATGCATGCTTTCTACTAAATTGGCAAAGTATACGTACTTAAATTGCATAGATGCCTTTGGAAATCTTGACATGTAGTTACTTAAAAAGGTTGCTTTAATAAGTATGTAGCTCTTTGTACATATAAATGCTTAATAAAGGTGCTTCTTAAGATTGGATTATTGGATTTTCTCTGGTAATCTCATAACCATACCATTTGAGTATCTGATACACATTACTAAATTTACCGCAACTTTTGTAAGACAAGCCTCTTCCGCTTAACACAGATGGTTTTTAAACATCAGCACAAAGCCCGACAGATGCAGCAGGACCTAATATACTAGCTTCTAGAGTTTAAGTCCTCTTCACAAACACAAATCTGAACAGCGAAACAGCCTTTCTCTTCAAAAAGAAGAACCAACAAACCCAAACCCCCCCAAATATACCCCATTAACAATTATCATCCCCATCTCATCAAAAAGATACAAAACACAACCAAATGTTTTCATTGTTTAAAACAGTGATGTTAGATATCTATACATTACATGTCTTCCTTGTGTGTGGAGAATGGACACAATCTTTGATGAAGTCATTAATAAAATTATTTCAAACTGTTCTAAACACCTCCCAGGCTATCTTATACAAATGATTAACAGCTTAAACAGCCTTCAGCAGAGTGTCTCCTCTCCCTTCTACACAGCCTGTCAGAACTCGTTCGGAGTTGCCCACTCATTCAGAATACAGCTAAATGAGCTCTTAAGTTATGAATTCTTGAGAGGCAGAGAGCTGATTTAACGACTCAAATGCGACCATAAACACAGGATGGTTACTGCTTCTGACTGCATGCCTCCAGTGCTTACTTTCTGCAGGCTCTGGCATTTCTTTGATCCTTCTGTGAGTCAACTTAGCTCACTAAAGCGTAACCAAATTCCAGCAGAAAGATAGACCATTTTCTGCTATGTCAACAAAAGGCAAAAATTTGAGAAATACCAGAGCTTGTATACAGCTGGCAGCAGGATTACCCAGTCCAACCTGAGGGAGCACGCCCTCCTCCTTTTCATAATAAACTTGTCTACTTGTGAAACATCCACAGCCAAGGATTTCATTACCCAAAAAACAACATTGGTTTATTTCTCTGACATCTTCAAAGTTGACTTCATCATATAAACAGGAGTTACTCTATTGCAACTTTTACATTTCACAGCATGCTTTTAATTTTAACTATGTATCCTAAGACAATTTATAGCCCTAACTGGCTTGTGTTTAAGAACCTCAGAACAAATAAATGCATTAAAATTGGTTTTGTTTAAGGTATGTTTTAGGTCAATGTTAAATACCATTTCTGGCATCAGATAACACATCATCCATACAGCACGGATACTTTTACCTAAAAAGTTAGCTAATGTAAAAATGAACAAGTACAGTATTTATGTAAAAAGAAAGTTGTTAGTGAGGTATAACAGGTGCTGCTGTCTTTTTAATTTGCAAGACATTAACGTAATGGAAAACAACTAGTTTTTCAACTTCCCTAAAGTTACTGGGTAGCTCAAAAAGACAGTACAGACAAAAGAGGAATTCCTGAAGAACAAAGCTTTACCAGACTTTGCATTCCTAGAAAGACAGCCATATGCTTTGTAACAATTTTAAAAAATGACTAGGACTTACCTTCCCACACTACAATTTTTTTTTTTTCCAATTTTGTTCTCCATTTGGCCACAAATACCAGTGATAAGATTAATGCACAGGACACAGAAAACAGTAAGAACCAGGTGTTGTAGATGTGATACACACGGTTTAGAAAGGAAAAAGCTAAGTTAAACATTTGTTATGGTATATGGATACCAGGCCTTCGTAATTAACTTGATGGAACTCAGAAAACCTCTGAGAAAAGTAGGCCTTCCTTTTTTTCCTCCTGAAGAAATGCTCATAGAAAGTAAAAGGGAAGAGTAAAACTGAGCAGTAAAAGTGGCAAGCCCTTATACTGAAGTATACAGACAGCAATGTAAAAATAAAATGATTTTATATGTAACGCCTGGCAGGCTGAGCAGATTGCTTAATAAACCCACAACTCAATTTTGAAAGGAGGTTTTGTTCATTTCACAAATCAACAAAAAATATAAAACATTAAAGCCATCTTAACATTGAACTCCACTTCTATTTTTTTTTACATTGTCTTGCAATTGAGACATTAATTACTGTTTAGACATCATATAATTTATATCATTCTCTACAGAGCATTATAATTAATTCAGTATTACCAATAGTTTTATACATATACAGTACTGAAGCCATGTCCTCTTTCGCTTACTGTCAAGTACAAAGCAGCTTATATAGACTTAAAAAAAAAAAAAAAGCTACACACCACAGTTGTAGCATACCATATTTTGTGCCTGATACAAGTTTACAGTAGTGGCTTTTTGATATTTCAAGACAAATAAACATGATACCACATAAACAGTTGTGCAAACTTGGGCCTAGGAGGAGGACATAACTACCTCCTTTTTCCAGAACTACTTTTCCCTGCTTTACTGCTGCTGCTACCAGACTTGCTGGAAGATTTTGAAGAGAACAGTCTTGTCATGAACTCAGAGACATCAGGCAGCTCATGGTTAGAATTCAGCATGTTCATTGACTGCTCCATTTCCTGCATGAAGAGATTAGATAACCTTAAGAGCTTGTAGCAATTCTAGCTAGCTGTTTCTATGGCATCAAATCATATCACAAAGATGTAAAAACTTCTCAGACACTGTTTTACTATTTGCAGCCCTCCAAAGTTCACATTGCTACATATTTTTATGCAACCACAGCCAAATGCCCAGCTACACACAGAAACATAAAACCCCCAAACTAAAAGCACTGATTTATAGAAAAAGTAACCATGTCTTAAGTAGCCTTACAGGGCAACCAACCGATCAGAATAAAAAACGCTTTTTCCCTCAAAGACAAAAAAATATTGTTAAAACATTTATTTTCACCATTACTTTCTTCCATTTTAAATTTTAAACTTTTAGATTTTGAGATCCATGTTTTCATAGATGTTGCATGCTTCTGTTTTTAAATTTTGCCTTCCCAATTTAGTACTATTTATGCCAAGCCTCAAAGAAATTTTAGAATTTGTTTGAAGGAATTAGCTATTTTTATTGTACTACTTTGTAATAACAAATTACTAGTGTATACCACCAGCTAATGAAACCATATAGCTAGCTAAGTTTAACATAACTTTACAGTTTAGCATAGTGGCTCTATGTGACAACTTATTTAAACAAATATTGAAATGCTTTTAATGAATATAACAGCTGAACCACACATCCAGAATGTGATAACACTTATAGTAATTGCTAATTTAACATGGGATTGTCTTCTTGCTCTAGTTACTATTGAGAATATTATTCAGAAAACAGCTGTTTTTAAGGCACAAAGCAAAAGCAGTTATGGCAGCCTTTGTTACTATTACGTCTACTCTACATCTATACTTAACACCTCTACAGCAAGCAGTTACTAAATCAATAACTTTGTATATAAGTAGCACTGTGCTGATTCCATAAAGAAAAAACAAGCTAACCTGAAAAATATCATACAAGTTCCAAAACAAACTGAAGTTGTACATATGCCTAATAACTTAATACATGGCCATGTGGAGAATGACATTACAACTGAGCTCTGAGAACCTCTCTCTTGTTCTTTGAAGATAATTTAAATTACAAGCAAGATTCCTTCAACTTATAATTTCTCCTTAAGAAATCATATCAGTTAGCTAATAAGAACTAAACTATTGGAACTTCTCATTGTTTATCATCAGAACAGCCTGTCTGTATGCACCACTAGATTGGTTGAAGAAAACTAGGAATAAACAATTTTTAAAAATTCAGCTTCAAAGTTCAGCTTGGTTTGAAGAACATGACACAGATACCTGGCATATTTTCATATCTTTTTTTTTTTTTTTTAAATCAGAATTATAGCCAGAAGTGCATTATATAGCGCTTTTTTATATATATTAATTGAAAAAAAATTGAAAAGAAAAAAGATCCAGACACCCATAAAGCACTACTGAAGACAGTGGTCATTTAGAGTACAGTTTAAATTAACCAAACCCTCAAAAAGCAGCCACCCAAGACAGACAAGTAATATTTCTAAAAATAAAAGAAGATTTAGCAAACACCTTGAATCTCCATTTTGTCCTAGCCTTCTGCTATTCGGCATTTTGCAGGGTGAAAGGACAATAAATCAGATAATTTAATGATTACATTAAGACTCTGTATCATATACACTACTGTAACATCTGGATTTAACAGTCTTGTAAGCTACGTGGTTTTGGTTGATGGATAGGAGAACCCCACATCATATTCTTCATAAAACACCTGACATTTAATAAATGGTGTCTAAAAATGATGTGCTAGATTTAAACATAGTGAAAAAATATACAGTGGAGACTCGTAGAAAAAATAGTCTTTGAAAAGTCGTATTTATAGCTTTAAACTAACTTTGGAAAACACCAGTCATGCTGTAATGCTTTCAAAGCTGTGCAAAACAACTTAATTTTGTGTTGTGTCATTTAACAGCAAATTCATTAGCCAGAAATACTAGAACTCATTATTTTAAGATCAATACTGCATTAAGTGAATACATGATTCCATTAAGACATCCTTGGAAGTCCAATTTTGGCTTCTAACACTTTCCTGTACCTTAACATCTTACTATCTTTGTTCTTTACGTCTGCAACAATTGAATCTACTTACCCGTCTCATATCAGGATCACTGGTGTTGACAACTTTAGGCAAAAGCACAAATATCAGTAATGGAAGAACCATCATCACCACCTACACAGAAAACAGTAAGTATTTCTTCAGCGTACGTGTTGCTCAAGACATTTTTAGATAGCCTGACGTGAAGCTTTTAACTAAACAGCCAGATTCTAGAACTATTGCATTCTGAGTCAGTAAACCAGTATCTGTAATCCAACTGTCAGGGAAGAAACCAGAAGTTATATACAACAGATTTCAAACTTGGAGCACTCAAGTAAATGTTTATGTCTTTTAACTGTTATAATTACAATCTTGCAATGTGTTCATCTCTACCCAACTAGAACATCATGTTGTCAAAGGAACCAGGCTATGGGCTATTTTCAGAGGACACACATTACAGAATAGCTACCCAGGGAAGAAAAGGTCATAGAAAAACTTTTGTAAACAAGGAAAAAAACACAAAAAAAATCATCTCAGAAAAACAAACTGTACACATTTTCTCTACTTTATTCTCTCTATTTCAATGAATTAGATGATTCTACGATTAGATGAATTAGATTAGCATGCTTTTCACCTTTGTGCTGCTTGCACCTACCATAGGGTTCATGAGGAAGTCTGTCCATCCCCAAGATTCTCTCTTTATGAAGTATGAAGGAGGTCCAGAAGATTTCATCTGGAGTGGGTATGGCAGCCTGACAACTTCAGAGGTTTTGATGTAATTCACATACCTTGCTCTAATGAACAAATAATAGATAATTAGAAATACATGCACAATCTCTAACAAAACAAAATAATAACAACAATATTCCAAAACAAGATTTTAAAAACAGACTACAAAACTATCTGCTAGGCAATGTCAGCTACACTTCATTTTTCATAAAGTGATTTCTCTCAGTATCAAGTAATATATCAAATAATACTTGATATTTTTTTTTCCAGGCTATTAAGCACACTGAAAAATTTCATATGGGAGAACAGGCCTATGGATTAGAAACACCAGAACTATTTGTGCATACATGATTTCTGCGAAATATTTTTTCCCCTTAGTAAAAAGCAAGAAAAAAAAGCTCCACTTAAAGGTATAGTACAGCTTTGAACAACATAGCTTAAGCTGAACTGTTTGCTCAGGGGCAACAAATGTTTATATGTGGAGTTAATACTACCTTTTCTCTAAGCACATCACTTTGCATTTAACAATACTAAATTTTGTCCAGAATTTTACCAACCTTCTATTAGTTTGTAAAGTCTTTCCATAATTCTTCAGAGTTAGACCTGCAGTTTAGCCAGTAACTTTGTACTATCATTTAATTTTGTCACTATTCAACTATTTTTTATGACTTATAAATATATTATAAATACTTATCCCCTTGTGCAACTCCAGAGATTACTTCAGTCCATTACAAGAGAAATAATTCATTTTTTTCTGAAGTTTTAATCAAATATTCAGCGAAGGAATGTCTTACCTTATGGCTATGTTTTATTCTCCAGAAATCTGAGATTTTCAATAGGTGTTATCAACCACATATTTTCTATATGCTGTTGCCTCTTTCAAAGAATTCAGTACTTTCTTTTTTAAGGCAGAACTTCCCTTTAGAAAACCCAACTGACATATCACATTTTTTCATGCATTTCCCAACTGTATTCCTCATTACAGTTTCTATGTATTTGACTAATAGAGATGTCAAGCCTACTGATGTTTTGGCTCTGCAAACATATCCAAGCAATTTACTTCACGTCAAATTTGTTACCTCCATTCCTCAGATACCAAAGCAATGCAAAGTGAGGTTATACACACTACCCCGTTTTTTTCTTATTTATTATAATTGATGTCAATGTGATACTACCTAACAAAATATGAACATCATAAAGTTTGGGAAAAAAAAAAAGCAGAAATTGTGCTATTGTATGTAAACCACTTAACTCTCATTTTAGTCGGAGATTTCAGTTTTTAACCTCCCCTAAAAATACTGCTGCTATGTTCATATTGGCCTTTGTACTCCTAAAATTTAACTTTATCTTTTATAAGACACTGAAAAAGACAAACTTCAAGTAAGATACCACATATGTGCCTATACAAAATAAGATGAACTACAAGCATCTTAATTTGAACTAAAAGCCCCCTGTTAGATCAGGTAGTCATATTTCTGTACGACTTACTTAATTATGTGTAACTGCACGCTGTTCAGTATCTGGTCATAACATTAAAAAAAAGCTACCAATGTTGAATAAACACTGCAGAGAGGCAACTACTGGCACTTGCCAGTAATTGCAAGGATTTTATGGAGATGTAACAAAAATATTTTGGAGTTTACAAACAAGCTTGGCCCTTCATTGTTTCTAATGTTGACATAACACATACCAGAAAATAAAAAAGTATTTCAAAGACACAGTAGTTTACTTGACATCTGTCTAGATTTTATTTTAGGATAGCTGCATGAAAAAAAACAGCAAAAGCAAATAATAGTCCTTTTTAATCCATCCATTATTTCTTATTTTAAGGGCATGAATAGGAAAGGAAAAAAAGAAACCAGTGTTTGGATTTTAAGAAATGTACTCTAGAAGCGGTGTTAAAAGAAGCTGAAACACATGGTCTGAAATGCAAGTACTGGATCAACAGTACGGTTTACACTACTTTTTACGCTGTGCTGTCAGGCACACATTAGATCAATACAGAAGCAAATTAGGAAAGGCTCACCTCATTTTGCCTTTTGAAGTTATGTCAACTCGAACGGGCTCAAATTTATGAGCAGGAGATACCACTTCTACTACGTAAGATCCTGAAGGTACGTCATGAACGACAAAACTTCCATCTGTCCTGAAAAAAAATAACTGCCACTGAATTTCAACATTTTCAATGAATTTCAACCAATGCATAAGGGTGGTTTGTCTTTTTGTTTGTTTTTAAAATAAGTAAATTATCACTTTATACTATAAATCTTTAAATAGTAACAATGACCAAAAGGAAAATTAAGATAGATCATCACTCATAATATCAAGCCCCCGAAGATCATTAACACAGGCCACAACAACAGCAGAAATTACCAGTCATATTAAAGATTTCTTCATGTGCTTAAGCTATTGTCTTGCTGGAAGAATAATTCAAAAGTCTAAGTAAGATTTGAAATGATTAATTTCATTTATTCAAATGATAAAATACATACAATGAAGTTTACTTTGCTTCAATACTTCTGCTGGAATTAAAAAAAAAAAAAAGTAAAAACAAAAAAACAAATTGACATCCTACATTGTGTGGGAAGACATTAAAGATGATTTGCAAAGCACAAAACCCGCGGTCTGTGCCCTTACTGCAAAATAGAGATTTTTAATTTTAATTGCTTCTTTTAGGACTAGCCCACGCTGGAAAGCTATCACAACAAAAACGAAACTAAGAGCTCTGAACATGAACACAGAAGGGGTTTTCAGACAGACTGCTTTTATTTTAAAATATGAAACTTCAATATTCAGTGAAAATATTAGAGAAAAGATACTTGAAAGATTCAGCACCAGTTGTCATCAAATTAAAGTACAAAAACTTGTAGGTTTCCTCCTACGTGCTTTCCAGAAGCTTCCAAGAAGAAAAACTTTGTGTTCTCTACTGTTCTAAAATTAACATAAAAGGTACTTCCCCTAAAAATACGACTCAAAGTTAAGACCAAATAAGTTCTTCAAAGGGGAAAAAAAAAAAAAAAAAAGTAGGAAGACCCAACACATAAGAAACTCATGTCAGCAAACAAATAAATGAACCCTCGTAAAAGTGAATTTTGTCCTCCTGCCACTACCAGTTCTCTCTCAAAGATGCACATCACTTCCCACAGAAGCATATAAACAGTAATGTGAAGGTAGGTTTATCTAATACTTTGTGATAGTTTTAACCACTAAAAATGCGTAATTATCTTTTTTGCAACTGCTTTAAGGGTTTTTTCCCTGGGAATTCCCTTTTATTTTTTCCATTCTATACAATACGATTGTGATAAAATTGAAATACAGTTTTAAATTGAGATTTATTTACACTGCAAGGCAAATCCTCATTTCATATATTGGTATGAAATATTACCATTTTTAGAAAGAAAAAAGTTGAGTATTCACTACAGTGAGGAAACCAGTAAGATGTATAAAAATGTTATTTAGAAGTAACTTTATAATGCCAAGTAGTTACTTCCCTCTTTGTGATAAATGAACTGACATCCATTTAAAAATCAAAGTTTGCCTGAGTGATGGTGACAAATATATCCTCTGATAATGCAAATTATTTTATAATAATTTGCTTATTACAAGCAAACAAAACACGACATCGAAAATTAAAGCTTTTTAGCCAAAGGGTACTATTATTTTTGCCCAGTGTCTACATATACGTTTATCAAATTGAAAAACTCAAACATTAATCTTTTTGTTTTCTTTCTTAGCAATAGATTTATCAGATTATAAAATAACTGTACCAAATGAACATAACTAAAAGAGCTTTATAACTAGTTTACACTGTCATAAGTATGGTATGCTTTTAACTAAGATTATTTCTTTGTATTTTGGACAACTCCAGTTCCAATCTATTATTTTGAAAGTCATCAGTTCCAGGCAACTCATCAGCTCCATCACACATAAATAAAATGTAAGCCTCCTACAACTTGTTTGTACTGATCTATCAGGTGCTACATAGCAAGATTCTGTTAGTTTCGCAGGGCAAAATTTTTTGTGTTAGCCTATCAACATGGTCAAAGTTCAGTACAACTTTTACTACAGAGGGAATAATTAGAAGTGACCGATATTAATGACCTAGTACCTCTCTAATTCCATGTCAACCTCCCCAACTTTATACATGATTTAAGAATAAAATGCATTATACTGCATTTAAAAAACAAATCAAAAAAAACCAAAAACAACAGATTAGATTTTAGAATTAGCTTTTACTGTTAAAGCTGTGAAATGAATTTAACTTTTAGTCCTGAGAACGTTTTCTATGTCTGAGTATCTCCAGATCCTTAGGCAATCTGAATATATCCACTGCTACCTGAACTGAGTGAGGTAAGGCGACGTTTTATAGCTTCCAAATGCGACTGCACCATCTCGTACGAAGGACATATACGTTATAAATACACTTTTAAGTATCTTTCTTTGGTACGGTGGAAAGGCTGCTCACAGGCACTGTAACATATAACTACAGCTGCAACCTTCTGCCACAAACATTTCTGCATAGTAAATAGATGCTTTAAGAAGGGTGTTTAAGAAGTTGCAGAAGCTGCATCCCGAACAGTTTAGAGCAACCCATCTGCATTAAACACCGAGGTGCTCTTCACACCTGAACCCTTCCAGTCCCTGATACCTCAGGAGCCAACGGCCTCAGCCCCCGACCAGCGGCCGCAGCCCAGGCCCCGGCGGGGGGCAGCAGTCGCGCCAGCAGGGCCGGGGAGGCCGCTCCGGGCCCCGCCGCCGCCATGTCGCGGCCGGCCCCCGGCCCTCCCCCTGCCCCTGCCCCGGCGCTCACTTGAGGAAGCCGACGTGCTCCTCCCCGTCCACGAGCACTCGGGCCCCCGCGATCCAGTCCTGGGGCTTCACTCCCGGCACCACGGCCCGGCCCTCGATCTTAAACCGCTCCCCAGGGCCCGCGCCGCCCACCGGCTCCGCCGCCCCGACCGCCTCCGAGCCCCCGGCGCCGCGGAGCAGCGGCGACGCCAACAGCCACAGCAGCGCCAGCGGCACCGCGCCCGACATGGCCGCCGCGGCCGCCATCGCCACCGCCACCGAGGCGCATGCGCGGAACGCGACGCGACGCGACCCCAAGGCTATGCGCACGGAGAGCCGGGCGGTCAGCCCACTGCGCGTGCGCAACGGGCAGCGGAGAAAGAGGGCGGACGCCGCGCGCTTGCGCACACGGGAGAGTGAGGCGCCGGCACTCTGCGTCAGGAGCACTGACCAATAGGTGCGAGCGAGCTGCGGGCCGCGCGCAGGGGGCGGGCGCCAACCCCTCAGTCAGCGCCGCCTCCAGGGCGGGCTCTGCGTGAGGCGCCCTCACAGCCTGCCCACCGCGCGGCTGGGCAGTCCGTCACTGCGGCGAGGGTGGACGCGCAGCCTTTTTTTTTTTTTTTTTTTTTGTTCTTCTCCTTTTCCAGTTTATGAGTAAAACAAAGGCTGAGATAATTTGCTACTGAAAGTGTGGCAGGACACAAATGTCAAATAAAAGAACACAACACAGAGTGGGTGCATCTTCGGTTATAGAGGGGCCTATCCAGAATTAACACATTTTAGCTTTAAGTTAAATTTTGCTACAGCTTGAGTCAAGCACCTCTACCCCGGGAAAATACTACATAAAAGTTTACGAAAGCAAGAGGAGATCTGTCACTAAACCAAGGCCTTGAGCGTCTCCCTTCAACCCACTGTGTATCAACGCGGTTTGTTCCTGACGCTGAGCAGGAGCTCACTGGCAGTGCCCCAGTGCAGAGCGCCCTTAGTCTGGGAGCAGTTTCAGTGGAGAAGCCAACATGCTGTAATACCCAGCTTGCCCCCGTTTCCCCTCTGCATAGCATGTCCTATTATGTCATGCTTACTCACTGTCACGTTGTGCCTACACCTGCCTCTTTTACCTGTGTTACTTAATGTCAGAGTTAATTACTGAACACATTGGAAATATTATTTATTAAGCATGATTACCTTCAGAGATTATGAGCCTGGCCCCAAGCTGATACTCAATGAAAACACTGTATTGCGCCAGACATGATTCTGAAATGTCACTCCATGTGAGTGGAATAATGTGAATTATTTCTCCAGTTCTATCTTTGAGCTGCGTATTTGTTTTGGACAACTAGGAAGATTAAAGAGGTTTTTCTGTCACATAAAATCACAACATCTAAAACACTAGCAGTTTTGGGGGTAGAAAGAATTCTAGAAATTGATGTTAGAAGGAGCTTCTCTAAACTACATCACTTTCATTGAGACTTTTAAAATATTTTGTTAATAAAACAGCTACTTAAAATCACCAAGTGGCATGATTTGTGTTAAAGAAAGATTGAAACAATACTATTTCCAGTGTAACACCAGAAAGACATCGTTTCATACAGACATCTCATATTGCTAGTTTTTATATGCAGTTACGTAGAAACACTACTTCTTAGATGTCTTTGAAGAGCTGTATTGGGATGCTGTCAGACCACATAGAGTGGTCCTGCCTCCTAGTTTTAAGGAGTTCCTCAACCACATGTTTGTAAGTACCAAGCATAACGAGCTAAATAATTTATTTTTATAGGCTAGATTGGTGAACCCAAATAAAAGAAAATCACATTTGTTATTTCACACTCTATTTCATCCAAGAAGCTTCTCTCTGTATCACCCAGCTAACAAACTGACAAGTTACTTAACCTCTTGTCTAGGACCCTATCCTCACATAGAAATTCTCACTGTGGGCTCAGCTTTCAGATACATATATTTGTTTTTATACATGCAAAGCTTCTAATAGCCATATTGGCGTGCAACCTTTTTAATGTTAGGTAAACAGTCCTGCTCTCACTGTGCAACTTCCTTATATATTAGAAGCTGTATTTCATACAGAAACATTGGTTACCACATTTTGAAGGGTACACAACTGAGAAAATAATTCATTTGGTTGATTACCGCCTTTTCCATTAAGATTAGCTATAGTTAGCATTGAACTTGAGTGGATTGCACAATGATAGTTGTGAGCTTTGATATCATGATGTTGTAGGTGTTTGCCTTCTAGGTAAAAAAAACAACACACAAAACAAAGTAGTACAAGTGGAAACAAATAAAAATATCCATCTGTAAATTTATCAAAATAACATCAACTAGTGCTTTTCTTAGCACTTTATCTGGGAGGTCCTATCTATTTATTTATTTTTTTGTTGTTGTTTTCTGGAAGGAGTCTCACTATTGCCAAAGTTCTATCTGCAACCTTGTGTCAAGTGAATGCCTGATCAGAAGACAGATAAAACTGCCAAGCAACAGTTTCAATTCACTTTGAAACAAGAGAACCATTTAATCAGCTCCTGAATGTGCAATCGAGATTAATCTCCATGCTTTGTATCTGTCTCTTCATTGATGGATTCACTCCCTGAGTAACAGCTACCTAGAAACTGGCAAGTTCCTGGTAATTTCTGCCCTGCTCACAAGCACATTCTCACTTTTGTCTGGTTGGGTTACTTCAACCATCTGTCATTAATTCTACAGACCCGTCAGCCAGATGGATGAGAGCTGACAGTCCCTAATGGGTTGAACAAAGAGGAGGTCTAGACTAATATAATGTCCTCACATTGATAATGCTGAAATCCATATCTCCAGATTCTTGTCACTTTTGGTTTTCACGTACAAACTGAAAAGCAGCGGAGATGCACTAAATCCCTCTGAACTCTTTGAATGCAACATAAAAATCCATGAGTATCATAGCTGTTTAAAAGAATTGTGTATCCTGGGATACTGGTGAATAGTCTGAAGTTGCAGGGAAGTTTGTTCTCCCAAGAGGAAAAGAATTTTACCAAAATGTATCACTTAGAACTTATTTTTGTGCTGAATCTTTCACAGTCTGAATGCTAGCAAAACTTACTATATACAAATTTTTATTTTAATTCACCATTAACAAAGCGTTTTCATGAACTTCAGTTCACCTTTGAACATTTCAGTGCAATCGCTCTGAACACTTCTCTTTCCATGAAGCTAATAGCAATTTGGCTAATATTTAATTTGCTTTTGGAAATGAACAAGGTCCTGTAAGTGATGCTGGTTTACTTCAATACACTGGACTTCACTTGACCACATACAGCAGCAGCCCAGGATCTGTTTCCTGTGTGATTCAGCCAGTCATATGCAGAGCCGTTGACTTGCAGCAGACAAGCATGGAGCAGCTTTGGTCATCTGACTACTGTCTTAACCACAGTCTTTGAGTCAGTCCCCTGACTGCTATACAGGTATTGAGGCAATATCCAGTATGCCCCAGCATCCCAGATAAACAGTGCTGGTTCTGTGGAACCAAGGACATGGACCTGACTGAGGTGAAGAACAAATAAGAACTAGATATGCCTCCCAAATGCAGACAAAATTTTACACAAAGGAGCATCCAGAACACATTTTATTTTTTTCTATTTCAAACAAACAAACAATAAAAAGAAAAAAAGCAAGCATCAGAGTATTTTGTTGGTGAAAAATCCTGCAAGGAGCAGGAAAAAATAATTATTTATTACAAATTTGTATTATAGTAACAGAATAAAACTCTGCAAATTTAGAGTTTTAGTACTGTACAATCCAATAAAATTCTTGTGTTCAAGAGTGCTTTTTTAAAATAAAATAATCAGAGCTAAAAATAAATCATACTGCCCACCCAAGCAAGCAACTCTTTGAGAATAAAGAAATAGAAAGTAGGTGGAAGAATTCAGCATTAGGGCGCAGTGAAAGGCCACTGCCAGCTAACCCCTTCACTGAGCTCTCTCCTTCACAAGCACCTTTAGCAGATCTAAAAGCAGAACTAACAAAAATTGCACAGCATGTTTCCTCCAGTATTACTTTTTTTTTGTTAAACTGGAATCATTATGCCATCTACTGGCAATTTTCAGCGCTACACGAGAAGCATTTACCTAGTGTAAATGCAGAACGAGTATTGCAGTCTGCACTCAGTGACAATGTTTGCACTGTCCTGAATGTCAAATCTCCTGAGTGGGTCCTGCTTCTGGCTTGGGGCAGAAAGGCACGCTAGCCATGTCTTTATTTGCTCTAGAGTACCAGCTTGTTTCAAAGAGATTGCCTGCATGTGCTGTGGGTTGGGGCAGAGAGCTTTTAGCACCCTGTGAGCCCTCTGCATAAACTCTGCACCTCTAACACCTTCAACCCCACAGTGTGGTGCTAGCATGCTGCATGCTAGCAGCTGAAGGATTTCTGTCAAGAGCTAACTTTCTTTTGCTCCTTCTTTGCTTTCACGTCAAGTTGATCAGACAAACTTCATTGAGAACCGTTGAGATCCAGGTGCCTCCCCCAAGGTTTTGTTGCATGCTGAAAATCATCCAAGAAAAACTAAGTCATGAAACACATTTCTTGCACCCTGACACCTTAAATTACCAATTTCCATGCTGTACAACTTACTGAAGAAGCCTCTTTCTCCTTTCCTTGAGGACTTTAGCAGTTGGATAAGCACCAGAAAAATGACCCAGTGCTCCAATACTCAGGATTATCTTACCTTGCTTTCCTAGCAGGGACTTGATACTTCTCTTTCAGGTTTACCTTACCTTCATTTACCACCCCCAACTTCAGCACTTATATTCAGGTATTGTTTCCACCCTTCTGGTAACATATATCTGAAAAAGGGTAATGCTTTAGTATACTCATTCTCGTAAGTGTGATTAGCAAATGCTGACATAGATTGATGGCCAGCTTTGTCTGGTTGCAGTTGACTGAACTCAGACTTAATTCCTTGGGGGAAGAAATTTGATCATTAGTTTAAGTATGAGGAAAGGAGTTGGAGTTTTTTTTTTGTTTGTTTTTGGTTTTGTATTGTAGGAAAAGGGGCATTATTTTCTTGCTGCAAAAATTTCCACACCCCATCTTTGCAAGCAGAACAAATATGGGTGTAACACAATGGTAACCTGGAAGATGTTTTTACAGTGTTTTGAATTCCTCATCTGCTTCTGTTTACTACAAAAAATATGCCTGTGTCTCTGTTAAGCATTACTGTGCATAAACCATGCAAGCAGTGTGTTGAAGAACTATAGCACCCATTAAGCTGACTACAGAAGAAGCAATGCCACACAGAGCAGTGCTACGCATGCACACAGATTCCTGTGGTGTTGGCCTGTATGAACACCACTTGTAACCATTCAGTGTCATTCACAGCTCAAACGTGTCATTCACTGCTCAAATGACACATTGCTGTGACGTTTGGTTTCCAAAAATATGAACAGTGGAAAATCCTTATTTCTTGGTATGCAGTCTAAATGCTGTGCTGTTTTCTACCTACATAATGCCACAAGGTGGCCTCTACATAACACAGCATTATCATATCCCTTACAGAACCACATATAGAAGTTTATTTATTTATTTATTTTAACTGCACTACTGGCAATTAAGCACCACAAAATGTCATTCCTTCCTTTGTATTTCAAGCTGAAGATTTTCACATGCTTTGCAGAGTGGGTTCGTTCACATGGAAGGTATGACCCAGAGAGCACCTTGGTGGGATGTTCTGCTGGAAGAGAATTGCATTCAGTAACCAAGTAAAATGTTCTCAGTCAGATGTGCAAGGTCTCTGCCTTGGGATATCCTGTGTCCAACACGTGAAATACTGCTGTAATTCACACAGCCTTAAGCAATGTCTTAGATTATGCTACAGTTGCTTCTGTGCTAGGAGAAACTGAAGAAAGAAAGGCTAGAAGTGGCATCAAGGAGGCAACAAATTTATCTCCTATTGTGAAACAGTATGCAATTTTCAAGGGGATGGTTGACCCAAAACCACTAAAGATTGATTTGCATTATTTCTAAGCCCACTCTTCCTTAACATTTTTTTTTATTTTACATTTTTATAATTGGATTTAAAAGCATAACAAGGCAATTGGAACTGGATCATCTTTTTACAGATGACACACATTTTCTTTGGTGTATTAAATGTTACAAAAACTGATGCAGGATCTACTGCTAGTAAATCTGGATTCAAACTAACTACAAAAGAACAAAACTTGCACATCCATATTATTTTACAAAGCAACAGAAACAATGCTTGGCCTTCAACTCATTCTTCAGTGAAAATAACAGTAAATTGCAGTGGCTCTGAATTCACCTGGCTACTTCTTGAAATCAGAAATTAAGAAATTATTCTTCAGTGCCTCGTTTTTCCTGAAGCATTAGCTACTTCGCTTGTCATCTTCATTGGCAACTGAGGGAGCACTTTATGCATATACATATAAACACATTCTGGTTGTTCTTGAGAAGCTGAAAGTGCAGTTCTTGGCTTTAAGTACCTCTCTGTAAGTACCTGCTTTGTACAAGGCAGATATTTCATACACGCCTACATGTATATAACCTTACACATGCGCAGCTGATACCTGAGGGAGCTTGTCAGCTGCTGCTTCTTTGAAATGTAGCACTTACAAGAAGAGCTGCTCATAGCTTTTTCTTATTGTCATGTTTCACTGCATTGGCCCATGATTCTTTTGTAACTATTTAAAGCTATTATCAAAATAAGTGACTATTAAGGGTTTTCTACCCTTAAATTTTTGCCTTGTTTAGCTGAAGGAAATAACTTGGAGAATTACACTTCTGTGGCACTGTAAGAAAGCTAAAAAATAATCCTGTTTATGTCTTAGGTGCATTCCTATTTGTGTGGGCTGTTATGCTGAGTCACAAGACAAGCAGTAAAGCCTTTCCGTGACAAGCATGGGTTAATACCTCAACAAACTGCTCAAATGAACAACTGTGGTGAATTAGAGGCATTATCTGCCATTAATCAATGGCAAACAAGCTAATTTTCTATGTGTTGCTACATTGCTATTCAATGTGTTAAACAACAGCTTCATTAAAACACCATGATTGGCAGTTTTACAATAGTAATATTTCCTGTGTGATTTAAATAAGTCTATGCCAACCTTGGATGAGAGGTAAATAACAGTCCTAGGGGACTTCAGTGATCCTTACACTGTTTTTAAACTTTTTTTTTCTTTAATATTTCAGCTTGAAACAGGATTTTCCGTTTCACAGATCAGCACTGTGAGCTAAATTAGGTATATATTTTTAGGTAAATATATTTTTGGATTCACAGTACAGGCCTTATCATATAAAATCCTTATAATTGCAGTATAAAATTGTTCTTGCTATATATTTTTTTTCCTTTTTTGAGTTAGGCAAGTTTTTTTTTTTTTTTTTTTTTAATATTTCTCATATTACAGCTTGTCAATCTGGGGAAAAAATAGTAGCATAAATCCCTTTCAAATGCCTCTTCCCCCTCTAGCTATTTGCTTTCATTATTTGTGTACCTGTTTGACAGCAGGCTCCTCTGGGAAGCTCTGCATAATATCTGGTGAAATCCAGGGCCCACTGAAGCCTTGCCAAGGATAGCAGGAGTCATTAATTTAGCTTCACATTTTGCTTTTAGAATTTTTATTTTTGGCAAATAAAACAACTATCAGGAAACTACAGGAAAAAATGCTGCAGGATTTAATCTGTAAGCTTTTCCTCTCTCCTGGACCTGAAGAATTCAGTAATGCATCTTAAAAGTGGCGTTCACTCCAGGTGACAGAGAAACTAGTTTCTAGCTTAGATTTACATTTCATAAGTGCAAAGAAACACTTTTAGATATTGACATGCCAAAATAATAAGTACTGGAAAGAGGAAGCAAAATTAAATAATTGGTCAGGAATACTTTGTATTCATGCAGAAGTTATGGCCAGGGAGGAAGGAAGAAATTAAGTGCATAAGCACTTAACAAAAATGTACAGAAGCAAATTGCAGGCCCATGTCACACCTTCTTAGGACAGGGGGTGGGTGGGGAAGGGTACAACAGTCAAACAAAAAAACCCACTGACCTGCTCATCCCTGAAACTCATTGTTTTATTATATGATACCCCTTTCTCCATAAAATAACATGGTGTCTGATGCAAGTGCAGTTGGACTTTTAGATGGCTGCAGTGCAGGTATCTGGAGTAGAAGCATTCCTCAGTGAGGCCACAGAGAGCTTGAACTCAGGTGGAGCACCAGCACACCCCCTTGCAAGCTTTTACACAGCTGGTCTGGCTGGATAGTCTCTGTGATAGGGAAAAGACAGGGAGACTAAAACAACTGAGCATTTGCAATGAGAAGATTCTCCTGACACACAAACCTCACAGTGGCATCTTGACCTAAAACAGGCACACGCAGGAGAGAAACACAGGCACTGGATGATGGATGCAGCATTAGAAGATACTCCAAATCCATATCTAAGAGGAGTCCTGTTAGGACTACTGAGGGTTCAGCAAATGGGTCTGCTCCTTCCTTAGTAGGGGCAGTGGTGTGCCTGAGGCTCATACAGAGCAGCAGACTTGGGAGCTGTGCTCCAGCCACTCCACACATAACAGCTCTGCTATGGCTGACTGCTGGTGGTGCCATGAAAAGGTGAGATATGGGAGCAGCTGTGGTTCAGGGTGGCTTCAAGCACTCCCTAACACAGTAATTACTGGTTATAGTCCTTCTATCTCACCCCTGGATGCAGGAGTAAAAAGTGTGGCTTGCTGAAGTCATCTGATCCAAATTAGTTCTTCTTCCTCTCACTCAAGTTTCTCATCATTGAGATGGTAAAATTCAGTTACACTGCTGCAAAGCCACTACAGATGACACTTTCATCAAAAATGCAATGCTCCTAAACACCTGGTAAGACACTATTTCAGACTACTAAAATCAGGTCAAGTTCTGAATAAGTTCCCTGACCAAAAGACAACTTCAGGTTGTCTGACAGTTATGTCAATTATGTCAGACATGTCTGACAGTTATGCTGGACACCAAGAACCATGGTGGGCAGCAACCTCTTTGACAGAGCTCAGAGCTAATGGAAATAACCTGCTCTATGAGGTATGAAGAATAGCATAAGGGTAATGATAAACATTACAAAGGAGCTACAGATCAACCCACTTTGTCAGAAAAGTTGTTAATGAAGACACCAAGAACTGTGGATAAACAGTGTTCTACATATGGAAGCATATTAAGATAACGGTAAAAATGTGGTTATTTTACAGAGGAACAGAGAGAAAGTCTTGCCATTTGTTTCACATGCACAGAATTCTTAATTTGAGAACTGTTTCATCCAAACCAGACTTCAGTGAGTCACTCATTCTACAGCCTACAGAAAACTGTTAAATGAGAAAGCACGTATCAGGCAGGCTGACCGGAGGGTCAGGACTATGTACACTGAAGCCTGAATACAGAAATGCCAGAATACTCCTTGCTAGTCCCCAAGGTAAAGGCTGATGTTAGCAAGCTGCCAGCTCTGGAGACAGCTCCAAGGGCGTTCTCCTATTTACAGCCCTGCAGAATAAAGTGGCTCAGGTCATGCACCAAGTATTCAAGCAATCTTGAAAGTTGTATTTGACTACTAGAAAGCCGTAGTTGACTGCTAAAGCACAATGAACTAATCCTGAAGATCCATAACTTTGGGAAATCCTCAGATGAGCATTATGTCTCCTTTCTAAATTTAAAGAGGGTAGCAGCACTTATAATCTGACCACAGTGCTACCATATGCTGGAGATGAATTCTAGTTTTTGGTTTATTTATTTAAGCTTTTAGTTTTTCATAACAAGCTTCTCTATTCATCTGGGAAGCAACTCATGTTGCTTTTTAAATCAAGAGGTAAGAGATGGAAAGAATCCCTTCACAGATGTTAAGGGACTTGTCACTAAAAGAAACATACTTGAAAGGTCTAAGATCACAAAAGTGAGAATTTGAGATACCAATGAATCTAACAACCTGTACTCAGAGGGTGGAAAGCAAAAAACAATCCTCCCACATCTGTGCAACATGGTCACTCCCTAACTAGTCACAAGATTGCCGGTTGCAAATGTTCAGAGTTTGACAGTTTGAATTACTACTTGGTAGAATACTTATGTTTAAAAGCCATTCACATACACATACACACAAATACTCCTAATACAACAGTTTCTTCTTAAACCTGGTAGCTGAAATAGCCATTATGTTAACATGCCTCATTTTGCTTCTCTAGTGTTAATGTGATGTGTAAACAGCCAGTGTTATCCACATGTTCTCCATTAGAAGAACAGGCCCCTATGTTTTCAAGCTCCATGGCTCTAAGCTGATGATTTGATTTGTAGTAAGAAGCAGGAAGGCTTGAGATACAAGGCATCACTTGGGAAACAAGGTGTGCCAAATATGAAGGCATTTTGTTCTCACTTGGATAAGTGACAAGGTTGATGTGGATCCGGGAACTCTGCCAAGCAGATGTGCTCAAACTTGTTAGAGGGGTGGAAGAGCAACTGGGAAGAAACATGACTGCTCTGCAAGCACTGGGTCTCTAACCTCCCTCCTTCAAGTGCCTCACTGTTGTGGAATTGAGCACACAGGACTGGAAACACATCCTGGATTATCAAACCCAGATCTCCAGCTACCACAGGCACCCTTCTTAGGCAGTTGGATTTTTTTGTACCATATCTAAACCAAACACTCCCCTGCCCTCTATTTTAATCTTATACTAGACAGTTTCCTGAATGAACAGGCAACTAGCCACAATCCTGATGCGATTTTGCATGTGTTCAAGCCCTCAACACCCTTCTTGCAATTACTGATGACACCGCTCTGAGGGCAGTGTTTTTGGAGGAACAAACCCCTTGCAGCACTACCCCAGCATATAAATAGGAGATTAGTTGCCATGACCAACTACCCGGCTTACTCTTATGCTAATACTTGCTGTGGGAATAAGAGTTACTCCAGAAATAACTTGGACAATAATTGCTTCTGATGATTCTGAATCACTTCTGATGATTAAAAAAAAAGTCTGGCTCTTAGACTTACCAGAGCAAAAGCCAGAGAAATAGAATATGCCAGTTGTTATTATTTTAGTCCTGCTTTGGTTTACTACTTTATTAACAATGGCAAAAGCCTTACAGTGTTCAAAATGAGTTCTAGCCACTACTTGTACAATGACACTAATACTTGCCATTGTTAATGATACATTTACAGTTTTATCTACTTTTTTCTCCAGCTGGAGAATTTGGTGGCACACAGTCATCCTGTAATGACCTAATGCAGCAAGGTGGTTTTCCTCCGTTTCAGTCAGAAGCTTAATGCTACTTTAAACACACACACAGAAGTCTAAAGCTACTGGCTTCATGACAAAGTACTACAAAGTACAACGCAGATGGGAGGAAGTGTTTCTGCTCCCCAAACCAAACACACAAATACATCCTTTCTACATTCATTGTGGCAGTTCCATCAGCACAGAAGGGTTTGGTTTCTTACTAACAGGAGTTGTTAAGACTTCAGCTCCCCCAATAATTAGTTAACAACACAGCTGATTCACATGTGATAACACAACTTCATAGTAATGAAAGAGTCAGCTGTTAGGAGAATGAGTATTTGGGCAACTTCTCCTCTATTTAGATCCAAGCATTTCACAGGCCTCCTGGAAGCCGCAATCCCCCTGAAATAGTCATCTCTAAAAATGACTTCACTCTTACAAAAAATATTTTGACAAGTTTATCATATGCAGATGAGAAAAGCTTGCTTAAAACAATGGAGCAATGTGATGAAAGCACATTACCACAAAACACAAGAATATTGACTGCTTTTCTGAAGGTGGGATATTCACCATACTACTATTTAACTAAGGCTTTCAATACACAGAATACCTGAAAACTAACATTTAAAGTAGCAACTTCATTTTCAAAAAGTCAGAATTATGTTGGAATCTTGAAGCTAAGATTAAATACAACTAGAAAAAACTAAATCATCAACCTAAATTACAAGAGATAGTTGAAACTGTTTACAGGGCACTTTGAAGTATGACGCTAGGGTGTGTATTTGTTCCAACACACCCACAAGAGCAGGCAGCCTTGGAATGTAATATCTTGATATTTAGATTTTACTTGTTTCACAACACATATAATGCTCATTAAAAAAAAAAAAAGTCATAGAATGGTTTAGGTTGGAAGGTACCTTAAAGACCACCCAGTGCCAGCCTCCTGCCATGGGTAAGGACACCTCCCAGCAGACCAAGTTGCCCGAAGCCCCATCCAGCCTGGCCTTGAACACCTCCAGGGATGGGGCACCCACAGCTTCTCTGGGCAACCTCCTCCAGTGCCTCACCACCCTCTGAGTAAAGAATTTCTTTCTAATGCCTAATCTAAATCTACCCTCTTTAGTTTAAAGCCATTACTCCTTGCCCTATCACTACACTCCCTGAGTTCCTCCCCCACTTTCCCAGAGGCCCAAGAAAATGGTTGCAATTTCTGTAAATCCCATTAGTTTTGTTTCTTTCAAGCTAAGCATGTAGAAAACAGCTTCCTTCCCAAATTCAACGAACAGTGTTATTCACAGAAGTGTATTATTTTAAAGGAAGTCATACCTATATAAGTATTTTATAATTGTTTCAGGGACTACCATTTCCCAACAAGAATTCAAATTGCTTGAGAATTAAGGACAAAAAAAACTGTTGGGAACTGTAAACATGGCCATCTTGCATTTTGTTACAGCAACATACAGATGCTCAAATGAGAGCCCAATAGTCAGCTGTTGATCTATACCACAGCACTCCAGATACACAGTGCCTGAATTGAAGCAGTGATCTGTGTTAAACAGAAACAAGTATGAGCCACATTCAACCTGAAAGTCACAGATTTTTTTGGTAGCCATCACGTTGTTATAATCTACATAACAAGATACACTAGGAAACTATCACCACTATGGAAATGAAGATATTCCAGATCTGCTGTACTTGAAGTCTGTGCAATCATTTCTATTTACTTAGTTAAGGAACAGTGTAACACCTCCTGCCCCCTGTACTGCATGTTGATGAGTCCAGCTTAGTTCTCTGTGTTGTGTGTGTGTGGGGGAGAAGTACTGTAGCTATGGTAATTTAGAGTAAAAATATATATTTTTTCCAAGTTCAAAATCAACCTTGCATCCATGAATGCCCACTTCAATTAGCACGTATTAATACATGTGAGAAGTTCTAAAACAGTAACTTTCATGATTGTTTCTAAATTGTCTTACCTGTGTTTTGTCAGCTCCTCCCCCCAATATTAGATATTCACAGCATGCTTAGACTATAAAGAGAAAGAAATAACATCGAGTGCTGAAGAATGCATGCATGTAAGTACTTACATTTAGTCTCATTCCAAGGCAGAAAACATTTAACATGGAACAAGACTAAGCTGCGCAGAGGTAGAACACGAGGACTACCAACAAAAGCTAGCATTCCTCCTCTAACGCAGCATCACTTCTATATAAAGATCCTCAAGCAAAAAACAGATTTCATAAACTAAAGAATTTGCATTGTATAAAAGTTTGGGTAGCTCCACACCACTAGCATGGCTTGCATCAATTTGTATTTGGAAATTGATGAGTCACAACTACTTCCCTTTGTACCGGAAGACTGGGGACAAAGCACAGCTGCAAGTCTCCAGACATCCAGTCTTCTATAATATCCAAAGATCTGTCAAGATGAATGGCAGAAACTATTCATGAGTTTCAAAGCAAAACTTTACCTTGTGCAAGGCTTACTACATACAAAAATGTCTGTCCCTTCAAGGAACAAAAAAGACACTCAAAAGCCCACCACACCAGCATCTATCTTCAAAATTACCACTCATCAATGTAATACACAAAGACATTTAACTCCAAAATTTGCCTACTTCAGAAAAAGAAATTACAGGGTGCTCTAGGATACATTTGACAAAGCAATAGGACTGATGTCACAATTTATAGCATGTTCTTTTTTTTGTCCTTTCCTATTCTGCCATCCCTCCTGCTCCCCAAGTGTCAAAACCACAGTCTCTGATACTGTTGCAGCCTACATAAACCTATATAAAGGGAAAGATCATTTCACTTCGGTCTCACTAAAGAAGATAAGCTCCTGAAGCTTTTATTTTTTTATTTTTTTTAATACCAATAATGATTTGTCAGCACTATGAAACAGCCTGGAGCTACATGCAGTACTTGTCTATGATATGACTGTTCTGCTCTAGAATACTCTTAACTAAGAAACAGGTGTAACTCCTTCAAAATGGAGTTACACATAATCATTAACTCATGCAAGTTTCTCTATACCCAGCTAATTAATGGGATAGCTTTTTCAGCATCCACTCTTCAGCAAGCTATCAGCATTAATGGTTACATTTACAGTGTGTTTGTATGTGTGTGTATATATATATATATATATATATATATATATTTTAAATTAAAGTCCTAAATCACTCTTCAAGTAAAAACTCTTTCAGAACAGCCTCTGGAGAATACCAAAGCAAAATACATTCTAGGACATCATACTGTTTTCAAGGACATTAATTTCATATCAAGTAGTATAACATGAAGAAAAGCTTTGCAGTGGCATCCTTCATCCTCAAGTACTCCTGTGCTCTGTATCACAAGAACAAAGAGGATAAAGGATTAATTCTGCCTGGTTCTTTCACACATCCTAGAAGAAGCAGCTTCACAAAGTATTACTTCAGACAATAATAAAAAGATTAGCATCTAGGCACATGAGTGTTCATAAACTTAAAATTCATTCTTGGTTTCACTGAGATAACTACATGGATTTCACGGAACTACAAGCATTTTTTTTTTTTTTTTTTTACTTGTATCACCTTTGAGCAGACATTATACATATACATTCTATTACAGCAAAATTGGTTTGTAACTAGTTGAGAATTAAAGAGCATACAAGCTGAACCTGAATTTCAACCTGAATAGCTAAATGAGTTATTTAAAAACATGACAAAAAAAATCACTCAGTAATGGACAGTAGCCAGAGTTCTGTTGATACGTCAATGAATCCTGTTCTTATAGTCTAGCAGCTGCCTGAAAACGGTAAAAAAAAATCCTTTTAAATAAGGCACAGATACTAACAACTTCATGTTTAACACTGTATTATTGATGCTGTCAAAATACAACTTCTGACAGTTTAAAATAACACATTCTTTTATTATATAAATATCAATAATGATTCTCAAGACAATCTTACCTCACCATTCGAACAAAAGCACCATCCACAGTTAAAAATGGTGGAAACCCATGGCTGTATGCATAATTCAGTATCAGCCCATATGTTCATATTTATAGTTCAGCAGAGTTTTTGAATAGTAGAATATTTCATTTTATTACAGCAATTACTTCTTGTATTATCTGGAAGACATGGCCATGAATTTCTTCACCTTGTCTATAAAAACCAGGAGACATTAAAATCCAAGTTTCTACCACCTTTACGGTATGCTTCTTGAGGAATAATCTAAGAGCTTCATCTAAGAGCTTCAGCCATTACATCCCAAATTCTGAAGTCAGCCTTTGTTACCTTTATATTTAAGCATTCCACTATCCATTATCATACTGTAGTTCCTTGATTTATTTTTACTTGACAGAGAAAATATTTTGAAAAGCATCAGGTCCTATCTCAAAGTCTTTGGAATGTGAAATACCTCTAAGTAATGTATAATTCTAGCAAAAAAGAGTTGTGCTATGCAAATCTCAAGAGAACATCCCACTAAATTATCAGTTTTGGGATGTCCCAAACATTCTTCCCTGTAGCTGACTGCTCTGGAAAGCACAAAACCTTTGGTGGTTTAAAGAATATTCAAATAACCAAAAAGTACCAAGTTCTGATGACAGATTTCTAATTGGCCTTCTGAAGTCAGCAATAATGACACATAAATTAAGCACAAACTATAAAATGAAGCAACAGGAGACCTAAAGCTGTTGACCACTACTTAAGTTCAAAACTCATTAGTTTCACCTGTTAAGTAAAAACCACTTGAGGCTATCAAAAGTCTTTCTCCTGCCTAGCACTTCAATAAAAGAGCATATGCTTGATGTTAGGCATGAAAATAACCCTAAGCACTTTGTTTCCCCATAGAAGGTAATTTGGTGATGCATGTGTATTATTAAGTGAACAGCTGGCACTGCATATGACTTAATTAGAAAAGCATGCTCCCTAATCACAAAAAAAAAAGCAGTAGAAAACCTAAAAACAAAACTCCCTCAGAGCTATTCATCTACAGCTTTTAAATTAAAATAGCACAGAATGGCAATAGGAGAAGAACAGTTTATAGTTGTATTTTCAATGTTTTTGTTATTTTAAGTTTGAAGTAGTATGAATTTATCATGAGTAAATCTGGTTGTCGAATTTTGCAACATTTTGTCAATTTCTTAGAGGAGGTAGTATGTAAAGGGTATAACTTGAATAACATGGCCTCAACTGGCTGTAAACATTTTACGAACAATAGATATATCTACAATAAAAAGTACTGTGGAAGAAATTGTTCTAGAAATTTTTATGAACTTGAAAAGAAAAAAGATACATTTAATATATTTACTTATTTGCATGTAGTTTAAATGATACAGAACAAGATTATTGTGTTAGAAATCCACATACAATATAAAAACATTTGTTAGACAAATTCACCATTCTGCTCACATTTGTAATAACTGTTTATCCAAGCTTAACTTCAGGTATTTATAATATTTCATACATGAATTTTTGTCAGTGTGCAATGTTTCATAAACAACTACACAATGTGAAACCCTGATTTTTGTAGTAGTTTTTCAACACAATCTGAACGTAATAGCTATTTGCATCTTATCACATTGGCTTTTTGAAACACTAGTAATTAAGGCATCTTTGCTGTATAGTTTCTCAATAGTGCAAACAAAAGTCTTTAATTTTGATTAAAACAGAAGAAATTCAATATTACAAAGTTTTCTTTAACATAAATGGAAGATAGTTGTGCATTTTGGAGTTCTTGTGAAAAACACTTAAAAGCTCTTAATGCTGATTACTCTTGTTGATTCATTATAACTGGTTCTGCTGTCTTGTCTTCATGATGGTATAATTCACCTTTTTATGCGATGTTGTAGTAAAACAGTAGCATTTAAATGAATACCTAGTAACTGAACGAATCCCAAATGCAGCAAAGGCATACAGTTTTCATAGTGCACTTTCACCTCACTGAAGTAAAAGTTGCTCCTACTAGACATTTTTCCACTTCAATGTGAAGTAGATTGTTAGGATTTTGTTAGTGGTTTCATTAAACAGCTTGACAGTTCAGTTCTCTTCCGCCAATATTTCTCAAAAGGCTTTCAGAAATAGTACATACTTCAGGGATATTTTAGGGGATTGTTTCACCACATAAGCACACCATTTCTCAGTCATGTCAGTGTAGTTGTAATAAATAAGCATTTACATCCTAGAAAGAAAAAAAGAAGAAAGTGTTTGTCACATCGCTTAAGGCTGTAACATCAACTGTATGTTTGAAGCATGGCAATCAATCAGGACCATAATACAATAAAATTATGTTTAGGCCAAATTTCAGAACAGGTTATCCACAAATTCAGGATTATTTTCAATTAATGCTTTTAAGAACACTCCTTTACGCTAAAATGCCTGCAAGCACAGTGAAATTAGTTTCCAAAGCCATCAACTTAATTTTTCTTCTGCTCTCTGCATGCACACCAATGGCAGGAAAAAAACATCATCATTTAGTGATATTATGTATATGAACTGCGTTTATTAAGGGTTCTATCTTCCCTCCAACCCCTCCAACATTCATGTACTATTCTTTTTGCTCCCTACTTGTTCAGGTAGGTGGCCTTGGTCACAATCTATCCTGGTATACCTTGTAGAGCAGGCAAATGAACAGAAAGGGTACCTCAGTGTTAGAGAAACAAACTGGCACTTGGTGTAACTATGTTGACCTACCAGATGAACAGAGCAATCTATAATAAAAACTCTAATTGCTCTACCAGTTGTGAGTTACAACTCTTCTCTTCTGCATCACATCTGCAACTCTGCAAGGAGTTTGCAACTATCTTTGTAGAGATGTCAATATTACAGGCCACAGAGGCTCAGCAGTCCCAGGACAAGATATAACTTATTTGATTGATAAAACAAAGTGACAAATTCTATACCCATAGAACTGTAGATGCCAAAGCTCCTGCAGATATAACAAAGCAGGCAATCTCCACGTTCTTTTCAAGTTTACTCTAATCCGAGCTCTAGCCACATGGCTGCTTTATATCCTGGCTCATTCCATACCTTTATTAGGTATGGAATGCCAAGGAGATGGGGGTTTCCTCACTCAGTGTAACCTTTGGTGCCCAGCCTCAGAAAACCATCTTTAGAGAGATGAGTACCATGACCAGTACCATGGTCATGCATTTATCAGACACCCTTAAGCACAGCATTAAAGCATAGCATTAAGCACAGTCAGATGAAGAAAGACAGAGGGGGGTTCACTTCAGATGGAGACACTCTTCTGCTCTCCACAAAGTCACCATTTTCTAAGCACTAGGCCAGCAAAAACTTTAGAACTTAGCATGTTGTCACTTGCCCCAGTCACCTGACATGTAAATGCAAACAACACTGCTGGGCTCAGATTCTCTATGTTGCATCACCCTTACACAACTGGTACAGCAGATCTTAGAGAAAACATCTGTCCTTCCACAGTCTACCTACTCATCTGAACTATTTTCTACATTATTTTAAAATCTTACTACTATTAACCATTTCATTAAGGAGACAGTTTCTCTATAAAGGAAAAAAATGATAAAAATTCACTATTAGCATTCTAAACCACACTATTATCATCACTTGGCATTCACTCTGAATTTCTGCGAAAACTGGGCAATACACTTGAGCCTTAGCGAAAAATATTCTAGCAGTAAATCTGTTTGTCCTTCAATAGTTTAAAGTAAATAACATCCAAACAGAGGAATACTGCAGATGATATAGCTATACTGATTACTAAACACAACTGGAAATGGATTACCTTAGCTATATTACCAGTATATCCTGGAACCAGAGTAAGATGATTCTCTTGTTCCCATAATCCACTTAACAGTTCTTTTAAAATGTGAATATTTCTGAAAAATAACAGATACCAGATTGTAAAATATATGCTACAGCATAAAATATGTAATTATAATACGTAAATTATATTTGTAAAATATATGCTTCAGCAGGCTTGATTGTACATATAATACTGCATATAGACAGTCTTAACATTGCCACAAAGCTGGATCAATTTTATTTATTTATTTATTTTTTACTTCTGTAGCATTTATATTACTCACGATATGACTATTCCATATTTGTTAGAACTCCAGTTAAAAATAGTAAAAAAACAGAACAGGACAACCCTTAAAGTAAGTTTCCAAACACTATCTGTGGCTTGAGAACTTAAGAACTAACTTTAAGTGCTTTTAAGCTTTTACTTGATGATACTTATGAGTATCTTCTGCAGATAAATTTGATTAGCAGGAATACACCTCAATACAGATTGAGATGAACAAGCTACAGAAATATTTAAATATTTTCAAATACTATACTCACCTATCATCTGCCCTCTCTGTATGTGAAGATAGTTCTGACCACCATCTTTTAATGACAGCCTGAAGCCAGTTTAAACCAACTATCACATATCTGTAAGAACATATTTTACACAATTTAAATATCCATAGGTCAGATAATGCATTAATAGAAATAGGAAAGCAACACATTTTCTGTTCTGGAAGAGAAATCTAGATGAAATCTCAAATCTACATACCTCCCTATGTTTTCATTTTCAAAGTAGTAAACAGAAGCTCTTGTAAGAAGCAGAAATGCTTTGGATGTTTTGCCTGAAAGCTTTCAGGATTCTGTATTATAGAACATGCTAAACTCTTGGTGCCATTCTGCTTTACTATTTAGGATGAATAAATCTACATGAGGGAAAAGCTAGTTCACCCTTTAACCTTGCATTAGAGTTTTTGCACCACTGAATATTTTAAAAGAGAAATGAAGGTTCCCAGCAACCTTCTTTAGGTAGGTGCTTCCCAGAGAAGGCAGGGCTGAGGGGAAGGAAGAAAAGTCCAGGGACTAAGCACCTTTAAACACAAGGGAACTGAATGTCCAGGAAGGAATAATATTTAAAAAGTATCTGAAAATGATACTTACTCCTCATATTTGCTTTTAAGTAGTGATTTCACTAAAGGCAAAAGATCTACACAGCAGCCAATTGAAATATATGGTTTTTCTTCCTGTAAACTTAAAAAAACAAGATGTTTCAGAAGTGCCAGAACTTCAATGAGGATATGGTAGATTCTCACCCCCCCACTTGTGTTTGTACCTGTTTGTAAGCACGGGAAGGCAGTCTACTACTACTCCAAGATCCTGTATCCTAGGAACATTGAGGACAAACAAGTGTTACTAGTAGAACATAACTCATAATGGAAACATAGGTTGAACTAATACATAATTATAGCTAAGTTACAAGATTTAAGGAAACCCTAAAAAATTGTAACATGTTTGGGAGTGCTACTGCTTTAAGAATGTAAAGTAAGAGATTCTCAATTTACCTCACTAGGTAGGCTACCAGTTCACTTATACTTCTCCTTCTCCAAAAGGTTAAAGCTACATTCAGCCTCAGATTCCTGCTGAAAAGAACTTGAGCCATAGTTTCATGGTCCTGAGAAACCTGTATAATGTTTTTAAGAACACAAAAGTTTACTGCAAGTTAAATGCCAGTAATGACACAATAAGTTGCCCTAATATGGTAATGTAGTATATGAAAATATACTTTTCTACCTGTATGAGTGGTTTTAGAAATCTACTTAATAATGGTCTTAAAAATGGAGGTTTCCCTTAGGACGGAGCATAGATTAAGGCTACTTTACCCAAAAGCTGCAAGAATAAGGTCTGTAAACACCTAAGTCTAACAGTTACAAAGAGCACTCAAGTATAAACCTATAGCTCTCACTAACTTTGAGGAACATTTACTTTGCTACTAATTTCAAGAACTCTATCAATTTGGTTTGGAACAATAAATGTAATTATTAAAGGTTCACTTGTGAAAACACTTGTTCTCAAACTGAAGTACTTTATTCAATTGTATCTTGGATTGGAACGAACACTGCACTGCCACCCACATCTCTCAAATCCAGTTAAACAGTCATCTACGGCCGGTGATCTGGTTCTTACGTTTCTCAAATGAATCTTGCCTCCATCTTCATTTGTAAACAACCATGTCTCTGAAGTGGAGAGACATGGATTTGACAGGTATACCACTCAGTGCTTAAGGACTGGCTGGATGATCACATTCAAAGAGTTTTAGTCAACAGCTCAATGTCCGGGTGGAAACCAATGACAAGTGGTGTTCCTCAGGGGCCAGTATTGGGACCAGCACTATTTAACATCTCTGTCAGTGACGTGGACAGTGAAATTGAGAGCACCCTCAGCAAGTCTGCTGATGACACCAAGCTGCATGGTGCTGTCTACACACTGGAGGGAAGGGATGCCATCCAGAGGGACCCTCACAAGCTTAAGAGGCGGGCCGGTGCGAACCTCATTAAGTTCAACAAGGCCAAGTACAAGGTCCTGCATCTAGCCTGGGGCAATCCCAAACATGAATACAGGCTGTGACGAGTGGATTGAGAGCAGCCTCACAGAAGACTTGGGGGTGTTGGTGGCAGCCCTGTCACAAAACACATCTATTTCACTTCAGTATTTGACCTTCTAGCCACTCTCAGCAGCTGCGAAAGCATTTATGGAGCTTCCTTAAGTAATCTCACCACAAACACTCATACAATCATTTAAATTACTTTCATGTACACCAAGCTGACACTGCTACTGGAAGTGGTCCCATCTTAACCTCACTAGGTTATTTCCATCTATACACCAACACTTTCATGCTTCCATAAACATGTAGGTAGCAATGCATTATACCAACCATGAAACCCAACCTGGTCAAAAGAGTATTTTTTCCTTTGGTGCTGGTATAGTTTTAACCCAGACTATGCTGTCAGATCTAAATTCTCAGGCTGACAAAGTGGCAGAACAACTACTGTTGGCAACTGAACCACAGTAAACAGACTAATAAAGACTGTAAATCACAAGCCTTGAGCTAATTTGTATGTTAAGAAAATTAATCTATTCAAAAACGTCCACAGCTAACTACACAAAAACTACCAGAAACTCAACTTACCTCTGAAAAAAATCCACTATATTTGGATGAGGGGCCTTCTGTTTGAGATGAGCCAGAGTCACTAGAATTCAGCAAGTGCGTACGACTGTCGTGCAGTTTTGCTGGCAGATTCCCTGCACAAGCCAGTTCATTTTCTTTATTTGCCATGTCACAGCCCCTTGATTTAGGGAACTGTTTCTTTTTATAACAAGGCTTTGGAGTATAACAACGAACTTTTCTTTTACAATACACTACTTTGAAGAGAGACAGGGGACTGGTCACTGTTTTTCCAACTGTTACTCTACAAAAACAAAGCAGTATTTTAGTAAAGGTTACTCTAAACTTAATTCAACACTTTACATTAAAATATATCATTATGAATGCAACAGTAAACTTGCAGGTTACAGTTTTACCCCCAGTATATACCTTCATGACATTTATGTTATCAGAAATGAGAGCTAACCCCAATATCGTTTTCCTGCTTTTTTGAATGGAAAGGACTCATTGTTATGGAAGTAGACACAAAAAACAAGTACTGTGAGTAAAATTAAGATCTTCCATTGTGTCTGTCTGGGTGTTGCAATAAATTTAAACTGGTTCTTCCTCCCTCTCTCCTGAAACTCAGACTCTTATACAGCAAGGCCCTCCTACCTGTTTGTGTATGAAGCCAGCTGTTTTGGAGATTTCTTACCCTGTGAGAAAGGGAATAGGGAAGAACAAACTATTACTACAGAGACAAAAAATTCCACAGTTCACACACACACACACAAAAAAAAAATGAAGTCCTGGTTTATCAAGAACTGGACTAAGTTTACCACAGATCCCCTCCCACTCACTCCTCCTAGTCTGCAACTGAAGCACAGCTATATTAACGTTCCTGTAATTGTCAAGTATTTCACAGTTACATATAGACAAACTAGCTCTGCCACAGCTGTCCTTGGAACATCACAGTCACTGACAGGCTTGTGGTATCTCTGGCAAGAGGTAGAATTGTGACATCAGAGATAGATTCTTTACTTACTAGCAAACTGAAAACTGTGTCTAATATAAAAAGTCTTCTGAAATTTGATGTCAAAACTACATTTCCTGTCTCTCATACACATTTAAATGTATAATGCCAATAATACAGGCTGGCAGATGCTAGGAAAATAACAGCAGAAGAATACTCTTCCTCCAAAGTACAACAAAAATCAAGACCAACTTAGACAGCATCGTCTTGATTATCCTGAATTTGTTCATATGAAACAGATAAGCACCCTGATAACAATGAGGCTGTGTAGGACAGTAATATCCTGAACAAATAAAATTCATTCAAAGATGTGTCATAGAGATTCACAAAACTTTCGAAAATTAAGCAACAATTCAAAGATGAATTTCTAAAGATTTTTTTCCTTACAGTAATCTTCATTAAATGAAGCTTTAAAACATTGAAGGTGAGTTGAATTGTGACATTCTGGTCTAATTAAAAAAGCATTAAGGTGTTAAAATATTTTCATATAAACAGGTACTACAATTACAAACTGCAAAAATTTAAACTTGAAAATGTGTACTACTGATGATATTTAAGTTGCGCACATCTGCAAAATACTGCCAAAACAATGACTGTTTTGATAAATGATAAAACCACGTGAATTTCAATACATTGTCTCAATACATCCACAGACAAAGAGGATACTGGCATCTTTATCACTGTTTCAAGTGATCTAACATTAAACTTACCTCCCTACTACTTCCTCTGTACCCCATCAGCCTGCATTAGCAGATTTCTTCAGCAAGTAGCAAAGGTAAGAAGTTACGAAAAAGTGTTTGTGGCTTGCAAAAAATCCAGTAAAAGTACCTGTATTATTAGACAATGTGGTAGATCGAGCCACATAATAACAGAATGGCAGGTCCACTTCAATGCAGCTATTTCACCTACCCCACCTATCACTTTTGTCACGTAAGCTTTTAGAAAGAGAAAACTTTGATAATAGAATTCCTCCTCTGAAACGGTTATTGGCTAGATTGCTGAAAAGAAGGCATGAGCAGAACCACATCAGTACCTACTCCTCATGTGGAGGACACATATCTGTGCAATCACTGCATGTGTTATAATGCATATTTTTTATAACAATCGCTGTTCAAGTTCTACTGCACATGCAAACATGGAACATGAGCACTACATATCCAGTTTTAGACTGCTTGGAGCTATGAACTTCTGTTTGAACATTTACTTCAGTTTCAACAGAGGACATGATAAAAACCTTACCTCCTTCATGATCTTTCTAGTGGAAGAAGAAATTCTTTTTCTGGGGAGATCGAGACAACCTTCGATATGCAAAACTTTCTGTTTTCTAACATTGTGGGCTTCAGAGGCCATAATCTCTCAAATTCCTATTTTCAAGGAAAAGGTCATCTTTAGTCATATTTTGTGAAACTTCCTTCAAATGCAGCTAGCAAAACCAGTTAAAACAGTTCAACTATTTGCAAGATATACCATAATAGAAATAAACAGACATTACTGTTTAGCAAATGTTAGCTGGAGGCCTTTATGATTATTAACATGCTGATAATCACTTCACAAATTCTCAAGTAGTTTTCCTCAAAAAGCAAACAACTCCCCTCTCCTCCATGCCTAAGAAACATACCATCTGTTTTCAGACCAGCTCAGTATACCTGCACTGTGAGGCGCCACACAGACAAGAATTAAAGCAAAGAATAAAACAAATTATTTAGGAGACACCTTCCTGCTAATCTATTTCATCTACCACCTGAAGAAAAATAGGTCAGAATGAAAAACAGCTAAATAAAAATCTTTGTTTTTCAGGAATAAGATAAGATTCACCAGAAGAACAAAGACTAAACAAAATAAAAAAACTTGTTGGCAATTCACTCCCCCCCAACTTTTCCTCAGCATATAACCTGGCTGCTGCTTGTAGTAAAGTCTTTGTACCACAATTAACCAGTAAGAAAGTGTCCAAAGTACTGGTTTTGAAATATGCAAATATTTCTATAAGAACCAAGCAAAGTATTGAGACAGACCAACAAAATCCAAAACCAGAATGTGCAACTAAGTGATACAGAAAACCCTTTCCTTGAGACTGGCTTCACAAACTACATTGTTGTGGAGCACTATTCTTACCAAAATGTTTCAGCAGAACACCCTACCTTACTTTTAAGAGCAACCACTTATTCTTTTTCCACCCTTAAATGGCAACGCTCTGGTCCCAACACTAGTACCTCAATTTCTCCCCTCCACCCTTAATACCAACAGACCTACCCCTTCTCTCACATTTAGTAGGTTTATCCCATATTAAGAACTTCACTGAGCACTGAAAAAGATGGCAAACAGCTGCTTAGATAAGATTGTTCAAAGCAGTAGCCAAAAGCCATCAAATTAAACAAATAGGTTGCAGGTTCAAAACAAAGTAGGTGGTGTACATCTTCACAAAATTACATCATAGGATACTGCTCAAACTTAGCAAAATATTAAAATGTTTTTCTTTAACACCGTTTTCTTTAGAACAAGATCAATATCCAAGAGCCTCATTTGATGTCTCTCTCAAAAAAGAAGGGTAATACACTAACGTAAATCCTTACCCTTTAAAAAAGGAACACAGCCCTCAAACTAACAACTTTGGCAAGCCCCAGCATCATTTAACAGTTGGCTGTCCATATTTCTATGGATACTAAGTTAGATAAGTCTAGTTCATTAACTTGATTTTTTGTTGCAGGACAACCTGCAACAACCGCAGCTAAATCCCACAGAATCAACCTGTCAGATGCTAGAATTTCCATAACCTTGGTTCCCAAAGAACCATTTTTGTTACTGTCCCTGTGACACCATGACAGCTTACAGCCCTTTGTTCAGGATGTTGAGATGATTTATTAAACAGGCAAGAAAGAAGTCAAACTACCCTCATCTTTCATGCAAAGCACTGAGCAAGAATCTGATTCCTAATGTATTAAACAGCACTGTTAAATGGGAACAAATTTCAATTAAGATTGAAAAATAATGTAAGGGAAGAAAGAAACATCTAGCAAGAATATTTGAAAAATCACAAGAAATCAGTAAACAGAAATCAGATTAAAAAGCTTGAGAAAATGACACAAACATTGAGAGTCAAAATACCTGAACTGGAAAGAAAAAAAATTGCTACATACAAATGTGCCCAGAAGAGGAAAGTAAAGAGGATTACACACTGACAAATTTGATGTAAGAACATAATGCCCTCTAGCCTCCCTGTTGAAACAGGAAAAGACAAAACTATCAGTTCTTTCTTCAGAGGCCAGGAACAGAGACTCCAAAAGGCCAACAGATGATCTGATACAAAGAAGAACCTGGTGAAGCGAAGCAAATCCTTTACATTTGTGCTCAGTGTCCTACTGCTTAAAAGAGGTTTCCATAGTTTAACTTTTTTGTGAGGGTCTCTAAAGATGCAGAAACAGCAGCTAGTGTAAGCAAAATAAACACTACCACCCCCAAAACTGGATGATACTCATCCATAAGTTGTAAGAACTCACAAAGAAATTGCCATGCTATTAACCAAGGTACAGAGAACCTCTTCCTTAGAGCTGCCAGCACACCTACAGGAATCACATGTGGAAAATACAGTCAGTATTTAAAGATGGCCCCAAGGAAGATCCAGACTGACATCCGTGTTGTGCAAATTGGCAAACAATGCAATTAAGAGAAGAATTAGTAGATACAAATAATATATTGGGAAAGTCAAGCTGGCTGCCGAAAGCATGTCTTGCCTTGAAAAATTAATGGAATTCTCCGAGATTGTGAAGTAGTACAGTATCGATAAAGGAGATTTAAATGATAGATTGTATCCGAGTTTCTGACAAGCTTCCAGAAGTTACTTACTCACTTAAGTCTTTCAAGGAAGCTAAGCAACCTAGTGATATGAGGGAAAGTCTTTGCATGGAGAAATAGCTAAGAAACAGTAATAAGTGGTCTAAGCAGTTCCTACAGCAAAGATCAGTGGAATCCTGCAGAAAGAGAACTGTGCTGTTCAATGCTGTTTGATATATTCATAAAGGGGGTGGTATCACAAAGGGGGTGATATGGTCAGTCTTAAGTTTTTAAGTTACACAAGACACTAAAGATGAGGACTAGCTAAAGAATTAAAGGACTGTGATGAACAATAACCAGAAGCAATGATTATAGATGAACGTAGAGGAAAGCACGCATGTCTGCAGGCATGAGGAAATTCTGGGTTCATCCACAGAATTACAAATGCCAAACTAATAACCACCCACAATAATATAATATGACAATTTACTTTAGATCATTTGGATTGCTCAGTACTGCATATGGATCAATAGATAGCTAGAAAAACAGACACAGCACTGTTGTGACAGCGTGTAGAACTAATTTGTGCCTCTATTTCAAGTATGGTGTGCAAGTTTAGTCTCCTTCCCCTCAAAACAAAAAGAAACGAAACACCTCATCTCAAATAACTTACGATGAAAATAAAAAAGGACTCAAATGTGAGTAAAAAACAGTATGGAATACCTTCCATACAATGAGAAATTGAATAGACCAAGACTTTTCAGTCTGCCAAGGAGGTTACTTACAGCAAAGAGGGGAGGAAATAAAGGCCTATATCACAAATAGCTTGGAAAAGTTGCATAGAGATAGTTCACCATCTTGCCCAAATTAAAGTGGTAAAAGACACTAGCCAAAGACAGACTTAGATTCAAAATGAACAAAAGAAGGTGGTTCTTTGTGCATATAATAAAGCTGAACTTGCCACAGGATGTTGTGAACCTGAATATTTAGAGGGCAGACTGCAAAGTCAAAAAAATACACTGAAAATGATTAAATGCAGAAACAATCTAAAATAGCCAAGAGCAGGAAACAGAAGAATCTGGTTTGTCCAAACCTAATACTGCTATAATGAACTTAGTCCATGTCAAGAAGCCTGCTTCCAAAGGTTTAGAAATGCATGACAAAATGCTCATTGTTCAGCAATTAAAAACATATATGCTAGAGAATGAGAGGTACTTTACAGGCCTCTGCAGAACTTGAATTTCTTATCTGATAAGAGATATTCTCTAGGAATAGAGACTACCACCCAATGCTATGAGAAGTATGTGGAGGGTTTTTAAACTGTCACTAGCTATTATTTTATACCAGATCAAACAGCTTATACCTTAATGTCACAAATTTAATGATTCCCTTACGATGAATACAGGTTAGCAGTATTTGTTCCGAACTGTCCTTTATCATGTCATTACAGCCAATTAGACTCCTTTGCTTTATATTATTTTAAAAATAAACTAAGGATAGAACAAAAGTCTTCTGAGCTTGCCCAAAAAAAGGGCTAAGGCTAATCTTAAACCCTGTCATAAATTGTGACAGACTGCAAATCTGAAGAAGAGATGCCCAAGTTTAATAACTTTAACAACCCTTACATAGGTTGACATCTGCTTAGAGAAGTCCTTATCTCTCTTTTACTCTCTTCAATTTTCAGGAAACAGAGACTGAAGTAACAGCAGCCATATATCCTGGTAAATCAGCTTATTCATACCCAGTCACAGATATTACCTTGACAAAGTTTTCCTGATAATGCTATTATCTTTTTTTTTTTTTTAATAATAAAAAAACCAACCTCTGAACACTCCCAGATGCAATACACCTTTAAAGCTATACCAGAGGCAGGCAAAGAAGGAGCACTGAATGGCTTTCAAAGATAGTAGTAAATGGCTTTAAAGCATGTAACTGTCAAAGGCAAGTATTAACAAATGCAGCCACTCCCTCCCATCGTCCTATGGTTTTGGGCATGGCCCCCAGAAAGGGACAAACTTTTCTTCACATGTTATGTAATCTTCATATGTATTAACATAACATTAATTTCTTACAGAACAGACTCAAGTACTTTGCATGACAGCAAAGTAAATGTAAAATAGTTATATTTAAGTCATCTGCAATACCCTTTAAAAGAAACATTCCTTCTGTTCTACTCTTTGCCCAAATTCTTGTTTCTTTTTCCTGTAGCATTCCATATATATATATATAAGCCATCACAGATGTTCTTGTGATTCTCCCCCACCCCCATATTACACCAAGTGCACATTCTCAAGGATGACAACATTGATCTTTATTCAACGCAGCTGAAAAAGTTAATTAATTGTTACTCCCCAAGGAGGGGAGTTCATGCTTTGAAGGCATTCGAAACTGGCATACATCAGGGAACCAGTAAAGGACAACTAATTTTACTCATCATTGTCAGATTTAAAAAGCTTATGAGAAAACTCCAGGAATGTTTTTTCCAGATTTACTTCCAAAAGGGTAATTCATCTAGAAAAATAAGTTAGCACAATCTTATGATGCAGAATAGATTCAGTTACCTTGGCATGATTTCCTTTAAGTCTGACTGACAAACGTTACAGCCTCCATCTGTTTCAATTTTAGATGGTTTCCACATCCTTTGAATATGGAATAGCTTTATTTATTTATTTATTTTTACATTTATGTCCTGACAGTTCACTAGGTGTTACTTACTAAATTATCTTAAAGTGGAATTCAAGGTTTGATGGAATACACTAACACCATGTTTTTGTGCAACAGTACAGGAAGCGCCCTATAAGCCAGCAGGACACAAATTTTAGCCAGCAATACCTGTTAGGCCTTTTTTCAAGTTTACAGTTCCATTTGGACAATAATAATATGAATTACATTTACAGTAAAAGACTATAAAAGACTATAAAAGTAGCAAGTTAACTTCTTGAGCTCAGTTTCCTATTACTTACACAATGAATTTGTATGGGGCCTGCTGGCCCAAGCAGTCATAATGAACCTCGGAAAGTGACCACACATCAGAGTTCAGTCAAGTTTACTGAGGATGAATCCAGGTGTGGGTTAAATGCTCCTTGCACAGCCTGATAACTGAACTTTATTTAGTTCTTGGACAAAACGTTTACATCTGGAAGTGAAATTTACAAGCATGTTAAACTGCCATGAAGTAACATGATTTTAAGAAGTACCAAAATGCTGAAGAACAGTCCTTCACTAACAAACATATATATATTTTTACCTGTTGTTTTTCATTTATTAACACTCCTGGAAACGAAGCTTGGAAAATTTCTATCACTACCACCATCTGAGGGCTGTTACATAGGAAATAATGTTCTAACACATTGGAGCTCCCCCATTAATATTGTGAATAAGCTTTAAGCAACTACTCAAAATTTAAATACTGCAATTTGTTCCCCTACTCACCGCTCAACTCAAAGAGCTTCAAAAAACCATAGCAAGAGCTCCAAATCCAAAGAAAGACGTATTGGAGAAGCCCTCCCCCTGCAAGCTTAATGGTGGCACAGGTACCTCCCTCATCCCCACGTGGCTGTGACTGCGCTTCGTAGCAGATGAGCGCATGACTTTTTATATTACCCTACAACACACATCCTGCTATTAGTGAGCACTGACTGTTGACAGTTAATGGATACAGCACATTCATACTACGTACACAGACGTGAACGAGTACACTGTTATGAAAATAACGCCATTAAGGTATCTCTAAAATATAACTATGTTCTCAGTTATGAAGTCCAGGATTCAAAACCAATGGTGGCTTGAATGCAATGGAATACTATTACAGACATTTGAGTCAAAATTATACGCAGGAATAATAAAGTAAAACTACATCTTTAGAACAATTTGTTGTTTCCACCTGGTGAGGCCAAAAAGCCACCAACCTGCCATCTGTTATGCTTTCATGCTATGGAGCAGGGCTAAGTAACCTTTTTGTCCTTCCCTGGCTGCAGCCACACAACAGGAAGAGCACAGGAGCAGGGCCGCGGGCCAGGCAGCGCTCCCACCCCGAGCACAGAGCCGCTTTGAAGCCGAATGGCTTCGCCTTGCTCCCGAGCACGGCGCGTTGCAAGGACAAACACACCACGCCACGGCACCGCGCACCGCTCCGTCTCCTCAGCGGGCCCCAGTACTCGGGGTTTCTTTGTTAGCTCTGCACTCAACAGCACGCCCAGCTATCCCCGCACAGCGGCGGAGGAGCCGAAGCCCTTTTCACAGCGCAATTAACGCAGAATCTCGGAGCAGGCGAGGCGAGGCTTCTCCCTTCCCCTCTCCCCCGGGAAGCAGGCAGGGCACGCCCAGGCGGCGCGGCTCCCCCGCCAGGCCTCACTCCCCGGCGGGGCCGCAGCCGCCTCTCCCCGCCGCTCCTCCCACCGCGGGCCGGCGCCGGCCTCCCCCGGGAGCCCCCGGGACCCCGCGGGGGCGCAGCCGAGCAGGGGCAGCCCCGCTCCCCGCAGGGCCTCGCCGCTGCCCCTCCCCGCCCCCGTTCCTGCCACGAGGAACCTCCCTCCCTCCCTGCTTCCCTCCCTCCACCCGCAGCCGGTCCCGGCCTCCCCGCGGCGCCGTCCCCGGTTGGCGCCCGGCACTCACCCGCCGCTCATGGTACCGGGCCGGGCCGCCCCGCGCCGCACCGCGCCGGAGGAGGAGCCGGAGCCGGAGCCGCGGCAGCCTAGGGCCGGGGCGCAGCGCCCGGAGCCTGCGCCATTCAAACGGCGCCGCGCTGCATGCTGGGCCGCGCCGCGCCCCGCCCCGCCCGCCGCCCCGCGCCGCGCAGCGCAGCGCCGCGCAGCGCCCTCTGCCGGCCGCTCCGGCACCGGCACCAACAGCCGCACCGCCACCGCCCGCCCGCAGGGGGCGCCCCCGCCGCGGGGCACCGGGCGCTCCGGTCCCTCGTGGCCCCAGCCTCGTCCCCTCGTGGTTGGCGCCCCCCCCTCCCACGGTTGTGTGGCCGCGTGCCCAGCCCCGGGCACCTACCGAAATGTCCCAAAGGCAAAAGTCCGCTGGGAAAGGCGGCTGGGTCAGCCGGCATCGTCATCCGCACCTGGTGCTGCTGTCGGGTGCTGCTCGGTGCAGAGAAAGCTTTTTGGTGTGCAGAGTTCCTCGAGTATTTATATGGAACCAGGAACCTCACAGCGCTCTCTCCCTGCTGTGTCTGCAGGCTACTAGTTACACAGGGCAGTTATGAGCATGCGATGCTACAGCTGGCAGAGAAATCCATGCTGAGTGCAGATTATAGCTGAGTATGAATAACTTCATTGCTCCTGAGGCTGAAGTGTTATTACAATCCTCCCTTTGATCTGGTAGAACATCTCAGGACCTACCTGTGAAGTAAAGCTGTTGTGAAAGACGGACAGTGTTAGTGACAGATGGAGGGAAGGGTGAGATTTGTGCCACATCTCCCCTCACTTCATTCCTTTCCATTGTACATTTGGCCCCATAGCGTGGTATTTTGTCACTTGACCACACAACATCCCTGTAAAATTGGGGTTTTTACTCATCCGTCCCTGATATTGGGATATAAAGTCTATATATTCTATATATAGGGATTCATAAATTCTGAATTAGCTGAAATTTTTGTATCTAGTGCACCTTACTCTCCATTTTGGGGGAGGAAAAAGCAGGCTTTGACAAATTGCATCCTTTTTTCATTAAGTTAAATGGACATGACAATTTGAATTGTAACTTGTTAATTAAAGTGCTTCTTTGGTGTCTGAACAACTCCAACACTATGTGGACTTAATCTACATTACCTTTTTTTTTTTTTTTTTTTTTTTTCTGACATGCTTTTCGTGCTTTTCAGCTTATGTTATCAGCAGGCTTTAAAGCAAAGTGATCCATAAGATACCTACTTATCACACAAAAGTGCTATTTAAAGAAGGCATTTGAGAACTAAAAATGAGCTGCAAAAGCATAATCAAGTCCTTATTTAGTCAAGTCCTTATTCCAGTCCTTAGTTCATGCAGTGCTTTTTCTCGTAAATTTCCCAACCATACTGATATTAAAAGCTTCCTGATTATTGCACCTTCAATATTCTCGTTTTGACCCCAAATGCCCTGGAGCTTAGAAATCCATTCTATTTTTCAGTCTATATGTATTCATGTCCCATTTATTCTTCTGGTGCCATATTATTCTATAGTTTAAAGAGCTCTCACTTCCTATCATATCAATTTGCATAAGAGAAAAAAAATTAACTTCCTAGCAATTTTATTTATTACCTTAAAAAAAAACAAACTATCTTAGTCTTCTGCTGCAGGATAGCCTTTCTGTTTGCCTAATCATCCTAATGTCACCTTTATGTTCATTTTTGCAGATGTTACACTTTCAGTTTAAACTGTCCAGATGTATACTGTTTAAAATATGCATGCTTCTCTTATTCATCTGAGCTCTTCAGCTGTGAATATCCAGGCACATGTTATCAGTAAGTGTTTATTATTATTATTTTTTCTTTAAGATTTAATTTATGCTGTGTTAAGAAACTTGATACCATACTGATGAAAAACATTATCAAAGGAAACAAATGATATGATGTTTTAGAGAATGTGACAATTATCAGACGCATGCATAAAAATGCTTCAGCTTTGCAAAACAGACTTTTGTTCTGGAGTTTGTCAGGAGCTAGATACCAAGTGGATTTTACAAGATTACCAGCTGAAAGGGACTAAGTTGGATGCTGATGCTAGACAGTGGCAGAAATAGCATAAGTGTTTCCCTTTATATTTTAGGAAATGGGAGAAGACATAAAAAAGTACTGTTATGTTCTGAGTGTTTCCTTTTTTTGTAGAACAATAGTTGGATACCAAGATAATGGTTAATGAATCAAAACCCAAAGATGAAACTGTAATTTTCACATGCAGAACCTCGTCAAGTTCACATGCAGAACTTCTGAAACATTTTGTGGTTCCATAGAATTTGATACATCATGTTTTTTTTTTTTTTTTTTTTTTTTTTTTTTTTTGCAGTTGTGTATCTCTTGTGGGTGTCTAGAAGTTTCATAAATGTAATTAACACAATAGAACTGATGCTATGGAAATTCTTAGAGGAGGCCTCTGTCATAAAATCTTAACACTGAGAGAGAATACAGAGAATGGGAAGGGAAACAAAACTGATCAAGACTTTCATGTTTACCTACACTTGGGAATCTAGTTTCTTTTCATTTCTTTTTGACTTTTGCACATTTTGCACAGTGCTGTTGGAAACCTCAAGAGGTTCTAAACCTATATTGTCATGGGTAACAAAACTCCTTCATAAAAGTAACATTACTCTTAGAAAACAGATGTCGAAATACTATGTTAGCTATGTTTTGACAGTTTTATATAGTTATGGACATAGCTATGCTTGACATTTTAATTCTTGAGGAATTACCTTACTATTTCAGCACTTATGTGCTACAAGCAATGTAGTGGAATTTTTGCTGAAATTTAACAACTGTACACTAACTTCAGAATAATAAAATTGCTGTTGTAGAGAAATACCAAAGATATTGGGTTCTTGATTCTACATTTTCACCCAGGTTATATTTCAATAAAAAAATGATATCATCAGTTACATATTCATTAACATACACATATATAAAATGATATGAAATGCCAAACATTAAAAATATACAATATAAAGTACAATTTTATTTAGAAGAATGACATCATGAAAAATAACATGACCCAAAGAAAATTGTCATTAGAGGGAATGTGAATTTCATAAAAAAAAAAAAAAGAAAGAAAAAAGACAAAAATTTAGTCATGCATTTTCTATATGGCATATTCAGAGATTTGCAACAACCATTAGTTTTATTCAAAATCCTGAGGATTGTCACGTGATCTGCTTATGTTTAGCTTCTAAAGGGCAGAGCAACTGGTTTGTTCAGTCAAGGTTGCCAAACAGAATAATATTTTTGTTACTGAGCCTGGTTTTTAAGCACCTCTTCTGAAAAAGAAGCTGTTCTGCAAGTCCACACAGGGGTCAAATTTTGTAATAGTAATATGATTTTCTGTCTGTGATGTGTAGTAGATATTTGTGGGGGTGGTAGGAATGTCAAGAAAATTAACTGTTTCATCTGTAGTCTTTGTGTTGGAGGTAGGATGGCTCAGGTGATTGGTAATGGGATAAAGCTTTTCACCTCTGAATTGCAGGCTCTGGACCAGATTAGAAGGAACACCATCTGGTGTCTGGTCAGTGACCCATATGAGAGAAATCAGTTGTCATCCCTGCTACTGGTGAACAGAAATCACACAAAAAGCCTCTATATTGTGCGAACGGTTGCACAGCAAATAGCGCCAAGTGAGCACGAGGGCTAAAAATTCCAGTAGAAACCTAATAGTCAGGCCAAAGCACTTTGAAGGGAACACTGGAAAAGTTTGTCCATGTGGGCTGCCAAGAGATGCTCTTTCACTGGAAATATTCACTTGATAGAAATCTATTTTGTTTGCTTGTTTGTTTGTTTTGGAAGCAAACAGCTGCTAACTCATGGCTCAAAATCACAGTATTTTAGAAAACAATGACTTGAGTTTAATGTGATGTGGAAAAGTGGGTATCAACATCCCCCAGAATCCTACAATTCTTCAAAATGCAGTCATCATCAATAATATTTCTGTTAGGCATATGATGGCAATACTTGAACAGGATGCAATTCAGCTGAGAGAGATGTTCTGTTCAAATGTATAAAATTTTTGCCTGATGCTATCTGAGACAGGTTAGCTCAGACTGGCTTAATGAATAATAAATTACAGTTCACTTTGCCAAGCTGGAATTCCTTGTAATGTAGCACTTCTGAATACTGCATCTATTTCCTATTTTAGAAATAAAATCAGATGTAACTACAGAATGTATGACTTGGGATAGTGTCTGAATTTCTTTTATTTTCTGAAGCAATTTGCTCTCTGAATGAAATGACTGAGTTAAATAGCCACTTTAAAAAGGAAGAAAAAAACTCAACTGCAATATTCAGAAAAGGTTATATTGAAAATTGTTATATGTAAGTATAAATTTTGATTTCAATATGGGAGTCATAGACCAGTAGTAACTACTTTAGGTCCATATTTAATTTTCCTAAAGCAAAAATATGCTTTCCAGGTGATCATTTTGAGAGAAATGAAGCAGATAGGCCTTAATAAAGATATTTAAGAAAGTGAAGAATAAATGTTCTCATTTTGCAGGTTGTTGACTGTGTTTTTGTTTGAAGTCAGATTCTGAATTATCATAGTTTCAGGCCCATAGTTAATATTACAATGAGATAATGATATAGTGTACATTCATCTTCCTCCAAGAATTATGCTGTTATAAACTATGTCCAGTAAAAATGAAAGAAAAAATAATTTTGTCTTGAAAATACTACAAACCTAGTTGTGTGTGACCAGAATTGTTTGAAAATATATTGTTTTGTGTTTTTTTGTTTGTTTGTTTGTGTTTTTTTTTTTTTTTTTTTTTTTATGTTGTACTTTTCACTCAGCTGCCCAGAAATAGGAAGTTACAATTTATGAGCTAAATTTACTCTAAGGAAGATTGGAGTTGTTCCTAGAAATGACTAAAAACAAATAAATTCTGCCAGCTCCTTCAAAAATTTGCTGTTGAAAAACCAAAAAACATTTTGTGCTGATAGCGACAGCCCAATCAAACCCCATTTTGCCATCACCTTCTTCCCTAGGTGAGGTTTTGGCAGAGCCAAGAAGCAGAAGATTCAGTCTGCAGATGCGCCTCTGCAGCGTGCTACTTTGTGCCTGCCTGCTTCCCAGCTGGTCGCCAGCACCCTGTGGCCTCACCAGCACCCAGCTTGGGCTGAAACAGAAGGGAATTGGTGCATCTGAAACCTGACCACCACATAAGCTTCAGTGACCTGTCAGCCTGCTGAGAAGCACATTTCAGTTGTGTGGGATAACTCTGTTTTAGCTGAGACTGTCAAAAATACCAGTGCATGTCTTTAGAAAAGATAGAGCAGCGAGAAACATGCATTTAGGAAAAAAAAAAAGTATTTTGGTCACTTATTCTCTCTTGTTTTAGTGTTGCATTTTGAATCCTATTTGTGTGTACGTTTGTGTCTACACAGAAATACTTTCCTGGAGAAGAGTATTAAAAAAGTATACAGGGAAAAGAGAGTCTTCTCTTTCTTCTGCCTCCTCCCCCTTATCATTTCATCCCTTCTCTTGAACATCTCTCAGACATCCTTGCTGAGATGTCCAGATGCTGTCCAGATTCTGAAGATTATCAAAGAAGAATAGAGAGGTTTCATTAAGATACGCTGAAGTAACTCCAAATAAAAGCTGGAATCTATTTTTCAAACCTTAGACTCTGCATAGCTTTGCTGAAGTTGATATTCTCTTGCAACTGTGAATGACTTTCAGAAACAAACAAACAAACATAAAACAACCCAACACTCTATTCCTTAAAGTTTAGTGTTACATACCTCTGGTTATCTTGTGGTTGTTTTATCTTCTGGTAACTTATTTCCTCATGAGATATGGATCATCTAGTACCATCGAGATTTTTTTTTCCCATCCACAATATTCTAGATGCAGAGCCTGAAGATTTTATTTTTGAAACAAAATTGGGAGCTAATTCTTACTATTAATAGCTTACAAGGGCAGCAGTCTTTTAAAAGAAACGAGTTTTATGAGCTTTACAGAATGTTGTAACTCATGGTGGCATAAGGTAGTGACTAGAATTCATTTTCCTTGTGCACAGCCAGCATCTTCATATTTCAATAACAGGCTATGGTGGATGTGATTTCACCTATATTTTCTATCCTGACATTTCACTTTTATGCTAGCTACAGAGTATATAATGACTTTCCGTTCTGGGATACAAAAAAGTTGGCCAAGACATTTCACCTGAAATATGTGCTTGTTTGTTAGGTCTTTAATCTCAAACATACTGATTATTATTTTTAATATTTTGTCTCTGCAGATTCAGTTACTGAATAGCAAACAAACATAGCAAAAGTGTTGCCTCTAAATACAACTATCGTATTTAACAATTCTTCAGTTGCTTCAAAAACTTTACTGAATTTAATGCAATTTTTGTGCTGCATTTTCTAACTTCCTTCTCTTCAACTGAATTTATTTATTTCTCCCTTTAATCCTTCCATGTCCTTAAATCTTTCAGTTCAGTCTAATCCTTCAAATCCTATAATTACTCAAACAAAGCATTTTAACCTTGTGGCCTTCCTGGACTCTTGCCTATTGCTTATGACGTGTAGGTCTTGCTTGACTAATGATGTTTACTGCTGCATTTTCTTTCCTAGGATACTCATGGAAAATTTCATGCCACATATTTCTCATCTATAGCAGAGCTCAGTGTCAAGTCTTACTAGGAGCATTGTAAAAATTGTAGAGTCTGCTTTTTGCTATTAGAACAATTCCTTCTTTTATTCAGAACTTATTGTTGACCTTGTTTTAATACCTAATAATAGAAGTCCAAAGCCTAGATTTTGATTTCAAATAGCTATTCCCAAGTTCTTTATGTCCCTCCAACATCTTTTTTTTTTTTCTTTGTATACTGTATAAGGCATAAAACTAGTTTAAATTTTACATCTAAGAATGACAGCACTTTATGACACCATGTTGGTTTGCCTGAATATTTTTCTGAACATTTCATAAATATATTGTATTAATTTCCCTTAGGAAATTATGAATAGTAGGGTGGGGACACTGGTTAATGGTACGTACTATTTTTCATGCAAAGTATATTTGTAAGGAAGTAATTTTTATAGTTTTATTTTATTTTATTTTATTTTATTTTACTTTATTTTATTTTATTTTATTTTATTTTGAAAGAGAATAATGAAGAGACCAGCATCTGACTGAAATCTTGTCTTTTTTTTTTTTCTTAACAGGAGAGATATTTTTAAAAATGATGAAAAATAATTATATAAGACTATTAAGGCAAAAAAAGAAGATATAGATAAGGCAGGAATTTTACAAAAAGATTACAAATTTTAATGACATGGTATTGAAAGAAAATTAGCTGTTGGTAATGTTGAAAGCAAATATTAATGATTTAAGGGGCTGATAATAAAGTATAAAAATGCAGAGGGGAAAGGAATATGGAGCAGAGAGAGAACAAATCTGGGAAGGTATCAGAGAGATATCAAGAAGAGGGACACCAAATAAAACGTGAAATTATAGGAAAACAAATACCTGCAATGTGAGAAAGAGAAACATATTGGCCTGAAGGATCAGAGGAAGCATATATGTGTGTCTGCATATTTTATATGTAGTTGAAAATACTGTTTTAAATCTGGTGATTTTAACTGGGGAAAAAAAAAAAATCTGATGTTCAACATTAAGCATTTATGCTAAGGAAGCACTCTAAACTGTTTTGCTTATCTGGCGTAGTAAGAAAGATGTATTTCTTTTGGGAGTAATGATAAACAGAAAAGTATTGAGATCTGCATCTGTATTCTGTGTGCAGCTGTTCAGAAGCTGCCACGGAGGGTACATACACACGGTTGTACAGAGACATACATAGGTAGCTTGAATCCTATAAACTCAAACAGAAGGAGGGTGTGCTTTTTACTGTGTTTATGACCCATGAGCAAAATTCTCTAACAAATGTTTTAACCACAGCTTATGTTCCTCAACGCTGTGCCTTTTATGGACAGTTTATACATTGCATATTTACCAAATGTGAATAATTTTCCTCTAATGTGCATGCATAAACTGCCTTAATGAACCGTGGAAGCACTTAGAAAAATAAGCTGGGATGAATTTTAGGCACCAGAGTTCTCCACATCTGCACCTGACACAGATTTATGGCTCTTTACCTTTTCCAGCATGTGTTGCAGGGAGGTTTTTCCTAAGAAAATGTGAGTTCTCCTTAAAAGGCAGGCATGCTAAGCCAAGCTGGAAACAACAGATTGTCTGGAACAATTTTCTCAATAAGATTTCTTGGGAGGGTACTTTTTCTGCTCTTAGGTAACTGAGCCCAAGTTTATGAAAATGAAAGATTTGTAAACCATCTGTTTCTTTTTTCTTTTTCCCTTTTGTGTATTTAGGATAGCCAAACAGACTCATAAATTCACTTTGCTATCCCATCTCAAAAAGGGCGTAATTACAGGTACTAGAAAGGGGAACAAATGTGATAAGAGAGAGGATGTGGGAGAAAAGGCATTTCCAGGGAAGAAACATTAAAAAGACTTGCAACATAGAGCCTGGGGAGGAAATGTATGAGCTTCCTCCCAGTGAAGTCGAAGTGAACAGAACTGGCTCATGAAAAAACTTACTATATAATGGCAAGCATTGAGAAACATGTATTACCCAACATACATTTTTGGTATCCTTAAAACATGAGATGAGAAGATTAAAGAAACTATAAAGCAGAAATTGAAATACAAATGTTGTGGCAAAATATGTAGGTAGAGATAATACAATTTATCAGACCAAACTAATACAAATATATACAAAAAATACAAATTAATACAATTGGATAAATGCAGACCTTTTGGGGCACACACAACTTTAGTGCATGTGTACCAAGCAAATCAACTTCTGCATCAGCACAGATTAACTAGCAGTCAGATTCAGCTCTGCAGAATTCTATTTAAACACACAGCACGGTATAATAGGATATCATATGAGAACAGGATTTCAGTTAGACTGAAGTTAGAATATTACAAATACTGATACTTTAGGGGATAAGCTTGTAATTGGGAAGGCACATGAAAAAATGGCACCATTTTAATACTGCTGCCAGATCCATTATTTTCCTCTTTCCTTTAGTATTTGTCTCACTGCTGGAACATATCCCCTGGATTTATTGACAATATCCTAGACTACTACACTGCTTGACTGTTTAAGAGAACTCACAGTGACTGCAATATATTTGAACGTGCTATTACTTGCATGAAATTATTACAGCTGTGAATAGAAGCTATAAGTGAATTAAATCAATTTAAGGACCAGCCATACTTGTTCACAATGAGTAGTATTGAATCCCTGCAGCCTTTTTAGTAATAATCATAATAAGCGTTATGCACAGTGAACATCAGAAGTCTACTTTTATAACAACAAAGAAGCACCTTGGTTTCTTCATTTTAGTCCTGCTGCTTGCTGTTAATTGGAGGAACTGCTAACTCAGCAACAAGTTACCAGATATTTTCCTCTTTTCACTAAATGTTAGACACAGCAACTTAACATACAAAATCCTCTGTGACTATTCCATGGCTTAATGTTGAACAGATCCTAACGCTATCTTTGTACTTCTTTCTTGTGGTTTAGTTACCATTTTCTTATTGTCTTTGTTGAAGCCCATCAAGAGGGAAAAAAAAAAAAAAAAAAAAAAAGAAAGAAAGAAAAAGTAATTCTTTCAGAGTTTGGATTGGACTAGTTTTTAATTTTTTGCTTGATTTCTGCAAGCATTGACTATGATGTGATGAACATTCTGCCTATCTGTTTTCTAAATGGTAAGGTTTTATCTTTTTTAGGGTTTGTCTCTTCTGCGGCCTTTTACTCTTTTGTATAGATATCTTGCAGCTAATGCTGGAATATTTCCTTGTTTGGTTACAGATTTTCTAATCTTGATTAAAAACAAAAAACAAAAACCAAACAACTTTGTATAGATAACTTGCAAGCTGAGTCTTAAGAGAAATAAACTTTAACCAATCTCATTTAGTAGTTTCATGTTGTAGGCTACGTTTTCTGATCTTTACGTGGTTCACTTCCAAGAGACAGAGTTGGAAGATCCATAAATGAAATGATTATTCTTCCTGTCTCTTTTATTATCTTTTTGTGCTGCAAACCTGCTCAAATGTATCTTCCATCCAGATTGTGCCCACAAAAAGGGGAGTGACAGCTGCAAAGGGTCTGTGGGGAAGCCCCCAGCCTTGGTCTGCATCTCGTAGAACTGATCTATTTTGGTGTGCTGCAGTGGAATTCACTGCGTCTCTCTGCACTTAATGAGGAGTTGCCTTCTCATTCACATTTTAATAGTGTGTTTTGTGGTGTATTTAATGGCAATGGCATTCTCATACTGTCAAATTACTGGATCTCAAACAACATCTCCATTTTTATTTTTAATTATATCTTACAATGCTGTCATTCTTAAAGAGTTTTAAAACAAAAATGCTATAGACTTTTACTGAATGAGAAGCTTTGTAAAGACTTCAAGAACTATTTATATTATTCGCTGGTTTATGTAAAAACAATAAAGAGTCACCACAGGTAGTTTCAGCATTTTTTTTTTCCACTTAAGGTATAGGGTCTATTTAAAATTCAGGGAAATCATCTCTGTAAGAGATGATTTTTCATAATTAAGAAAAAAAATATCTCAAAATCAAATTCAAATATACTAAATAATCTTTTTATAAGGTCCAGTGGAATTAAAGTCTGAAATACAACCTGAATTGCTGCTGTTGGGACAGTTCCCATCCAACAATGAGCAAAAATAATGTGCAGCTCTTAGGTTATTACTGTGTACTCTGCTCTGCAAAGAAAGAATATTGCAAGGACATTTCTTTTTTACTGCACTTTTTTATGGTGTCATATCCCAACAATGTCAGCTTGTGACTCTCTGCTCTCCTCTGCCTGCACTGCTTGTTTGTTTCTGCCTTCCTTCCAAGTACAGAAAGTTATTTTCTGGGCCCAAATGCTTTCAGACTTAACAAAATGTATCTGGTCATAATTCTAGTTTTGTTCTGACTTCTCCTACAAACCTGCTATTCTGCATCACTCCACATGGTGTCTTCATGGACTGTAAATCATTAAATATAATTCAGCAGCCAGTACACTGAGAATCCAGCCTTGCCTTCTCTCCCGTGAACACACTTATTCACAGAGAGCTTGTGTCTGGCCCACCTGTGCACTTTAAAAGATTGAAAACTGTTTACTTTAAAAGCTAGATTTTTGCTTTAGTTTTTATTTATTTTTAATTTTTTTTTTTTTTCTGAACGAAGTTGATCTAGTAAAAGAAAAAAAAATTGATTTGGGGAATTAGGACTGTTAAAAGAAGCTGATTTTATTTTTGAAAGCTTTGAAGGGATTCTTGTTGACTTTCCAAGTATGTACATTCAGAAACAATTTTATTCAATAAGCTACTATAGGGAAGCTTACTGAATAAGTTAGTGGGAGGGAACATGAAGTGTTCCCCTAGAAGAAAGGTCAAAGGAAGGGAGTTTGTTCAGCCTGGAGAGGAGTAGGAGCCAATTACAGTCTTCCAATACCTGAAAGGGTAGCTCAAGGGAAGATGGAGGTACTCTCCTCTCATGGGTGTACAATGACAGGAGAGGAAGCAAGGGGCACAAGCTGCTTCAGGGGAAACTACACCCAGATATACGAAAGACTTTCTTCACCATGAGAACCATTCAACCCTGGAATAGGTTGCTCAGAGAAGTGGTGCAGTCTCCCTCACTGGAATTATTCAAGACTTGGCTTGGCAGAGCCCTCAGTAACCTAATTTCCAGAACACATTATTCCAATGGTTTCCAGAGCCACCTTTCAGCCTGGATTCTTCTATGACTGTAGGGTACTTCTTGTTACCTAGGTGGTAAATTCTTTTGGACCGGAACCTTCTTAATTCATTAAAATTCACATAGGCTCCTCAAATCATCCTGTGTTTTCGTATCAGGAATCATAAAAGTGTTGACAGTGTCTCATAAAATGAAAGACCACAGCTGTGTATTAGAAAAGTAACATATTGTTTGGCTTACTCAGCACATCCAAGGTAGACATGAAGGAGCAATAACAGCTACATGCAGTTTTTCTTTTTTTTTTTTTTCTTTTTTTTTCCTTTTTTCTTGTGACAATAACTGATGAAAAAAATAGATTAAAAAAATAAATAAATAAAAAGCATTTATGGACCTGGCTGTTTATTAGGTGCATTGCTGTAAGGATTTAGCTTGGATCACATTGGGCATAGCACAGGTGGGCAGAGGAATGTTTTATAAAATCATTTTTTTCCCCTAAGGTCTGAAATAATCTGTCTTTAAGGAGAGGAAACAACTATTACATTCATTAAGCTGGTGAATTAATGTTCAGAGCTTTTATTATTATTTATTTATTTATTTATTTATTTATTTATTTATTTTCACCCAGAAAGTGGTAGGTGTAAATTTGGTGTACTTCTTAACTGGATGGAGTTGAAACCCACTTTAGTTGGTCACCAAATTATTGGCTATGGTGGTTGGAGGGCCCTCTCTTCCTTCTCTGAATCTGTCCCTCTCTAAAGAAAAAAGAGCCAGGTTCTATTATAGAATGAGAAAGCCTGGAAGGAAATATGATTATCTAGGGAGTATCCAGGCACTCACAAGTTTTCAGTCCCTGTTTACATTAATGTTTCTGCTTTCCATATAAAAGGATTTGGGAGCAAAGCGTAAAATCTCCCCCCACCCAAGTGAACTCCCACGTTCCTGATAGTTTTCTCGCCCTGCGAATCTTGTATTCCTTCCTGTGTGGATCTGCGCCACGGCTCCAACAGGAAGGGAGGACACGATAGTGTTTCGCAGAGGAGGCAGAACTCTGAGTCAAAGCTTGTAAATTAGATGAGTCCTATTATAATAAAGCATAAATTAACTTATATGTGAGACAGCAGCTTTTAAAGAGGGTGAGAGTTCTCCCTCCTTGTAATGAAAACGTTCCGGTTTCTTTAGGGATTAGTTACAGAGAAGTATATTCCAGCCCAGCCTACCCCTTTGGAAATGCGGGTGCATGTTTCAGCTCCTTCAGGAGAGGGGAACATTATGCTGTCTCTTTCATTTTCAGGGTGAAGATACCTATCAACTCTCATATATAAAATATGGGCACCTCCTCCAAATACATTAAAAAGGAATGCTTACAGCTGCATTTTGTATGTGAGGTCTGCTTGCAACTTCATTACTCATTTTGGTCCTTCTGAAGCCTGAAATGTCTTTAGTCATTGTTGAGATTATGACAATATCTTACAATGTCTTCTAGACTATGTCTAGATTATGAACAAATGTACACGTAAATGGTCCTCACCTCCTAGTAGTGCAGGATAGGGGTCTGACAATAGTATGTTTTGATCCTTTTTACATCTTCATTTTCTTCCCACAGAAACCAGGGCTCAAAGGAGGATGAAGAACATTTGGGTCTCACCCAGAGTTGGTTTAGGTCAGAGTCTAGGACTGCACCTGAGCTTGGATTCCGGATTCCACTTTAGGATTTTTCTGATGAATCCTAAAGCTGTAGGCTGTGGTGCATCTTTGTCCAGTTTCTGGACTATAGCTAGATTCAAGATGCCTTTGTTGATGATTCTAACTGCTCAGATCAGAGTACTGGACATAGAGAGAAGCATATCTGTAGGCACCTAGGGAGTTTCCAGAACATGAAAACTCCTAGGGTGTTTCAAGAACATGAGTACCTACTGAAATCAGATGCTTCCCTGGGATGGGCCAGTGAATCTAGCTATGATTTAGCATGTTTTTCCTTCAAGAGTATGAAGAATATTAGAACAAAAGAGGTCATTAGTGTTGATATTTGAGATATTAAACTGGGTACTATATTTGAGAACTGCAAAGTGTCATATGTATTTTTAAACTTGCAGCTACATTCTTTTAAAGTGATTCTGTAAAAATGACACATGAGGGATGCTATTTTTCTCCTTCTTCCAGTGTCTTGTAAAATTTTCAGGATGTGTTTGTTGAAGATGCTTTGTTTTTTGGTAGTAACTTTTCTTTTTTTTTTTTTTTTTTTTTAATAGTAAGAATTGAAGGTGAAGATCAAAAATAGAGTTTTCTGTTTTCTATTGATAGTCTAGCACCTAGAGGCATGCAAGATTCTTTCCATATGTGGTGGTTCCGCTCGAGTAGGCAGCCAAACTCCACCACAACCGCTCTCTCACTCCCCCTCCTCAAAGAGGAACAGGGAGAAAATACGATGAAAAGGGCTCAAAGGTTGAGGTAAGGACAAGGAGATCACGCAGTAATTATTGTAATGGGCAAAACAGACTCGGCATAGGGAGACAGTAAGATTTATTGCTTATTACTAACAAGCTAGAGAACTGAGAAACAAGGGAAAGAAACCAAAAGCACCTTCCTCCCGCACCCACTCTCTTCCACCTCCTCCCCCTGAGCGGCGCAGGGGAATGGGGGAATGGGGGTTATGGTCCGTCTACAGCGCTTCTTCTCTGCTGCTCCTTCTCGGTCACTCTCATCCCCTGTGCTGTGGGATCCCTCCTACGGGACACAGTCCTTGCTGAACTGATCCGGTGTGGGCTTCCCACAGGCAGCAGCTCTTCCAGAACTGCTCCAGGTATCGGTCTATACCACGGGGTCCATCCCTCAGGAGCAAACTGCTCCAACCTGGGTCCCCCACGGGCAGCAGCTCCTGCCAGGTCACCTGCTCCTGCGTGGGCTCCTCCACAGGCTACAGGTCCGGCCCGGAATCTGCTCCGGCAGGGGTCTTCCACAGGCGGCAGCCTCCGTCGGTGCAGGTCCGCCTGCTCCACTGTGGTCTCCTCCACGGGCTGCAGCATGGAACCCTGCTCCACCATGGTACTCCATGGGCTGCAGGGGGACATCCTGCTTCACCATGGTCCTCACCACAGGCCGCAGGGGACTTCTGCTCCGGCGCCTGGAGCACCTCTCCCCCTCCTTCTTTACTGACCTTGGTGCCTGCAAAGCTGTTCCTTACTCTTCTCAGTCTCCCAGCTGCTGTGTGGCGCAGAGTTTTTTTCCCTGTCTTAAATATGCTCTCACAGAGGCACAAAACAACATCGCTTATTGGCTCGACTCTGGTCAGTAGTGGGGCCCTTACCAAATATGGGGCAGCTTCTAGATCCTTCTCACAGAAGCCACCCCTATGGCCCCCTGCTACCAAAACCTTGCCACATAAACCCACTCCACCATGATTTCTTTTCTCAAGGTACTTGCAAGATAAACTCACAACAAATGAAAAAGTAATTTTCTCCATCAGCATCTTAACCCCTGCTTGAAGCTTGTGTAGAACAAAGATCCACATTAACAATATCAGAAAGAAAGTGAAGCTAAATCCCAAATTCTGTCCAACTAGAATGATGGTTACCAAAGTTGTCAATTTACATTTTAGTAAATTGCAAATGTGGTCAGTTTTGAAGAGAATGTTCACAAAAGACAATTTCTTGTGAATCACAGTGTAAAATCATGCCCATTTCATTATAATCCTCAGTAAAACAACATTTCTCATTCAGTGAGAATAAAACACATTTCACATTATTCAAATTCTACTTATCTGAGAACGTGATTAATTCCCCCATCCAACTTTCTATTGCATCCATCAGTAATATCTCAGACGTGTACATTTATTGTTCCTTTTCACCACAACTCTGCAAAAGAAGGATACCTTATTAATCTCATTTAACAGAGGGGAAACAGAAGTTTAAAGGGCTGTGTTCATACCATCTACTGTGATCTCAATTCAAGGTGAGAAGTAATGATTTAAGCCCATCACTTTTCAGGGCTGGCAGGCCCTGTCTGCCAATTTTGCCAGCAAAGGAAAGCTGAGACAATCTATTTGGTGTTCTAAATTTCACAGCAGTCTTGTGAAATGCTGCGTTAAGAAGTTTGAATACTCTTCAACAAAGTCAAATGAAAGTCTAGAACTTTGGTATCTAGCTTTGGACATTTAGGTGTGAATTCTTCAATAAACGTAACATTAAATATTTCATATGTTTAGACATGAATTCCAGTGTATTTTTGCTCAGTATTTTTGCACATTAGACTGAAGGTAATAAGCTTTTAATCTAGAAACATGCTCTACTGGCAGTCTGTGAGAAGTTTAATTTCAATGTCATATCAGCATTGCACAGATGTGAGATTGGAGGAGGAGGAGCAGTGGCAAAAAGACTGTAACATTAAAACCTATATCATGGTGCAGTCAGAAACAATGACTAATTAAGCAGTTCCTAACATTTAAGTGATTGATTTTATACTCAAAAAACATCTTCTTAAGGTATTATTCTGTGAGTAATTTCTTAGCTTAAATTACTTAGCTGAGAGGCTAAGAACTAAAGCTCAATGGCCCCAGGAACACTAGTGCAGCATCAACGTGAAGCACAGATTCAAACAGCAGAAGCCCTTCAAGCTTCTACACAAATGTCTGGAGCTAACAGAATGATCAATCACACTAGAAAGTTTTCTCTGTGAGGTAACACTGGCTAAGGAGAAGAATGAGATACATAGCCAATGGGTTTCATAGATCCTAATAGCACACGTATAGACAAATCCGTAGGCACTTCTAAGTAATTCCAAGGTCTTAAGAAAGCATTCTTTTCGTGGACACAGACAATTTATTTTTTCTCAAACTGGCTTGTTCTTTAAAATGTAGGTTAGGTGTTTAGGTGAATTTTCTCAGAATGAAGTTATCTCCCTGACAGAAAGGTCATTATTTTTTTTTATTATTATTTTTTATTTTTTTCCCTGTCTATAAAACATAGGAGCAGAAAAGTGGCCAAGATTTAAAATTCAGAATCATGCACTCCTTCGTGGCTTTTTCTGAGAGCTAATGAAATGCACTAGTTGAAGTATAAAGAAAAGCAACATGGAAAAATTTAGCTCACATTTGGCAAAACTTTAAGTAAAAAAAATCTTCTAAAAATCATGTTATTTAATCTCAACAATAGCACAATCAGCCTTATATTAATTAAAATGCAAAAATGTAGGGGTTTTCTTAAGGTACTATACATCTAATTCTTCTGAATTACTAGAATCTATTTTGTAGAAAATACTGGCTTTCCACAGAAACCTGATTGGCAGTCTATGTTCAGTTTGTAGCACCAGAAAAGTACCTTTTTGTCAATCAGTCCTTTTCCTGTGTTTTTCTAAATAACTTTTGAACCCATTAGTAAATTTTAAGGTTTCCTACGGGTGTAGAAGTCTTAAGGATACCAAGTGCTTTCCAAATATTTGCTGCAGAACAGAGAAAAAGCATTGTGGTAGAGGTCTACAAGTTTGTAAGGCACACAGAGAAATAATTATTTATTATTTCCAACAATAAAAAAAATCCTGAATGATATGAAATGAAAATGTCAGATGGTAAGGTTAAGGCAATCAAAATGAGATATTTTTCATGGAACCACTGCTGCTACAGTGAGATATGATAGAGGAAAAATTCTTCTTGTTTTGCTGTGAGTCCTATGTGCACACCAGAAATAAATTTATCTGATAGATTATAAAAATTAATCCATATAGTGGGTAACAAAAAGCTCTCAATTTTAACAATTCCTTTATTTATTTTATACATTTACTTACACAATTATCTTTAGTGATTCAATCTTATATTTACTAATATCATCCTTATTTTTACTAATCCAATCTTATCCAGTTCCTTTAATTACGGTAGGACTTCTGCATTTGAGACTTTTACAAAACTTATGTATTGTTATTTATTTTTTCTTGGTAGTGATGTATCCAGTTGTCTGAATGCCATTTTCTTAGAACATTGACATCAATCTGTGACAAAAAAGAAAATAGAATTTCTTATAATAAGGGACATGTCCAATAGTAACAGAAACTTGATACTGATAATTACATCTACACTAACCTCCATCCTCCGTTCATTCGCCTTTCTGCTAGTGTTATGAAAGCAAAAAATCCTGGTGAAGATCTCTCTTCTGACCTAATAAGCATCACTAATGATTATTAGATTTATAAGATTTCTCAAACAACCTAAAACACCATAAGACAATGATTTCTCTGGTCTGCTGCTTTTTTCTTTCTTTCTTTTTTTTTTTTTTTTTAATTAGTTGGAAAATTCCCAAGACTCCTGAAATGCTTGTGGTCAGTTTGGCATTTCCTTCCAATTGATGTGTTTTAGATTACCTGTATAACCTATATGACAAGCGCCTTTCCGAATTACAGTAGACATCTATGTAATGTGGTATTACAGGAATTTAGACACACAAACTGATAATGAAAATATAATGTATACTGTATTGGAAAAATTTAAGAATCAGCATGGAGCTTTTCAGAGAGAAGTAGTATCTATTCAGTCTTCCTGTCTGCTTAAATCCATACCTTTCCTTCCAGATTAAAGTACCACCAATCAACTAATTTAGTTGAATGCTCAGTTAGGAATGAGAACTTCTGAGGAGATTCTCATGTGTTACGTGCATCCAATCAACTTTATTAAAGAAGAAATTACACTATCTTTTTCAACAGGAATGATGTTCTCCAACTCCTCATTGGAGTTTTCTATTTATAGTCATATTGGCTCCTTAAGAAGGCAAAAATAATGTGTTTTACTAGTATTACATTTTTATTAGTATTATAGATTTTAAAGTAAATATATGCAGTTAGTTGCTTTCTAGCTGGAAATCCTTAAATCTCAAGGGCTCCTCCCTTGAAATATAATTTTTAATGCAAGAATTCCTCAGTCTGAGTCACCATGAAATTCAAACAGAGAATACTGAAGGTACCATAGGGATTGAGTGACTACTGAATTTTTGAAGTCACTGTATAAAGTACTATTTACATGCTATAAGCTAAACAGACATTGGATAAAACAAATTGAATATGGGCTATTGTATGAAAAATAAGCATCATCATAACTCCTGCCTTCTTTGGAAGATATATCTCTTTTTGTGTTTGCTGTTAAAAAATAAAATAAAAAGAATATGGTCATCCGTTACACTCAAAGTCTAGTTATGAGCAAAAGAAAATACACCTTATATTATGTGAAATCATTCATTATAGTCTAAATGATACCTTAACAGTCTAATCACATAAGTTGCTAATAAATCCAGAATTAAGTATTACAGAAGGGGAAAAAATAAAATTAGGCATAATTTTACAGATAAAATCTCAAAAATAACACTGTTACATTATTATCCACATAATGCATAACATCTATCCCTTTTCTTTGATGTTGCACTGTTCATCCAAGTCCTAAGGTCTTCAGCTTGAGTCCAGAAGGGCAGGTTACAGCAAGTCATCTGTTTTCCAAATCATTTGCCAAAAAAAAAAAAAAAAAAAGTGATGTTTATGTTGATGGCTTTTATTCCTCCTTACTCTAGAGTCCTAGAGTCAATGTGGGGTGGTTCTGATACATTTACTAACACACCTTTATGCCTTGCTCTTCCTTTACTGGTCCACAACTCCATGTTGAATGCAAATCTGTTGTATATATAATAAACATTATACATATAATACACACATACATATATATGATGGACATTTGGTACTTGTTCTTTATTCTCTTTTTACTGCTAAAACTGTTTTTATCCAGGACCGTTGGTGAGTTGGTTATAGCCCTGGGACCTCCAGTCTGGCCCTGTGGCCCCTTATCAACTCATGCAGCTTTTTTTATATGGCATCTGTGTTAATGCTTCTGAGGTGTCTGCTATGACACCACACCTGTATTCCTGTATATCATTACTTTAGAGTCATAAAAGTTTCATTCAACACAAAAGGTTAATTATCATTACTATCTATTTACATAAAAATACATAGAATATAGAAAACAGTACTGTTAAAAAAAAAAAAAAAAAAAAAAAAAAGGTTATACCATGCAGAGATCAGCAAAAATAAAATGAATCAGACATAGGCTATTGGTCATTAGAAAAACTGCTGTTACAGCATACAAGGAAAAACAAAGTTTCTGTCTGGACATGAAGCCTAGTGAAAGTGAAGTTTAATAGCAAAATGAATTCTATAAGTAAATCTTAAAAATTATATATAAAAAGCATGGTAAATGATTCCAGAGGATTTTCAGAAAGGTTTTTCTAAATATATATTTACATTTCTCTGACTTTTAAGAATTTCTAGTTCTTCTCTCTTTCTTCTGTCTGCCCTGCTTTTCTTTTGTTCCTTGTGTGCTGACTTTGTTCTAACTTGACTTTTAAATTAACAGTTGTTCCAAGCTGGGTTCTTGGGACATTTGGCGAAGAGATTGCACTTTGATCCCTCCCCTTATAACTTGATGCATTGTTTCTACAAAGTAGAGTGCACATTTATGATATACTTCAGTGCACACAACAGCATAAATTTTGTTTAAATTCTATTATTTTTCTCATTTTTATGTCTGTAAAATTCTTAAGATATTTTTTTCCGTGGAAAACAGAAATCAAAGCAATGATAAAGTCCTTTTTGATAGCGTAAACTTTGGAAATAAAGTCATAAACACCATTTTATAACTTGGCTGTTTTAACACATTAATTCACTTGGAATTTCATTTGGATACCATGTAGTCAAAATAGTTTTGTTTTAATTAAAATGCAAGCTGGTTATAGGTTTGTTTTATCAATTGAGTAGCTGGCTATCCTAAATTATGTTTTGTAGTTCAAATAAACTCTAGTGACTTGCCCAAGAAATTCTGAGTACCTCTTTTAAGGCTAAAATTGTAGCAAAATGCCTGAAATACTCTTTGATGTAAGTGATTTTTTCAAGCAGTGACAGGTCAAAGTGACAAAAGGGGACTTCTGAGAAGTTAACGAGTCTTTTCCCATTCTGGTCTCATTTACAGTCTGCCTGAAATTCTAGGAATCTTACCTGTTCAGCTACTGCTTTTTCTGTAAAAAAGCCCCCATGGCTATAATCAGCATGGGTTTTATAAATCCCTTTCATAATGAGGTGTGTTTTGAAGTAGCAAAAATTTCTGTTATGAACTTAATGAACTTCCCAAACCCATAGAGAAAAGACAGCAAACAGGGAAGGAGCCAACACTTTTGACCCCATTCAATTTCTTAAAATTGATATTCCACACAAATTTTATGGGGAAATATCCTTTTTGGGGAAATATCCTTACGGGGAAATAGCCTTTCTACTCATTTAATAAATCTTGCTGAAAATAGGAGGCTGTGATTTCTGTCTGTACAGTCTTCCCCCTACAGTTTTCATTTCCCTAACTTGTACCTGTTTGTAGACCTGTGTGGGGTGAGGAATAATGGTAGTTTCACAGCTCCTGGGAACATTGAATTTTGATTTTTATAAAAGGACTGTTTTACTTCATTGAATATTTTCTTTCTGTTGTGTGAAACACAGCAAAACAGGAGCACCTTTAATATCATCAGAGTGCTTGCACACAGATCTAGATAACATTTTTTTTTCACTCTGAGTGGCTTTTATAATGGGCCTGATATGGTAGTTCAGTTAGGTCTTCATTTATGTGGAAATACTAGGTCAATACAGAAAACACCAGTAAAGTTGCTATGAACACTTCAGTTTGTATATATGGTGGTCTGTTTTGTACTTGATCTTGTGTAAAAGGATAGTGTTCAAAATTCCTTGTGGTCTTCCCCCTTTTGTGACCTTCAAAGAAAGTCAAAACCCTTCTTCTTTGTTGGTATTTCCCTCTAGCACAAACACGAATATTCTTTCCCGTAATATTTACTTCTAAATATCTGAGAGGAGCAGACTTTTTCTTTCCTTTCTAATAGCTTGTTTTACGGAGAATACTGTCAGAAAGGAGCAACTCTTCTTTTCATTCACTTTCATTTCACATGTGACTTTCATTCACAAAGCAGAAATTTTAGCCTCTGTATCTACTAAATTTTCAGGCAAGTAGATGTTCATTCTTTGTCTAAGTCCCCTTTACATAGGTTTTTGCAAATGAAATCAGCTTATTTGTTGGTGTTAAGGCTGCAGAATAGATTAAATCCTTCATGGTGTGTGTAAGTCTTCTGTAATACGTATTGGAATTCGTGTTTATGTGTTGTATGTATTACTCTCTGACTTTATAACTGACTTTATAATTTTTACATGTGGTGGCTTTTAAAGGGAGGAAAAATAGAAACTTTTTTTTTTCTATTAAATTAAGGAAATATGTATTCTTTATGTAGACATAGTAACACCAAAACATAATTTGTACAGAGTTACACTTTACAATTTATTTTTGGAGTAATTTTCATGCATGATGCATTTGTCTCATTCTGCTACCTTTGAAATTATCACTAAAAGTGTCACACACAAGGTTAGTACAAGAAACTTCTGAAAACTATATCTTTACAGTTTAAGTTTTAATACAGGAGCCTTTCATAAAAACTCTTTATATTTATTATGTGTATAAGGAGGAACTTATGACGAAAACAGTTCTTAACATTTTCCAAAATGCTGCATAGAATTTTTATAACACTGGAAAATGTTCTATTTTAGAAAGTCCTGAGAGACAAGTATTGCAGTGTTCTTAATTTAGTTTTATAACACCTGCCCTTTGAAAAATTTTAAAGTAAAACAGATGTCCCCTAGCTTATCAGCATGGAACAGGGAATTCTAAGAAATTACGTGTCTTTTCACATTCTTGTAGGCACTGCAATTTTCAAATTTATATTCAAAGAAATTGCATATATCACTTGGACATTCTAATTTGCTAAAACTTTTCAGATAATACTGAAACATCTTTTATGAGCACATAGTTCTCATTTTGTACAAAGCAATGAGTCATTTTAGGCTATTGCAATTGTAAACAAGAAGAAATTGTTCTAAGAGCACACATGCCTTCCTGCTACTGTTCATTTTGACACTTATGTAGGACAGGGTGGAGCAGCCACAGAATTTTCATGGTCAAGTCTTTTCAATTGCTGGAATTCTGTCTTATTTTACATGATTTTTAAGCCAAAATTTACACATGTAAAATAAACTATGTTTTACAAATTATTCTCCATAAAGCTTCCCACCCCTACGCCCCAAAATCTTTTGTTCATCTTTTATGCTTCTTTTGTTTAAAGAAATCAGGACTGACCATAGGACAGAAAGTATATCTGAGTATTCACTTGTTGATTTAAGGAATAATTAATACAGGTTTATTTCTATGCTGTCAAAATTTCTGCAGTTTGCCTTAGATTTTTTGTTGTTGTTATTATTTCTGGTAACAGGCAAAAAATAATAAGGGCCAGATTCAGTAAAGTTTAGCATCATTACATTTATTTTTTTAGGCACTTTAACCCATGGATTGGACTTCACAAATGTTACACTCAACAGGGTGTTTGAAGTGAGGTATTTGTAGAGGTAGCATACTAAGAGGGTATCTAGGTTGATAGCAAACTTGAGATGAGGGGCAATCACAAATCCCATTCCTTAGGCTATTTCCTCCTGTCTGCAGTGCTACATCCACTTACAGAGGATGCAGGTGCAGATCAACTCCTTTTCCTGGGTCTCCTGGAGGTAGGCTGGATTTTCATTGGTTGTAGTTACTTTGTGAGTAGGGTCAAGAGTTAGTGAGAATAATGACACAATGTTAGCCAAGCCTATATAGGTATAGGATATATAGATATACCTGAGGTTGTCTTCAGGCTTTAGGGAAATAAAGTTCAGAATTTAGTCATTCTCCATTTGAAGTCAAGAGCAAGGTACCCATTGCCTCCATACGTGCAGAAACAACCCTCAGGGAAATAACACACGGCCCAAGGAATTCTAGCATAAAGCATACAGAACTGTGATAGTGCCTGGAAAATGGTAAGAAATATAATGCAAGCATTTCTTACTATAAGTCTAGTTTTCGGTGTATCCGATTTAGTCAAAACCAGTTACATAAACATGTATTCCAACATCTCCCTATCCAGAAATCAGTAAGTGATCAATCATTTCAGGGGCCTTAGCTTTGGCTCTCTTATTGCCTATGGCATGAAAAGGGATGGACATTCATGTGTGCAAAGTGTTACTTGTGAACCACTGGTTTGGTAATAAGAGCAGATTTGTTCTTTAATTAGCCTTTGTTTCTCTAGTTTCCATGGTCCTTTGAAGCTCTGATGAGTAATCTGATGCATACTTGTGATCTTGACCAAAGTCATGTAGAAAATAACCAGTTGAGCTGTGTATAAAATTCAGAAGGCTGACTCTTAACTCCTTTGCTCAAACTCTACTCTCTCTTATTAGCTTTGAAATTCTTATCTGAGAAGACACTTATGGAATTGTGTCTGAGACTTATGCTAAGGCATCAAACAGTAAATACAGTTTCTATCATGGAAACAATTGCTGCATAATGGTGATTCACTATATGCGTCAACACATGCAGCTCCATGCTTACAGAATTTGTAATCCATAAGAGATAAGAGATATTTTCTCTTAGAAGAGATATGTAAGAGATATTTTCTATTGGTGTCCTACCATTGCTGATGATATGGAAAAAAATGAAGTCAAAGAAAAAGTAGATTAGCATGTTTAGATACTCTTTTTTGGATTTTGTTCCCAGCCCAGTCCCCACAGTATTAATAAATGTTAATCTGAGCAAAGTTTTACATTGGCAGATGGCCAAAATGGAGGATTAACACTGCTCGCTCAACAGGTCTTACTTAGAGTTAGTTTTATCATGTAGTAATTGGATAAAGCATATTTTTGATAGACTGAAGAAAGTTAACTTTTAGCACTTTAATTATGTAGAAAAATAAATCCTAACAGCTGCACTTAATAGTTTGTTAGCTAATGGTTAGTTCAGCAATTTTATTTCTGGTTGTTATATCTCTATATATCTATATAAAGAAAGGACTTTCAGGTGTTTTTCTCTATTGACTCAGAGAATATGAGAAATTAAATGTAAGTGTGGATTAAGGGAAAAGCAGCATCCTGCAAAGACTTATAATGGGGCTGTGGAGTCTGCAGCCCACAGGGTTCTGTTCCAGCTTCTGCCCAGTACCTAGGATCCCATGTGGGTTTCCTCCTCAGGAATAATACATACTGTCACACTGTAGGGTACTGCATTTCAAGTACTGACTTTATTGACTACTTTGAGGTAGGATATTTTGGTAGCAAAAGCAAAGCTAAGATTCTAATGTACAAATTACTATTTTTATATAATCTTTATGTAGCATGAAATTGTATGTAGTATTTATACAGTGAGGATAGTACAAGCTTCGTGCAAGCAAAGATTGGATTAAATGTGTTCCTCACCTTACTGTCAGACACACAGCAGGAGAATTGATATTAAAAAAAGAACATTCAATTTATTTACCTGGAAAGATGACATCATAACTTTTGATTGCTGCCTCCCTTTGAGGTGAATGGCATCCCAGTAACAGCTCAAAAGTGGTATAATGCTATTCCAGTTAGGAGGAGAAACCAATGGTGCAGTCAAACTGTTAAAACAAGGTTGAAATACAGTAATAATTTTTGTTTCCTTCACAAACAGCCTCAGATCAGAGGAAAACATAATGAACTGCTCAAAACACTATAGTCTTTTCAATCATTCTGAGCCACAAAAAACTCTTCTCATCTTTTTTTCTGGCACCTCTCAAGGTATTTGTTCTGAGGCTACCTGACTGTTTGTGCTTTCAAGGCATTCTGCTTTGCCAGATGATTAAGCCTTTATCTGTTTAAACATAGTTGTGTTTGTACTGAAGGCTTTGCTTCTTTTGGCTATCTGGTTCCAAAAAGGGATTTTGCTTTCTCTGTGCTTATTTCGAAGGATATATGCTGAACATAATCCCATTCCCAGTTTCAGTTAACTTTCCCTGTTCACAATCGCATGAAAGAAGAACAGGTGAAAGGTTTTGAATATCTTCTAAAAACTGAGTGGAACTCAGTTTTGTTTGTTTGTGTTATGGGGATGATCCAGGCAGTCTTTGATAAAGTAGGACAAGAAGTCAGTCTGCTTCTACAGGTAAATGTATACTGAGTTTGTAGGAAGACAAACCGTCTTTGCTAGGTGAACTGCAAGAGTAAGTAGTCCTTTTTTCTTTATGTGCATCCTACTAGCATTTACCAGGAAAGGTCTGTTTTTCTATTAAAATGTTTTCCCAAAATATATTTTCAAGGTATACAAAAACACATTAACACATTCTTGCTTTCTTTCTTGCTTTCTCTCTCTCTCTCTTTTTTTTTTTTTTTTTTTTCTTTACCCCAGTTGAGGAAGTGGGCAAAAACATTTGTTATCATGGGATTCCTTACAAAATAGATCTAGACACTTGATATTAAATTTATATTTTTGAACTATTCTGTTTCCTTTGAGGAGATACTGGATCATGTGAAGCATTGCACTGAAGAAAATGGTGAGAGTTCTACCTGATACAAAGAGTGTGGCGAGCCTTTCACATTTCCACACAATGTTTCTAGAGCCTTTCATCTTTAGCCAAAGTTTGAAAGTTCTACTAACATCTCTCTTAAAAATCCTGGGAGGAGAGTTGGGCACAATTCCAGCATCCCTTCTAATCATACTTCAATGTAATCTCTAGTAACATCAAAGCAGTTGGAGGATGATGACAGAAAAAAAAAAGAAAAAAGAGTCAGCTAAAGTTCAGTCTCTGAATAGACTTCTTACCTTTAGATTTGTGTGTGAGGAGTAAGGGGGTGGTAGTGTTAAACTACTTACTTAAAAAAGTTAGCTTTTCCTGAAATTAAGTCCATACATGTCAGGATAATTAACTTTTTGCCATTAAGGTGAGTGGAAGCAGTTCATGTAGGAATTCAGGCTTGTGATTTTTGTCCTTTAAATAACAGACACCAGGCACTTTTTGACAAATTAAATTTACATGTGATAAATTACTTGAATTGAATCCCTTTTTATACAACTTCCCTGCTTCTGTCTGAAGCCAAATACAGATCGCATATACTTAACTGATTTGCAGAACTAGAAAGTAACTGATACTGGCTGTCACCTGCCCTAAGATTTTGAAAACCATAAACAAAATATTTACTACTAGGGCATGCATTATCCCTTGCATAAAAGCATGCAATGTAAGTTCCTTTCAATAAGCAGCCATTGAATGATGAAAAATACCTTAAAGATACCTTCTTCCTGAATTTTTACTATATTAGACCTTCTTCCCAATTTTTACTATTCACATTAAATCATGGTGAGTTCAAATCTGAAATTCTGCTTATTTTTGCAGAACACTTGTTAACACAGTTTTCACTCAGAAACTCTCTGTTAGAACTCTACTGTAAAAATATTTTCTGCTGATAATTTCTTGAGTTTTTGACAATTTCTTTGAAGGAACCAACCTCTTCACACATCAGTAATAACTGCTTTGCAGATCATAGCCCAACAAAGAGCTTCCTAGCTTGGACTTTTCTCTTGTCAGCTGTCTCTTTCTCATCAGATGTTCTTCCTCCACTGAGGTATTCTGACCAATGTCATGGTTAGTGTTCTCAGACATCTGATTACTTAAAGAAATGTTATTTATCACAGGAAAGGGATCAGGTTCAAAGGAAAGATATGTGAGGTGTCTTACTGTTGTGTTTTCTTCCCACTGCGATACTTGCCAAATTCTGATCCTCCTGGTGATTGTTAAACTTGTTGCTCTTTTCTGTGTACAAATCTCAGACAGTGGAAAATATCAGGAAAATCTGAGTAAGAATTAGTCTGGATGCACCAAGAATGACATAGTTAGTTCTGTAAAACCCTATTACTTAATCAATTTGCAGAAATCTACACTTCTTCAGTGCAGCAGTTTAATTAGTAATTTCTGGAATAATTTGCTGAAAAATTGTGTCTGAACACTTTCACCAACTTTTTCTTTCTCTCTTGAATATAGTATCTGTGACTGAACAACAACAAAAAAAAACCACTAAAATTTCCTGTGTGTTGTCTACAGATTCCTTTGAATGTACCCAAATAATAACTATGTAGGAATAAACAAGTTTTACTCGTAGATGTGAACTGGACACAGTATGTTTTTGTTCCTTCTAATTGCTTCCTAAAGCCATTCTTTTCTTCTAATAGTTGACTTTGTAATTTGGTTTCCCTAAAAGTGAGGTAATGATCTGTTCATATCAATTAACATAGCTGTAATGGGTTAAGACCAAATAGAATTTAGCTTAGCCCCAGTAAGGGATCCTGGAACTTCTAACAAATCAAATAGACTTATACCTTGTCTGGGGTGGCTCAGAAGTGCTGTAAGCTTTTCACAGGGTACAGGTAGCAGTAAAATGATCTGGGTTAAAAATCAAAATGTGTAGTTCAAGGACATACTCGAGGCATAACTCCCATTTCTAGCATTAGGAAAATACAGTTTGCTGTAGTTTGCTATAGTTTGGTATACACATTTCCCAGGTGTCTTTCCTTCCAGCAAATGTACAGGTCTCAGTAGTAGTACAGAAGTGCTGTAATTCTTCCTACGGAAAAGGGCAATGATATATGTACATAAAATAAAATTTTCAAATTTTATTCATATATTAATCAAAGACTGAGGTAAATTATGGCATTTCTGTTTCAGGGCCAATGAATAAATCATGTAGATCTTAATTACAAATCCAATTACAGATGATAAAGCAAGTATTGGGAAAAGGCTGTCTTTATTTTCTTGTTTCTGTTATTGGAGGGCAGCAAGCTGTCACTCCACCTCTCACATTTCTGATCCCATAAACAAGTCCAACTCGAGGTGAGTGAAGACAATATTACTATCATTTCTGTTCAGACCATGAGGTTTCAAATCACAGATGGGGAAACCCAAAGTACAACACAGTACAAGAGAGAATCATTGTAATGATTTTCATTAGTTTTTAGCTTTATTTGTTTAAGCCAGTGTGACCTGATTTTCTTCAGCTATAGTTTTCATAACCTTCGAGTCTCCAGTGACAATGTATACATTCAAGAGTCATCTAGTAAAAAGCTGAGAATAGAGTACAAGCAAATCTAATGTATACTGAATAGGAAACACACAATTGTGAAATGAAGTCTGTCTGATCAAGCCTTCTCATATCCAGAAACAGTGCCTATCCTATAAACATGCTATCTCTACCTCATTTAATGATAATGATGACATACAGGAGTATGAGTTCTATATAACTCGGCTTGAGTTATTTAGAAATTTAACTTGATATACTTAACATTCTCAGGCTCTAAAAAGAGCCATTATCCTTATTTTGATTCCCACTGTCAGGCTGTAGATTGGTAGGCTGACAAGAAAGGTCACATACAAGAAATGATGTTCTCCCATAACTGTGTTCTTTGTTACAAATCTTGTTGCCTATCTGAGCCTCATTTCCACCTGCTCTGTTCTGTCATATGCTTTACGCACCAGTAGATAAAACAAACAAAAATAAAAACAAAACAAACAAACAAAAGCCCTCTTCTGAACCTGAGTTTCCTTGCTTCTGTTGCCTGGCTGAGTCTGGAATTCCACTAGCATTATGTAGGAGAGTTAAACTAAAATTTAACTGAAAAAAAAAAGAAAAACTAAATACATAATTAGCATCTAAAACTTACTGCCAGAATTTATCATGAACACCAATAATAGGATAGTTACAAAAATAGGATAGCTACAAAAAAGAGTTTAAGAGAAAATATGGAAAATTAAAAAAAAAATAAATACAGACAAAATATAAATCTATTTACATGTAATTCCTGCGGTCAAAAAGGATGTGCATTTTTGGCAGTACTAAATATTTTATATTTATTTCATTATAATATTTAACAAATTTTTTTAAAAAGTGTAGATTTTTCCCCTCCCTAGCTATTGTTAGAGTGAAGACACTGCCCTGCATACTGGGATTGGACTAGATGATCTTTCAAGGTCCCTTCCAATTCCTAGCATTCTGTGATTCTGTGATTCTGTGCATACATGTACATTATTTGTCTAGCAATTTATGGCTGTTCATATATTGATGCATATAAGCACTGTACTAAATTGTTTACATATCTTAGGAAATTGTAGAAATTACAAAATGGCTTAAAATTGTCTTTACAATTTATTCATACTTTCATTTTTAAGCTTGTTAAGGTGGTGTTACTGTGTGTAAAGAAGGTTTGCAAGATAGCAATGCTTCTGTTCTGTTTATTGTGATTTGAAATAATTTCAGCAAGCTTTGATTACTTTTCAGCGGTACTGTATTGAAGGTAGAGCCAACCTGTGATAATTGGTATCTTACAGTGTATATCTCATAATGGCTGCAAGTATATGAGTTAAATCAAAACAATCATATTTAGTTCTTATTTGAACTATTGATCAAACTATTTGATTTAACTCCAAACCAGTGAATTTCTGTGTTTTTCAGTCAATCAATAAACATGACTGTAAATTACAGTTAGTGTTATAAGTGTTCAGAGTTTGGCAGCGTCACAGTTTGAAATAGATATTCATGACATAGCAAGGCAATTTAGTACTTTTGCAAATAGCTTTTCCATGTAATTGACCACAGTGAAAACAAGGTCTTCAGTGTTCCTTTAAGGAAACATTCCTTTACATTTCAAACATACAAAAAAGACAACAGATAGACTCTGAACCTACAGCTTCCATTGCTTGAAATCAATGCGCTTCAAGCATATTAGGAAAAGCATATTAGAAGTTTGTCATTGATGGATTCTGGAGCCTAGGTTGTCCCAGTTTTACTTGTTGTTGTATAATAAGGCTTAGTGTGTCTATATGAACCGTAGTTTGAAGTAAACCTTGAAATTAAAGAAACCCATCAAGAGGACTAAAATAAAAAATGAATGTAATAATATAAGTATAAATATGTAGTAGATTTTCATAACCCTCACTCATATGAGAGTGAAATAAATAGGAAAAGATTTCTGAGAAAAGGATTGATAAATATGCTCAATCTGCCTAGTTAAAAAAAATTCTGGATCCTCTTGAATGTCTGATGCACTTTTTTGAATGTGAGCTCATTTGTGTGTCCCAAGATTACCTTCTGTAGATGGAAATTATTAAGTAATCCTATAGATTTCACAGCTTGCGTAAACTTTTGAGGTTCACTTGGACTCAAAAGATCCCAATTTGGTGAACTGTATGCTTTTGCTGGTCATTCCACTTCAGTGAAGAAAGCTTTGGCAATTATACTTTGGGCAATAATGGTTGTGAGAATAAAAATCATTATAGCAGACAGCAGTTTCATTTCATTACTTTCAATACTTAGAGATACACTGAGTTCAAAAATCCTGTCCTGACACGAGAAGGTAGTGTGAAAGTTTGGAAATTCCTTAATTGAATTCACAGTTGGTTACTTTGAAAGTATAAATTATATTTTTTCCTACTAGTTCTATCTGAAACAATGAGGAAGAAAGTTTGACTCCTGAAAGCTGAACTTATCCCTCACCAGATGTAAATCATAAACTAAAATTTCTTAGTTATTTTCCTCCTTCATATACAATTAGATGATCATACTAGCTTGTTCCAGATCTTGTTGACCTGGACTTTCTAGGACATAGCATGCTCTTATTCTCTTGGGTAATTCTCTTATTTCTCGTGGGTAAAACATAATGCTTGATAAGGCAGCATGCATGAAGATATGGATTTATGAAAAGAATTTTTTTCATGTTAGGCAGCTGAAGCAAAACAAACTCTGAGCCAATCTAGAGAGTTTTCAAGCTCAGCCAACATAACTGCCCATTATCCTCAAAATCACTATTCAGAAAAGTGGCTTTGTGGCTTGGACAACAACATATTTTAATTCTGTTAGGAAGCTTTGAGTGTGAGAGCCAATTTATGGCTTTTGCTCTACATGTTTAGCTGCTGGGCATCTCTCCAACCATTTAATTCCTGAAGCACCCTTCTGTCTGCTTCAGGTGAGTAGTTCTAATGCCTTGGTTGCGTGCAGGATGCGTGCAGTTCCAGCAAGCAACAAAGAATTCCAGTTGCCAGACACTCATTTTTTTGCCTTTGAATAGCGAGTGAAACACATCTCCTATTAAAGAACCTTCTGTTCATTCCTCCCACCACAGCGATGTGTTGTTGAATCAACTGAAACGGTGACATCACTTGGTGAGTTAAAGGTACTCAGCACCAAACCATTCAGGAAATGCTCGGCCTATTCCAGAATGAGGCCCCTAATTACAAACTTATGTGCAGTATCCTGGTTCTTTTCTGCTACTGATCTCCCATTTCAGTGGCAAATATTTTTTTTTCTTTTTCTTTTTTTTTTTTTTTTTCATTTTTCTTTTTTTCCTCAGTAATCTGTCTCTGAGACTTTAAATATGCTTTGAGAATGATTAATATTCCACCAGAACATGGGCCAGGGTTCCACAGTTGAATTTGAGGCACAATTTGTGTTAAGTGGGTGTGGCAGAAACTATTACCGTCTGTATTCTAAACTGCTGTTATTGTCTCTATCAATTAAGATCAATAGATTAAAAATCATTTTAATGCTATCCTATAGAATAATAGGTCTCATAGCCTAGAGAGCTGCAACTGGCTTATTGGGAATTACTATGCAGGTAGTAAGCTTTTTGTTAGTTAGACAAGTTGGTCTTGAGTAAGATTCTGGATAAAATTGTCAAATTGGTGGTACTTTTCCAAGACAGTTTCTAAGATGTGTATAAGACTACACAAATTGGCTTGTAAATGTACTTCTAGAATATCTACTTCAGAAATTAGTAACACTATGTTATTGAATAATATGAATGTTAAAGTGACTAATATATTATTATTTTGCAGTAGAAAGGTAGAAGGTTGGCCAACTGTTATTATATTATTTTCAACTTCACAAACACATTTCCCTAGGAGCAGCCAACAACAGGACTGTGACTTATGCATTACAACCCCATGCAGTGCTAAAGGCTTGGGGCAGAGTGACTGGAAAGCTGTGCGGAGGAAAAGGATCTGGGGGTGCTGATTGATGCTCACCTGAACATGAGCCGGCAGTGTGTGCAGGTGGCCAAGAAGGCCAACGGCATCCTGGCTTGTATCAGGAATAGTGTAACCAGCAGGATGAAGGGAGGTGATTGTCCCCTTGTACTCTGCTCTGTTGAGGCCGCACCTCAAGTACTGTGTTCAGTTTTGGTCCCCTGGGCCCCTCAGTACAAGAAGGACATTGAAGCCCTGAAGCTTGTCCAGAGAAGAGCTACGAAACTGGTGAAGGGCCTGGAACACAAGTCCTGTGAGGAGTGGCTGACGGAACAAATGTTGTTTAGTCTGGAGAAGAGGAAGCCCAGGGGAGACCTCATTGCTCTCTGCTACTACCTGAAAGGAAGCTGTGGAGAGCTCGGGTTCTCACAGATAACCAGTGATAGTACTAGAGGGAACGGCCTCAAGTTGCACCAGGGGAGATTCAGGTTGGAAATTAGGAGACATTTCTTCTCAGAGAGAGCAGTCAGACATTGGAACGGGTTGCCCAGGGAGGTGGTGGCATCACCATTCCTGGAAGTGTTTAAGGAAAGGTTGGGTCTGGTGCTTAGGGACATGGTTTAGTGGGTGATATTGGTGGTAGGGGGCTGGTTGGACCAGATGATCTTGAAGGTCTTTTCCAACCTTAATGATTCTGCGATTCTATGATTCTATGACTTTTCTTTTGACATCCTTCTGTACTGACCCTATCTCTTACAGAATGTAATTTCTGGCATAACCCTGTTAGTCTGCAGATGTGTTTCACTGTTATTACTCTTATTGTGTGTTTCCTGAAGTATGCAAACAGAGAGGTTTTCTTAAAGAGTGCAAGATACAAAATGCTGCAATAAAATTTTGTCCTGAATCCTCTCTTTGACACTGATTCTTCAAGCTCCTGTCGGAAGCTCTTAAAAGGTCCAAAGTTCTCTTTTTTGTTTCTGCATGTTATGTTGATAAAGAAATTTTCATGCATAAGGAATAAACCAGAGCTCTTCTCTTTCGGTCTAACCAATGCTACCTGTTTTGGGGAATGGAACACTTGCAGTTGATGGCTTTATGTATTTTATCTTGTTATTGCTTTATTAAATATTTTTTTCAGAGATATTTAAAAAAGCTAAATGATTAAAGCTAAATCATGTTCATAAATCCACTGAATTATTGTGTAAATGGGAAAATAAGTGGCAGAAACAAAAACCTGTCTCGTGGAGCAATTGTCCTATTTTCATTCCAAAGTTCAAAGAGTTGAAACTGTCAAGGAATAAAATTATGGAGAATATGTGATGTATAAAAATTGCCTCTGAGTAGAATGTTTTTTTAGGAGGGTTCATCTGTTTTTTTAAATGATTGAGCAAGGGACAGCTGCAGACACTTAAGGGGAATACAAAAAATATCTCTGAATGTAATTAAAAACATTATGTTTTGACAACCTTTTCTTTAGAAAAATAGAAAGTATTTCAAAGGAATCTTCTAATTCATGAAGCAGATCCATCCTTTTTTTCCTTTGTAGCTGTGAGTCCTGTCAGTTTCTACTACTGAAAGCAAACAGTAACTCATAACAACTTTGTCATCTTCTGTTAGTTTTCCCAGCAGAAAGGTCTGTCTCGCTTCTGTCTTTTATATTCTCTGAATTGTTTATCTGCCGGAGTGTAATGACTTCATTCAGCTACAAGACATTTCAAATTAAGCATTGTGTCCGGTCGCCTGGCAAGTATTAGGTCAGTTATTTCCCAGTGTGCAGTGTCTACTTCATATATATCTGTCTCTTATCCTAGAAAAAGCTTTAATTTTAGTTTGGGAGCTCTATATCTAAAAGTGTTAACCTGAGCACTCACTTTCATTAAAGCCAGCTATCACCAGGGGCACAGAGTTGCTGGTTTTCTTCCACAGCAGTTGTAGTTCTCTGGTGAGTGGTCACTAAATATCACACTGTATCTCTCACCCAAGTTTTAGAATTTTTCAAAATGAGCCATTTTAAAAACATAATTGGAAGATCGGACAAAGAGATACTTGTAAGTACCTGCAGCTAAGCCTCCGGGGTTATCTTTCTGCCCTTACAAATATTCTGTCTTCTATATGGGGCTCTTGCTGTTACCCAGCTGCTTATGAGCTGTGGTCTAAAATTATCTCTCTTGTACTGCCTTGCATTTCAGTGCAAGTAAAATGCCCATTGGCACCAGTGCCAAGCTGTCTGTGACAGAGGCTTCATTTTTTTCACTTTGATTATAAAGCTCCAGGTTATTCTAAATAAATGTTTAGTTAAAAATGTTGAATAACTGTTTTTGAATAATCAGACATATTTAGGTCATTATAACTATATTAGTATATAGTATGACTAATTTAATACTGTCACATCTGGTTCCAGTTGCATGTCTGGAACAAACAAGCAAACAAACAAACAAAAAAGATTTTTTCTATTTAACCTATTTATTTCGTTTTACACATAGACTATCAAGTTAAACACTATTTTTTAAGTTCTGCAGTCATATGTTGGTTCAAAACAAAGTAAGACAAAATGGAATAATTGTAAAAATTAAACATTGTATAAGCCCTACTAGCCTTTCTGGCTTGGTATTAAATAAACAGTGAGAGTGTTCTGCATTTCTGCAATATCTTTCACCCAGAGACCTTAACAAAACTGGATGGATACACACAGTGAGCTCTTGAATTTAGCATCTGCTACTGAGAGTTTTGATAGCAGAGTGTGAGATCTGTTAAAAGGCTAGGATTAGCTCCTGCACCAAATTCAGCATCCCTTTAAATACCAAATGCACAGAGATCCTAAAGCACGTAAAGCATAACAAAAATGCTGAAGGCCATAAAGTTACAGAACTGAATTTACTGAGTATCCTCTGATGGGACTGCCCAGGCTTTGTATATTTTAGCCTGGATTGTATCCAGTAGTAGGCTTACTTGGAAAAATACAACTCTTAAGTGAGTTAAAACTCTTGATGTGTTTAAGCTCTGCTTATTGTCGGATATGTTCAGCTTACTTAATGTCCAAAATACAAACCAACAATGTGCAGTTTTGGAAAAGACATAGACTAAGAAGTAGTGTCTGAGATAGGAACAGACTGGAACGCAGGAATAAAGGGATCCAGCAGAATCAATGAAGTTCATCATTTTCCTAAAGGGATCAGGCTGAAGGTTCAATGACCTTACAAGCTGCTACTGGAACTTTGTGTGTACGTATGCATGGTCCAGGTCTACATAGATGCAGATCTGGGCTGAAATTTTCCATTATGAATCTTGCCTGTTTTCCCCACATGTGAAACTGGGCAGATCCCAACTGTGTACAGCTCTCTCTAGGAGGATCCTAGAACACTTTGGAACATAAATAATATTTTTATCTGAAAGTGGTTCAAGTTCAGACAGCTGTGTGTAGCTGCTCCCTGACTATTCCTGAGAGAGAAATAAAAATGAGAGGAGTCCTTTATAAATTACTATTGCATACAGTGAATAAATTTCAGGCCACAGCAGTAAGAGATATAAGGATATATTTCAATAGCTATACACTGGGGTACGTGAAACAGAAACCCATGTCCAGAGCGAAGCAGTAAACAGTTTTATTACGGCTCTGAATCACGCTCACTGATAGCTGACGTATGGCCACAGAAGTTGTTTTTAAGACAGTGAGTGCTGGACAGGAGCAAGGAACTGTCCTCAGCTATTATCAAGAAATTCCCTGGCTGTTTGAGTTCCATGTAAACAAACTATTACAGATGAATTGCAAGACTGTAGCTTCTGCGCTGCCCTCAAGGCTGACAAAGTTCATAGCCCTGGATGTCTGCAGTGCAGCTCTGGTGGGGCTGGCTATGGCAGAAAGGGGACTGACAACGTGGTGCAGAATTAGGTGCTGTAGTATGCCTGAGCTTTACAGCAGTATAGCCTTTCCTCTAACCCATGCAGAATGTTGTATCTGCTTATTTTCTGCTGTAACACTTGCTTGACAAAGCAGAAGCACCTAGCTCGTCACTGCAGAGCAATCCTAAATGGTGCAAGGCCTCATTTCAAGCTCTGGGAATGAGCCCCCACATTTTGATAAATTATGCCAAATCTACAGGACTGAAACACTTCTGAAGAATATTTTCTACTCTTTTTACTTAATCCTCTAAATCTTACAGTGGTGACAGAGACAAGTGGAAGGCCCATTTGCCACATTGCTGGATGAGCACGTGTGGACTGTGACCTGGAAACAGCATTCCTTGCTCTCTCTGAGGAGGCCGCTGAGCACTCTAGAAGCAATGCTAGCTGAGGACACTACATTTTTGTTATTTGTGGCTTGCGTTTACAAACAAAAGTCACTGTGTATTGATTCGTTTATATTTTGCTTTGCCAAATTTGCAACAAGCCATTGTAATAGAGTAGAGATGTCACCTTCATTCGTCAGCTGAAAGCGCTTGCTGCCTGGGGGAAATGAGGCTTCCTGGTGCTTCTGGTTTGTCCTTTATGGTCTTAGGCTGGAAGGTTGCAATATGGGATGAAACTACAAACCTTTGTTTTCTTTTAAGAGAACATTTCCATGAATAGATGAGGTTTACAGCATGCCCTAAGTGTCATTATTTTGGTGGAGAATCTTTTAAAGGAAATATGTAAGAAATTATGCTTATTTTTCTAGAATAAGAAGTGGCATGATATTTATAACTTAATTACATTTCTTAAAAAATTACATTAAAAAAGCATAGGATTTTTTTTAAAAAAAAAAAAAACAAACTTTAAGAATATTCTGGGTTAGAAGACAGGTTAATAATGTGTTTGGAAGAAACAGAAAGCAAGGAAATTTGAAACACTAAAGTAGCAAGACACAAAGGAAGACAAAACCAAGAATAGCCTGGCAGCACTCCACTTGTGGATTTTGTGGGGCTTATGGCCTCTGAGCACACCTTTTGGAAGGCAGCTGAAGCCCTTGCCACTTTCCAGCATTTGTCCTTTTGCTCAGAGATACTACAGAGCAGTCAAGAATTTCCTTCAAGACAGCCACTGAGCCAATTTGTCCTCTTTGTCTGGTGCTCAAAATGTTGTTACAGCTAGTCTGCACTGCCCTGGTTTGGTATTACATTTTTGACTTCTGAGCTGGATTTTTCAGCCTACAGTCTGATCACTTTAGCAGAGTTTACTTTGTGAAACTGGCATCTTCATGCCTCTTTTGGGCAGCAGAATTTTCACTTCCTAGTCTGAAACTACTCTCAAAGCTTTGTTCAAGTGTCTTCAGCAGTGAAAGTATAAGCATTAATTTCTGAATTTTTGACTGTTATTAAATACTCAACCATACAGGAAATGTTTCTAATACGTGAAAATATTTCTCTCAGATTTACTATATGAAAAAATGCTTTATATCCTTTTCCTAACCTTTGTGTGCTTGTCAATTTGCCATGTGGTCACCTAAGGACAACGACTGGCCGTTTGTGAATTTTTGGAAGGAGTCTCACCTATCACTGTTGTTACAAATGATCTGTCATTGTATAGCATTTATACTGCTGATTTATTTTTTAAAAAGTATCTTAGCATCATGTACAAATTATTCATACATTTCAAAAATAATTAGACAATTTATCATTGCATTTCTGTTAGCTTTACATATGTGTGTTTTATTGTATTATTGCACATCCATATGCATGTGAAGTAATACAAAATATTTTCTCCCTCTCCTTATGCTAAATCTCCAAGTGCATTGCAAACTGTAGATCCTTTCCTTTTCTGCTGAAATTGCTGCTTCACTAAAATGTTTAACAATGTTTAGAGAAGCAAGGCAAGGCGGGGCAGACAGTTTTGAGAACAGCACAAGATTATATATACAACACTGTCACATAATACATATTTTTGATACAACATGTGAATGCACATGCGCTTTGTATCTTAGTGCAGTGCAAATCATTTGGTAATATTTTTCATAAATAAGTCTGTGGAAGTTCTCTGAGATTCTTCTTTCCTTTGGAACATATTTTTTTACAATTTGTGGTTCAGGTACACTGACTTCCAAGATTCTAGTTTTTAATTCTTTTGGAGATATTTAGAAGTCCTCAGTTCTTCTGTTGGAAGTTGAGATCAATTCTGTGCATTCTGGGGAAATGCTTGTCAAAATACTGGAACTGCAATCTGCTCTTGTCCCTGAAAGATGAATTTTGTCTGAACTGAAGAACTTGTCAGCACCGGTGAAGAAGAACAGGTATCCTGAGAAAACGTAACTTGTACCTATGGCTGTTATTATATATTTAGAACATAATTTAAACTGAAAGCAATGGTCAGAGTTCTCAGAAGTTTTCTCTGCATCCATCAACCAGGGACAGACTCATTTCCTGAAGGCAGTTTTCTCTGTTTTGTCTACTTTACCCAGGTGCTTACTAAAGAGTTATTCTTTGACCTTTTCTTGCAGCCTGATTTATGAATGGAGTGCTTTTTCAATTCACAAGTCAATTCACTAGTACAAAGCTAGTCCATCCACAAAATCGGCAGGATTCCTATTGTTAGGAATGCCCCCCTGCTATGGATCTGTAGGTGATTCTGCTCTCCCTAGTTGAGTGTCTCCACTGTGACACGTGAACTATGAAATAAAAAGAACGCACTGGGAAACACTCACTTTGCCTCCTCCCTCCTTGAGAATTCAGCATTGTTATGAACCCGTCTGAGAAGAAGTGGCAACAGAAATGTTAACAGAAACCAGACAGTGGAGTTAAGAGAGCTATTGTGAAATTCAGCTTCTGTTCACACAGTTCTCAGAAAAAAACAAAACAAAAACAAGACTCCCAGTTGCTGCAGTCTGAAAGGGGAGAATGTTTACTGGATTCTTTGCTGCCAGCCAGAGAATCCATAGAAAGCATATGTTATCATATGTTTACATAGCAAATCATATCCGCTTACAATTGCTGCTTTCATCAGTGGAACTGCACTGGAGGTTCTCAGCTGAAAAGGCTTGAACCAAAGTGCATTGCAGTCATTTGCATGTGGACTTTTTCACATGGCTGTCTTTCAGTCAGGATCCTAGCACCACCTTGACCTCAACTAGTTAAGCTAAAGAAGTAATTCCCTAAGCTATAAACTAGTGGCAGATTGCTGTCTGTACCAGACTTGGCCTGTACCATCACTATCTGTTATCATGTTTCAGTAAAACAATGGTGAACATTGAGGATTTTCTGTTGGTAAAATCTTAAAACTGCATGCTCTGTAGATTAAGGCTATGCATATTTAAACTACTCCATAGAGATGAAGGGGTCCTTTTGATACTCACCAATTGTCCTGCCTAGACAGGATGGTTTTGTTGGGCTTCAGAGGAATGGCTTACTAAACAGGACTGTGTCAATTTGTTTCATAAAGAGGCACTTGTTAGGACTCTGTCAAAGAAGGGCAAGTGATGTAAATAGTTAGGTTATGGCCTAACTCATGTTCAGCTCCTGTCTCTTCTGTTTTTGGAGGGGTTGATGTGGGATGGTAATCTGAAAAAAAGAAATTAGGTCCTTGTAGGCATAAAAGTCCTTGTAGGTATGAAGGACTGACAGAACATGACTTCAGAAAAACAGTGTGCTAGTGGGGTGCTTGGGGCTGAACTTTGCTCTCAGCATGCTCTAGGGAACATGATGACACACAGTGACCTTAGTCACAGAAAAACGTAGAATACATTTTTTCAAAACAAGGAATAGTGGTAGCTCTGCTGTCAGTTTCTATAAATCTGGAAACAGAAGCTGTGAACCAGCCTTCTGGCAAAGCAATCTCCTCATAAGCCACGAAGTGCATGTGTTTTTGTTATTCAATTTTAAATCTTCACTTAACTTTTCATCCTCACAAACTTGACTTAGACTTTCTGTAGGTATCCGTTTTCTGTGCCATGTCACTTACTTCAGAGCATGAACACTAAATTATAAAAAAGTTAGCTCCTACCTCACAGTGTAGGTAGAATTAAGGATAGATCTGCATCCAAAACCTGGGATGGTAATTCCCTGAAAACAAAATAGTAAAGTAAAACCAGAATCAGTTTCCTAAGATGGTTCTCCTAAAATTAGGCTTGTTTTGAATATCTGCTTTTGATATATATATATATATATATATTATTTATTTATTTATTTATTTAAAGTCAGAGGAGAGGTTGAATGCTAGATTGAAAAAATCTTAGTCCATAGAGTGGAGTCTCAGTTCAGATATTTCAGTCAGGTTCACCTAGTGAGGTTCATAAAGTTGCCTTATAAAACTGTAGTTCATGCCTTTTGTGTCCAGAAACCACTTTAGATAGGAGATCGCTCCCCTCCAACAAAAAAAAAAAATAGTAAAAAAAAGTAATTGGGGGAAACAACACACATTGTATAACAGGATTAGGATCATTTTGAATGGCTGAGCTGTTAGTTAATGGTTACTTAAAAATAACCTTGTGGACTTGTAACTGAAAATTCAAGTTTTATTTTTAACAGTAGGGGTTGCTGTAGGAAAAGAGAACAATAAAGTATTGATAGCAAAGCACACAAAGGAATCTCTGAGTTCACAGGAATAGCACATTAATGAAGTAACAGGGCAGCCAGAATGTTTTACTCAGAAATACTTTAAAAAGAATTGATTGTACTTTTAGTGATTTAAAATCTGACAGTATGACCTTTTCCCACTTAGTACTGATTAACTGCTTATTATCAGAAAATTTTGCATTCTGATTTTTTTTTCCTGATTATAAAATCACCAGAAAGAGTGAAATCCTCTACTTCTCACTACCATTTACATTGATACTCTGCATGAAAACTAAATTACAGACTTACATGCACCTCTCTGTCTGAATTGCCTGGTATTTCAACCTGATGATATGGGAAGGTCACATCAAAGGATGGGATTTATATTAAATATTTATGGGGTGCAACTCCCCCTTGTGTCTAGATGCTGCTTGGAAAGCTCAAAAAAAAAAAAATAATTCTGTCTTGTAAGTCTCTGCCCTTGGTATTTATGATTATTGATGCCCTTAATATTGATAATTGCCCTTGGTACTGAGATTAAGCTCTGCAGCATCTGAGGAGTAGCACATCATGGGAGAAAAATAAACATTAATTTTGGGATCTAAGAGCAAGTGGGCTGAGGGATTGCTAGGAGGCTGTGGTAGAGGCAGCTTTGGTTTAACAAGGAAGGAAGAGAAGGCAGAGCCAAGCCAGTGCCAAGTGTCACCTGGCATTGAGAGCAGGCTCCACTCCAGCCAGCGCTATTGGAGAAAGGACAGCCTCTCTTTTAATCTGGAGGTTTTTTTCTCTCACTAAAATTATAGTTCAGAGCTTCAGAGTAGAGAAACTGTGGTCTGCTGATGTTTGTCAGGTTTGGGTGAGGCATATGTGGTGTTAAATGGGTTGGTAGGGGAGCACTGTGTGAGTGAGCACAAGGTGACAATCTGCTGACAGCCCAGAGGTTAGGGTTCCTTCTACATGGTGCTCAGTTTTATAGGGTCACTGGTATCCCAGCTGTCTGCTAACAGGGAAGGACAGAGCTGCTTCATTTCTTACTCTGTCTGTGGAGGTACACAGAAGTCAGGATCTAAGCTGTTATTTCTTATCTAATAACTTTGTAAAACTCTCAGGAATGAGAGCTCCCAGTTTGTTGAGCATAAATAATTCACTTCAATATGAAAGCCTTATAGAAAAAGCAATGATTTGAAGTCAGCCAGAATGCCTTATAAGGACACAATTGTAAGCACAGCCACCTCAGCCTGCTCCCAGAGCGTGCTCCTAGATCCATCTGACTATGCCAGGCTGGAGCAATGACTCAGAAAGGCTACAGATTCCAAGAATTTCATCAAGCTAATAAGAAGTTAGGAATATAGCAGAAAGATGCCTTCCTTGATATATATAATTGGAGATGTAAGCAGTGATATCTGCTGAGGAGTAGTTAGAGGTGATGAAGTGAAAATTGCAACTTAGTTAAAAGTCATTTGAAGGTCTCCTTTATGAAAAGAGAGATTCTACTATGCTGATGATTTACTAATGTAAGGTCATTTTATATCATTCCTAACAGAAGTGAAAGGGTTTGAGCTACCCTTACAACTGTGTAAAGTTTACATATGTGTTGTTCAGGGTCTAGAATAGGTAAGTAAATTAATTATTTAATTGTTTTATGGGGGTAGTTTCCAGTTTTCCCTAACTCATAATCAAATTTAGAGAAGTGAGAGCACAATCGTGGATTAATTACTAATGCCTTTATAATTGTTTTTGGTATTATTAAGGCCTGAGGTATTGTTACCAGAATAAATTGTAATAAATTTTCACTAGGATTAGATAAAAGATGTATAATTTCAAAAGAGAACAAAAAGGAGACAAGTCCCGACCCAGGAAGCGAATGGTGCTACCACAATCACATTTGCAAAAGTTCTCATCAGTTAAATTTTCAGTGATATTGATAGCAGAAAGGATCACCAAGAATTGCAATACTAATAAGCATTTTGGCCAAAGGGTTAAAGATGTGTTTGAGGCTTGTGGTTGGGATTGAATTTTTACTCTAATCATTCATGGGTCTGTTCTTGTGGGGGTATTTGGCACCCACATGGAAACAAGGCTTCTCTTCTTCATCTCCTTGGGGTATGCAAACCCCACGTATCCCATGATCTTCATAGCACCCACAGATTGCCACTAGTTGCACACAGGCAGCACTGTCTGTTGAGGGGAGCAGCACCTCCAGCTGAGGTGCAGAGCAGAGCTGCCCCTTGCTTCTCCACCTTTTTGTCCAGGTAGCACTAGGAGACCTGGTGAAGTTGAAACATCATATAGAAAGGAGTGGAAGACTAGCATCACAGGTCAGTTGTGAACATTAGCGCCTTGTAGATTTGGTTTGATTTTGCATATATACAAATGCTACTTCTGCATTATCTGTAGGCTATACTCCACAACATCTGCAACCACAAAAAGCATGTCTATAGAATAAGAGGGTATCTTTATGGCAGTGTCCTGGTTTCAGCTAGGATAGAGTTAATTTCCCTCCTCGTAGCTGGTAGGGTGCTGTGTTTGGGATTTAGGATGAGAAGAATGTTGATATCACACTGTTGTTTTAATTGTTGCAGAGCAGTGCTTACACCAAGCCAAGGACTTTTCAGCTTCTCGCTCTGTCCTGCCAGTGGGCAGGCTGGGGGTGCAGCAGGAGCTGGGAAGGAATAGACCCAGGAAAGCTGACCCAAACTGGCCAAAGGGATATCTCATACCATATGGCATCATGCTGAACAATTAATATGGGGGGCTGGCCGGGGTGGAGGGGCTGGCTGCTCAGGGATAGGCTGGGCATTGGTCAGAGGGTGGTGAGCAATTGCACTGTGCATCACTTGTTTGTACACGTTATTAGTAGTGGTATTATTATTATTATTATTATTATTATTATTATTATTATTATTATTATTATTATTTTCCTTTATTTTCTGTCCTAATAAACTGTCTTTACCTCATCCCACACACTTTCATTTTTTTCTGATTCTGTCCCCCATCCCAGAAAGTGAGGGTGAGCAAATGGCTGTGTGGTGCTTAGCTGCTGGCTGGGTTAAACCACAACAGTTAGATAAGGTACATATGAACTATTTTCAAATGATGGAACAGGATTTTTTTTTTTCTATTTACTAAAGTCACGCAGCCCTGGTATTATTCTTTATTTTGACCACATGTAAAAGGATGTAGTATGGCATAAAATCTAACAGAGCAGAGGTTCTATCAGCCTACAGTGAAGGACCTTGTTCCAGTGAACTTGCTCTGGTACATTTTGAAATACTGCAGACAGAAACTAATGTTTTATATTTATTAGCAGCTTTTGTTACACATTAGCCTTTGCTTGCAGCTTAATTGTTTTCAACAATGCAGTGGGATAGTGCCCCTGGTGATAGGGTCAAACTTCAGATCATTCTCAAGCTCAGCTAAATCAATTATTTGTATTGCACCCTCGTTGGTTTAGTCATGGATAACTGGGAAGTACTGTTGGATGCTACAGTATAAGGTGCCTCCTGTGATCTTTGGCTCTATGAAGCCAAATTCTTCAGCAAAAATTTTGGAACTCAGCCATGAGACACAAGATTTGATCACAGACAATTTACCACAGCAGACACATAGTCCCTTGCTCCTGAGGCTCTTGGCTTCAGGACTTTATATGTGCTCTCTTTGCTCTACATCTGAAAGTAGATTCTGCCTGGAAGGAAAGATAAGACAGAAACTTATATCACAAAGACTCGGTTTTGGATGATGCAAGTTAAACTAGAATACATTCCCATGCTAAGCTTGATTTTAAAAGCATAAACATATTTGAATAGGTTGCTCAAGGTTCTACTTCAGTGTCTTTTTTCAGTGCTCTTTTGAGTAAGTCCTATATCAAACACAAGTATATATGTAATTATTCCTTCTAACACATTTTACCCACTGTCTTCAAAGATCTAGCTTAATTTTATGGAGTCTGAAGGGTCTGTATTTGAAAACAATTCAGGTCCAGACCGTGAAGAACACTTCTTTGCCTTTTTTTTAGGTCAAACAAAATGGAGAAACATCATATTCACACTCTGGGCAGAAAAGTCTTTGTGAGTCAAAGGTGCTCTGATCTTTGGCATAGTCTAATATAACTTGCTTGGTTCCCCAACAGCTAAAGTCGATCTTCCAGCATGGCGATGCACCATGGAAGAGTCTGTACAGGTAGGAGTGAGAAGTGGGCTTGGAGAGTGTAAATTGTAAATGAAATTGGCCAAATCGTATTCAGGTTTGGAGGAGTGAATCTGTGGGGAGACCAAGGACTGCCACAAGTCATGCTGTTGTAAAGAGGAGATGAAAGAAGCGGAGAGGTGATATAAGACCTGAGCAGATTCAGACTCATCTGAGCACCACAGAAGGTCTGCATGAGGAGAAAAGTCCATCAGGACTGTTGTTTCTTTTGCTTTTCTCCTTGCTTCCTCAAGAAATCTTCATTTCATCTGTGTTTGACGGGGTGGACCTGGCAAGCAGTATGGCAATTCTGTTTCTGCTACTGCAGGTCACAAAGACAAAGATTGAATCAGGAGGAATGGAAAGAAAATGGTTAATCTTCTCCCTGCTACGCATCCTGAGGAGCTCTTCGTCTATCAAGAGACAAATCTCACACTTTGGGAGTCCTTGTGGATAGTGATGTCCATATACATAGTTAAATAAACCCTTCCCCCTTTCCAAAACTAGCAGAAGTTAAAAAGGAATTGAGAGAAAAATAAAAAGATGTGTCCAGACTCCCACAATAGAACAATTCAGAGCTGAGAATATGTCTCTTTTCCTGAGGCTCTGTGTACTGGTGACTCACAGTCTCTCAAACACACGATACATAGCCTGCCTTCAAGCAGCAGTGGAACCTATAAGAAGTAAAACCACCGATAGATTGAAATAGAATCAAATTGAAAGACCTTCACAACAATGCTCAGGTCCCATTATGAAAGGTACTAAATAAGAAGATAAAGGGTCTACTCCTTCTTCCCATATTTGATAATAGCAATTCATGAAAACGAAAGAACAATTTCTCACTTATTTACTTCTTTGACCCTGTATGACCAGTCTGACAAATTCACAAGTATTTAAAGTTCTTCCATACAAGGACTGAATTCCTTTGAAATTAAATGATATAAAAATATGAAAACAGTCTGCAGTTGAATCATTCTTATTTTTTTAATATAGGTTTATTCAGCAAATTGGCTACCAGTTGAGGGCAATGGTTTCCATACTATGATTTGTGGCGTATTTAAAACAGATGGAAGCATCTCAAAGCCTGCTTTGTCCAAAGCCAAGAACATTTTTTCGGCAAGAAGTCTGAACTTGTTGCCACATAAACAAAATGAGTGATTTAACTTAGTGTCTACATATTTTGGATTGGCAAAAGCTGCTGAAAAAAAGCAAAGCCAGAGAGCAGACTCAGTGAAAACAGGAAAAGAGAGAGCAAGAGCAAGAGATGCACAAACACACACAAACGTGTGCACCACACACAGACACACACATAGCCTGGCAGCCATTCAACCTGTTTGTGTGATGAGACTCTAAGCAAGTGGTGAGGTGTCCATCTAGGAAGTTTCTTATAGTTTTTATTCAATGGATATTAGAATAAAATAAATCAATTTAGATATTGATGATGGGATATTTGGATGTTTTCTATTTGCTAGCCCTAATAATAAAATTAAACCTTGCATTTTTCTCAAGTTTATTTGAGATGTGCAGATTCAGTGAGATGCTTGTCAAAAATTCAAATATGATCTAAAGCTGTAAAATGTAGCAATGCAAAGTGAGTAGATTATCAGAAAATAATATGTGAACAATACAAGATCCAAGAACAGACTGAAGGTGGGTTCCAAATGTCATTGACAGAAACATAATAAATTTCCGATAAAAAAAGCTAGGACAGTTCATGAGTTCTGCTGTTGGGTTGTACTATATCCTTAACTGCAGAATTATGATTTACTATCTCGTAATTTAAAATCTATGGGGCACACAATGAGATTGTGAGTCAGTACATTTGTGAACAAGCAAAAATATTTTTTCAGAGAATGCATAATTAAATCACGGAATTTATATGTTAGAGGCAGAACTAGTCTAGATCCCGAAAAAGGATAGACGAATTCATTTGATAGTAGATAGTAGATATTAATGATGTTAATAGTAGATATTAATGAGATAGTAGATACACTGCAAACATTCTAGTCAGGTCAGCAAAGATGAAGTACAGTTTAGGGATCTTAGTCAGACATGGAATAACATTTGTCTGCATTAAGGACATTGTGGAAGCAGATTCAAAACTGGTTTACTCATAGTGAACTTGATTCACTGAATCAGGTTACAGATTTGTGTACTTTTTTTGAAACGTGCCATAATATTAGAAAAAAATATTCAAATGTCATGGAATGAAAAAAGCTATCAGAGTTTCTGGGATTTACTTTTGATTTCCCAAAATACATTCAACAAACATATAAATGTAGAAGATATTGTCTTTTTCAGAAATACGTTTTCATGTAAAGTATAATATAATGAAACATATGCCAATAAATAATCAAGCACAAGGGTAATTTCACTGTGACTTCATGACTGGGAAAAATGTTGCATGTTATGTCCAAAGCAAACAGTTGAGGAAGCACCACATTGCTTCTGAACTCATATCTAAAAATCACTGTGCAGGGGTTTTTATAAATTATTTTTTTTTCTGGCTCAATTTCAGTAGAATGTATAATATGTACTTTGATGGACAGTCATTTCATTTTATTGAATTGATGATTCCTAGTGTATATCCAATGGAGGAAATGTTCCTTAGAGTGAAAAATTACTTCCCTTAGTCCAGGCTTTACATGCAAAACAAAATGGAAAATTTGTAATCTGGAAGAACTTAACTGTATAAACAGTAAGGATTTTAACACTGCATTATAGGAGAAGTACAGAATTTCAAATGATTTAACTCTGTGTAGGTGGTCCATGCTCATATATTGTCTGTTTTAATTTTGACATAGGTCTTAAAGATGTGTCAGAGATCCCTCAGCTGCAGTAAAGCCAGAGTGTGTGACTACAGCCAACTTAGTGAAAGGTGGAGTCAGGCAGTGAAACAGATTCTCTTATTAGCTTGTCAAAAGATTTTCCTTGTGTTGATGCAAGTCCATCTTTAGGATAAAAATCAGGCCCTTTGTGAGAGTAATGATTTTTTTAACTAACCACTTAATGGCCATTAACAAGTGTGGCACTGAACCAGAGCTGGCCCAACATTCCTCAGCAATGTAGACAAATATGAATTTTACCATCTTGGGGGAAGGTCCTACCACAGGGAAATGTGAGGACAGACAAACAGAAGCTGGTGTAAGAAAGGACCTTGGAGAGTCAGGGTTGCTGTTCTTTCCACCACTGGAAGGATGGTCTGAGAGTTCCTGTTTGCAGAGACCTCTCCACATCGCAGAATGGCCAAACCCACAGTGGTTCAGAAGCAGCCAACCTGTTTTTCTAGACCTCAGGTATGGGCAAAGTAGGCAGCCAAGCCAAGTTAATTGCTAATATCCCAGAGTTTGCTGTCCTAGAAAACCTTCTACTGTGCTTGAGGCTAGAGCAAGTCCGTAATGACCTGATAGTCAGTTATCTAATGCATGAAATCCATATAATTTCTTTAATAGTTTCTCAGCTCTCCACTTCAAACTTGTTTCCTGTAACAAGCTTACTTTCATATCAGGGTCTCCTTGAACACACCCATGTGTCGTGGTTTAACCCGGCTGGCAGCTAAACACCACGCAGCCGTTCGCTCACCCTCCCCCCTCCCTCTCTGGGACGGGGGAGAGAAATGGAAAGTGAAGAAATGGAAAGAGAGAATGGAAAGTGAGATAAAGACAGTTTAATAAGACAGGAAAATAATAATAATAATAATACAATGATGATAATAGTACTACTAATAATTATATGTACAAACAAGTGATGCACAATGCAATTGCTCACCACCTGCTGACCGATGCCCAGCTTAACCCCGAGCAGTCCGGCCCCTCCCCCCGGCTAGCCACCCCTATATATTGTTTAGCATGACGTCAGATGCTATGGAATACCCCTTTGGCTAGTTCGGGTCACCTGTCCTGGGTCTGTCCCCTCCCAGCTCTTACTGCACCCCCAGCCTGCCTGTTGGCAGGACAGAGCAAAAGTCTGAGGTGTCCTTGGCTTGGTATAAGCACTGCTCTGCAACAATTAAAACATCGGGGTGTTATCAGCACTCTTCTCATCCTAAGCCAAAACACAGCATTCCACCAGCTACTAGGAAGAAAATTAATTCTGTTCTAACTGAAACCAGGACACCATGTGTCAGAATTTTACTTGTTTTCAGAAATGGCTGTTCCTGCAGGCCAAAAAATGATTGAACAGCAGATGATTCTCTGACAGGTGACATATATCATTATACTTGTTCTTGCAGATACAGGACTTAATCTGCATAGACAGTGGTCTGAATTTTTACCAACACCAAAAATCACCCTGTGAAAAAAGCAGATGGATGCCCAATGCACTGGATATATTAATAATGACACATATTTTATAAGGTTTTCTTTTGTCTGTGTATTCTGGATGTATGCGTGCAAAAAAGAATCTGTGGTATATTATGCAATTGAGATCCATGAATTTTTGCTTTTTCTTATTTTAAGCTTGAAACACTGTCTGTCTCTGTGGTCTGGATAAGTAATTTTTTAATTTTTCTGCTCCTTTTTCTAGTTTCACAACATGTCAATCACTCACAAGACTGTGGGTAGGATTTGCCAATGTCAGTAAAGGGTTTTAAAAATAAAGCCTGATATAATTGCTAAATTTTAGTGTCACAGAGGGCTCTTTTACAAAGTGTACCAGTTAGAGATTGGCTTTGTGTTTTGTCCTGGATGGCAGTTTTTCTTGTTCAATGGTGATTATTCCTTCTGTCATAATTTTGTATTTTGCCAAATTTCTCACTGAACAGCAACTCTTACGAGATAGTAAGAACCCATCACTTGCTGAAATGGTGGTATTGGAACTATTGTGGAAAATGTCAGGCAATGGAAAATCCTTAAAGGAGGATTTTTCACCAAGGTGTAAATTCTACAAGGCTTTGTGTGGGAACTCAGGGCCAGAAGATGCATGTTGTACTGGGATAGGCCATGGACAGCCATTGAGTTCACACAGAGGGATCTCTATGGAAAATGCTCAATATGTAGTTGGGTCCAGTAACCTGTCTGTGCTCTTCCTGCACTGCATTTTGTGCTGTGCATCTGTGCTGGATAATATTTAATTCACTGAAACTTCGCTTCACAGAATCCTTCTTTCTTCACAGGTTCTTTCCTCATGTTGAGTGCTTGTTTTTAGACCACATTTTCAGAATTTCATATTGCTTGGAGAGGTTCAAAGTGATTGGTAGAAGCTTATCTTTCAAATATATGTTGAAATATGTGCTTTTTAAGTGCTAACAGATTTTATTTTTTTTTTCCTGAAAGCATTCCTACCATAATTTATCTAACATAAATTCCAAAAATTCAAAGAGATTCCAAAATTACATTGTCATCTAATTGAGATTTCCCAGTGAATAAAGAGAACTCAGCTGAATCTTAAAAGACATATAGGATCCTTAAATCCTTAAAGGATTCTTAATACATGCTAATTGAAAAATATTCTCTTGAATATACATATGGGGATTTTTTCTGTCTGGTTTAGACTGTTAACTCTGAAAAATTGCTGTTTTGTTTTTAGACCTTTAGCATGAGAAAACTAGATGACTTAATTTAACTTCAGTGTTTTAACTGAGCACAAGCCTCACAATTCTTGATTTTCCTTGCATCTCATATGTCACCTCCAGTTATGAAAGTACAAAGGACAGAAGCATCAGATGATCTGTGCGTGCTCTTGAATGCTAGTAGTTCATGCTAGCAGTCACCAGAGAGTATGTGGGAAGCACCAAATCACTTATCAAATGCAAAGCTTTCAAGCAGGTACTTTACTGGGCAGAGAAGCAGCTTGATATAAAGCACACCATGCAAATCCATTTTGAACTACAGATTTTCATACCTAAGACACTTGTCTTCAAACCCTTTTAGAGGTAAGCCTAGTTGGCTATACTGGCTACCAGCCTTAGTGGTCCATAGAATAACTCTGTAAAGACAGAATTAGAGTGTGCCCAGACTCTGAAAAGAGATCCTTTTTCTTTACCAAGTACCTAAAAAGTAGGGCTCAGAAGATAACTCCAAGGCAAAAGGAGTAGCCCTATGATCACGGAGAGATGGATATCATTTGGTAGTCATTTGCCTGCTGAAGAGATAGGAGGGAAAGAACATCTGTTGACTGTTGGGAGGCTTGCCAAGCAAAACAGGAGTTGCGGTTGATACTTAGGACATGCTAACAAATCCAAGGAAAGTAATAATCATGTATAGAAGCATACAAAACAAATACTACACTTAGTTTTCAAAGGACGACCTTCAGGCTAACACAACTGGAGTTTTTCTGTGATACTAATTATATAAAGGCTGATTATCTCTCTCCACTTTGTGTGAAGAAAGAAAATGGAGGGTAGACCAATTTTTCATAAATATTTATGCATGCTTAGAAAATAAATCACTTTGTCAGCTGTTCCTCAGACTTCCAGACAATTTGGAAGACCTACTTATGTTCAAAGTAAGAGAAAAAAATGTGAGGCAAAAAAATATACACTTCTATTTTTGATATTAAAAATTGGCTTTATGACAATTAAGATTGAAGTTTCTCCTAACCTGTCGATTAGTCTTCTCTTGAACTTTCACAGTATACAGCCTGGCACATATTCATGTGGAAATTTTATTCTGGAATGTTCCTGTGTCTTGCTTGTCATAAGTGATATTTTAACTAATGAGAGGACCCTCTGGTCTCCTCATGCAGGTCTTGAAGGCTATGTTCTGAGGATGCATGAATACTATTCACATTTAGTCCTGCTTGAAAGTACTATGAAAGACTACAGTTTAGGCCCTGCTTTTAGTTGCTCTATTCATTTTCAAAAGACATATTCACTTGTGGAGCAAGATGCCTTTGACAAAAACAAAACAAAACAAAACAAAACAACAACAACAACAACAAAAAGTAAATTTTTTTGTAGCTGACAATATTGTCATGCTTGGAGATTTTTTTTTTTTGACGGTTGAATAAATTATTTAAAATATCAGAAGCTTTTTATGTCCATTATCATAACAACACAGATAAACAAGTAATATATTCATAGGTTGGACTTTATGACAGCTTTGCAGAGTTTACTTCTATATTTCTGGGCTTCACAGATGAGAATCACTCTGCAGTGGGCCAGTGACCTCCTGGGTCAGTCCGTGAATTCTTCCAAATATATAACCTGGAAAAAATGAGATGTGGTGTGGCAGAAGAAACTCTTTTGGAATTGACCAAAACTGCCAAAACATGGAAAGGTACTGGAAAAGGTATATGGTACAAGGTACTGGAAAGGTACAAGGAAAGCTGCAACACTGCACAGTAGGGCCTTCCCTTCTCCCCACCTCATGAACAGGCCTCACTGCGGCCATGATGAAGTCAACTTTTCCATTGAGATTATGTTTTGTTGGCCTTGAAGCTGTAATACTTTTTTTCTGCTAAAATTATGAGTGAGAGTCTTAATAATTATGAATTGTAAAGTTGGACTTTTGTTGCTTTGCTGATTCAGTTTAGTCAAAAGAAGTTATCAAATGTTAAAAGTCTTTCCTGGGATAAATTCTCCACCAGTAGTCATAACAGAGAGAAGTGTTTCCAGTGATTAATGACATTGTCTTTCCATTCTCACAGATAAATAATTTCTGTTAAAAATTAGAGGGCAGAAGCAATAGAAACTGATGGAAAGGAGAGTAAAGTTAAGGAACAGATACTTTATCTACGGACTGGTAAAACTGGGCATGTTTTTCTGAGATAAGGTGAAATAAAAGAAAATGTGCTTATATAGTGTATACAGATACTCCTACTCATTCACTGTTGTGTGCACGAATTGCAAGCATGAAGAATGAAAGAAATGCTTCAGATCTTCTTAAGAATATCTTAGTAAGAGCCATAAGTGTTATATAAAAGATAAGTTCTTTTGCCTTTCAGGAAATGACTCAGGATTAGGGCTAGTTTTAATATTTGGATAAATCTTTTGGTCAAAGAAGGTTAGTTCATCTGTTCTGTATGCTATGGTTCAGCCCCCTTATGTGTAACTACCACAGAAGATCACGATGTGGCTACAATTACTGTTAGTTGCTTAGTTAAATTGAGTTATTTTAAAATAAAGGCAGTGCTTAATGTCAAAAGAGTTAAAGAAGAAGGAATTTTAGTGAGGTATTGTGAAACAATTCAGAACTTGTTTCTCTCTCTCTTTTTTTTTTTTTTTCTTCTTCTGTATCTTAAAAAAGATACCAACTCTTAAGATATTAATATAGGGGAAAATATCAGCATGAAATATAAATATAAAAATGAGTTAAACAAACTGAACAGAACCCCCAGTACTGGGTAATATAACAATGAAACCTCAGAGGTAGGAAATGGGCAGCTGGCACATCTCTTTATCCATATCTGTCTGGCCATCTCATCATTAGAAAACTCTTCCTTCCTTTATTTCAACACTCCACCTGTGGTCCCAGATGGTATCAGGAAATGCAGAAGCATAAGAAAATGAAATAAACAGAGTCTGTTAAATAAACCAATGTGTCTGTATAAGGATTTATGACAGACTTGGTCTCCAAAAGACAGGATGAGTTTCTCATAACTTTCCATGAAATCTTAAAAAAAAAAAACAGATAGTGATCAAAAGGAAATTAAATATAATTTCCCCTGAGCTTTAATACTGTTAAGATTTATTACAAACCAGCAAAAGCTGAGAAATATGGCTTTATTTCCTTGATTCCTTAATTCACACATCTTCTGGAGCTCTCTAGTATTGAAATACTTATACTCTGTTTAAGAAATAAACTTCCTAACTAACTGGAAAGAATTTTGATGAGTTAGGTCTTTCTACTTTCCCTTCAGAGCTCCTTTTCCAAATAAAGCCCACCAAACAAGACTTTCACACCCCCACTCCTTCTGGGTCTGTTAGTACAGTCTGGTCCTGGATGGATTCCTAATTCTTCTCTCATTTTGTCATTCCACCAGTCATTGCAAAAACACCTCAAGCTGGCAAGGCCTAGCAGTCTTAGAGGGTTCTTAATGTCAGTCAGGAATGATCAAAACACTGCAACCTTCAGAGGCAGAGTACTGTACATTGCCGTATGTAATAACATGTCAGTATCACTGGATTTTGCACTGGATTGCTTCATCGAAGAAGGCTCCTAGGAGCACAAAGAGTCTAATTCTTTGCTTGTATCACAATGTGTTGAAAATAATTGTGTTAAAATCAGTAGCATTTCAGGGTGACTGAGAACCCTTAATTAAATTGTATGCATGAGAAGGGCAAACTGTGTAATGGAATTTTAACTTTAATCTTACCCCTATTTAATGCACTGCTTCTAAATGTGTTAAAGGTAGTAAGCTATTTTGTTGATTTGCTTTCCCATCTGGCAGTAACAGGCTGCAGAAACTCCTTATTGCTACTGGGTCTTGAAACGATACTCTGGTGATAAGCTGGGGCACCTTGGGAGTTAGGTAATTATGTTTTTTCAGCTTTTCATCTGAAATCTGTGCCAAATTTTTTGAGAGTCAAAACCTCTTCTGAGCTATCCTTGACTATGATTTACCAATCACACTGGTATTTGCAGTTGCTAAATGAAGTCTGAAAACCCTTGATATTTTGTTTTGTTCTGTTACAATGCCATTGTAATTCACCAGTAACATGTATGTCATTCCATGGACCATAAGGATGTTGCTTTTGCATACATCACTCTTACCCCAATCACAGTTCAGCAGTGGTTTCCCTCCATAACTGCACTATTCACCACCTCCTGTGAGACCTTGCTAGCCCTGTAGAAAACAGGATTAGACAGTGTGACTAGACTGGAGGAATTGCTATATACTGTATTTTTTTACCTCAGAGATATTTAAAGGCTCAGATTTGATAGGGATTCTCTAAGCAAAACAACATTTTGAGGAAAGCAGCCCAGACTTGCTGGGCTGGTTCCAATAAGCCCCCATGGGTGGTGGCTGGCCTGCTGGGCAGTGAGGGTGCAGACTTTTGTTGGGAACAGGAACCAAAGGATTTCTGGTTCTGGAAGCTGAATTTCCCTTTGGTGGAAAGTGTGACCTCAGTTTCTTCTTCTAATAACTGAATACACATAAATAGAGTAACAGTACAATTTTCTAGAACATATAAACATGCTTTTAATGAACCCATTAGCTATTTAATCTCTAGTTAAGATTGTGGCCAACTGGAAATAATTAGGGAAAGTTCACATTTTACAAAATGCCAGAGCTTATGAATATTTTAATTTTAGGGTTACTCTTCAGCTCTGGTAAGGTAGTATGCAGTAGCATGGAGGACAAAATTATGTTCCCAGCTGTGCTCCAGGAGGTTGCTAATAGCAGGTGCTATGTGCTGCCCGCAAAACTGCTTGGATGGGCTGGAAACCACCCCAAAGAGGATCTCAATGGGAGATCAAAGGGACTAGGTGGGAATTTGGGCCAGCAAGCCTCACACGGATGAAGGTGGATCTAATTTCCCTTGTTTCTGCGGAAGAAAAGTGATCATCCTGAAGACAAGGAGCCAAGGACAAATGAATCCCAGGTTGGGCAGAGATCTAAGACTGATTCTCTGATCCTCTGGATTTCAAGGAATGATTGTGAACTCTTTGTTACCCCTGAGAAAAGTGGGAACTTGAATCACCCTGAGTCCTTTGAGAGGCCTCTCATTCCACTTGGTATCAATAAGAAGGATTTATTTTTTTTTTGTTGAGAAAAAAATGACATAATTTTTGCATGTCTTTTTGAATATATATGTAACTACTAGATTTTACTGTTGTTATTTTCATTTCTTCATGATGAATCCTTTGCCAAATGGTTTGCTTGCAAAACTTGTCATTAAACATAGCCCTGTAAATAGCCATGGATAAGAGACCTTTGTGGTGTTTTCAGTTTGCAGATCCTCTAGAATTTTTCTACATTTCATAATCCTTTAAACTGATGAAATTTGCCAAGTCTTCTCCCCCTTAATTTAATCTTCTTGCTCAGCCAGTGCATTTGTAACTGGTTGGAATCATGTGTTATTTAAATAATGACTCCTGTCTGAAAGTAATTTCTGCCCTGTTTGTGGAAGAACTGTGCACACAAAAACAAAACCTGTGACAGCTTAGGATTTGTATTTGAAATCCTGAATGGAATAAACTGAGTGGAAATAAAGCCTCAAAATGTTGTGTGTTGTAACTCCTTGTTCTGTTCTAAATACAGAACTCTAAATTAGTAAGGGGTCCAAGTTCTGGTACAAGCCATTTTCTCCTTCATGTTAATATTTGCCTGTGGCAACAAACTTTGATCTTACAGAAATAATTAAAGATCTCCAAGTTGCATCCAGGTTGATACCAGTCAAATAATTTCAAGAATGGCAAATAATAATAAATAATAATAATAACAACAACAATAATAGCAACAACAATAATAATATTAAATATAAATATTAAATAATTTGTTGCTTGCTAGATCTACATTGATCTATTAGAAGAAAGTCACAATTTGATTGCATTTCATGTTGTCTCTTGCAAAGGATGGACTGTTATAAACCTGGAAGATTAACCTTATGGTTGCCTTCATATCACCTGTACATTTGAAAAGTGTCAAGATTTGTTTGACAATGAAAACAGAATATTCCAAACTGCACACACTCTGTGGCAGAAACATGTTTTACTAAAATTTTTGCAGTAAATTATTTCTTCTTGATAGATTTGTAGATAATGTGTAGCATCCTATATATTATATTAGAACGCTTGAAAAAGGCATGTTTACACTGACTGCTGTAATTTTCCCAGGAATACTTTCTCCCCTCTCCCCCTTTTTTTTTTTTCTTTCTGTCCAGGTTTAGAACTATCTCTGAAGTATCATCAAAGTAATAAAGGAAATGGCTAAAATTCCACTAAAGCCAGGTAAATATTGTTTTTAAACATTGGATTAGAGTAAATCTAATCCAGCCTGCACAGTTAGGGATTCAGCACTCTCCACTGCACTACCTCAATTCCCAGAAAGAATGATTGCAGGCTGAAATATAATATTCTGCCAGGAAATCACTAGTTCCGAGTTATTAGATTCCAGCCTTGGTTGAGACTGAGGCAAGGAGACAGTACAGGAAGCATTCAGAGTTATTCCTAAGTGTGGCTTAACATATTTTAAATACACTACTTCCAAATGTAACAGAGATGATGGACTGCAGTAACAGATCTGCAGGTGCAGTGCAGAGGCCGTCCTGTAAACTGTGATTATTTCTTCTTTTCCTGTTAGGAAAAAGGACAAACTCAGTGTGAGCACAAGTATTTCATTCTGCTCTCTAAGGCTCAGACTTGAAACATTTGTACCATCCACAGTCTGAAATAATCATATATATTTTTTGTATCCCTGTATATGGGATGCAAAAAGTATGTTCTCTTTGTCCACAAAATTTCAAACATCATTAAAAAGCTTCTGTCTCAATCAGAATCTTGGATCAATAAACCTTTAAGGTTACTTAACTTGCTACTGGATGCCATAGCCTCCTGTGTTAAGGAGCTTTACAATACCAAGAAGATACTATTGTCAACACACATGGAATAGATAAATAAGACCTGAAACTAAATAGCCTGCAGTGTATTGGTTATGCAAATTGGTTTGACTCCCGCCTCCTCCCCCCCCAGGGTAAATGGGTATTTTATTTCACTTTTAATTAAGCAACACCTTTTTGGAAAAAGCATTTGTCTAGCGAAGGCCAGGAAAAACATTCTGTAATTTTGGTATTTTGTCACACGAGACTTGCAGTTCAGGTATTCCATGTTCCTCTCCCTTGTATTTCCCAGAAAGACAACATCTACACCTTTTATTTTTTGCAGTATAAATCCTTATCCTTTATTCTCTGGGCAATTCTACTAGCTAAAATACATTTAACTGTTGTTGTTAACAGAACAATTTCTGCTCTGGTCAGCCATAACTAGAAAACAGCGCTGGAAAGATGTTTGCATTTATTATAATAAGCAGATTTCAATCCATTTAGTAGTGAATAGCTATTTTCCAGGATAAAATACCACAACATGTTTCCTATCATAGTGAACTGCTGCTATGCTAGTTTTAGCTAGTTTTATGTGAAGGACTGAATCAGTTATGCAGAAATAAGTAAGTTCCTTTCTATGCTACAGCCGTAGAGGAAAGAAAAACAAACTTTTTTTTTTTTTTTTTTTTTTCTTCCTCCAGCTATTACAATCAAGTCATTGATGAAATCATATTTAGGTGTTTAGGTAACTTGGGATTGTGTGCACCACCCACTCTAGGTAAAGCTATCAGGAGGTGAGCAGGATCCTCTTTTATGTTTGTCCTTTCCTTCAAAAATTGTCAAAATAATGATGATTACATTTACACAGAGTAGAAGGATCTTAAACAGTGTGTGCTTTGGCAAGTCTCCCGTGTTTCAGGCTTGTCAAGAGACTTGCTAACTTTGATGGCAATCTTCAGGCAAGTAAGTGTGTGCCACTGTTCAGCAGCTCTGGTCTTATTCATTATCAATGGGTCACTGAGAGGATCTGATTGAATTTGCAGTTTTGTCCTTCTGGTAGACTGAAATGTAAGTCTTGGAGTGTGAGTAACAACTGTGTGAATTCACGCAGTAATTCCATGAAGAGGATATTTTCAAAAATCCATGTAAACCAGAAATTCAGAAATTTCTGCACTGCTTCTCCTTGGTGTTTAGTTCATGGGGCCCAACCACATTTCACAGAATCACAGAACTGTAGGGGTTGGAAAGGACCTCAAGAGATCACCGGGTTGAACCCCCCTGCCAAAGCAGATTCCCTAGAGCAGGCTGCCCAGGTAGGTGTCCAGATGGGTCTTGAATATCTCCAGAGAACGAGACTTCACAACTTCCCTGGGCAGCCTGTCCCAGTGCTCCGTCACCCTCATCGTGAAGAAGTTCTTTCGCATGTTGATGCAGAACTTCCTGTGCGCCATTTTGTGGCCATTGCTCCTTCTCCTGTCCATACAAACCACTGAAAAGAGCTTGGCCAAATACCTCTGTCTCCCACACATCAGGTATTTGTAAACATTAATAAGATCTCGTCTCAGTCTTCTCTTCTCAAGGTCTCTCAGCCTTTCTTCATAGGAAAGATGCTCCAGGCCCCGTATCATCTTTGTGGCCCTCCGCTGGACTCTTTTCAGGAGATCTCCGTCTTGTACTGGGGAGCCCAGAACTGGACACAGGACTCCAGGTGAGGCCTGACCAGGGCAGAGTAGAGGGGGAGGATCACCTCCCTTCACCTGCTGGCCACGCTCCTTTTAGTGCATGCCAAGATTCCATTGGCCTTCTTGGCGACCAGGGCACAGTGCTGGCTCATGGTCAACCTGTCGTCCACCAGGACCCCAAGGTCCTTCTCCGCAGAGCTCCTCTCCAGCAGGTCGCCCCCCAGCCTGTACTGGTACATCTGGTTGTTCCTTTCCAGTGCAGGACTCTACACTTGCTCTTGTTAAACCTCATTTGGTTTCTTCCTGCCCAGCTCTCCAGCCTGTCCAGGTCTTGCTGAATGGCAGCACAGCCATCTGGCGTGTCGGCCACTCCTCCCAGTTTTGTATCATTGGCATACATGCTGAGGGTGGACACTATTCCCTCATTACGGTCGTTGATGAAGATGTTGAACAAGACCAGAGCCAGCACCAGCCCCTGGGCAACACATCTCCAGCCGGTCTCTGCACCACCGATCACCACCCTCTGAGCTCGGCCAGTCAGCCAGTTCTCAACCCACCTTACTCTCCACTCCTCTATCCCACACTTTCTCAGCTTTGTTAGTAGGATGTCATGGGAGACAGTATCGAAAGCCTTGCTAAAGTCAAGGTAGATGACATCCACAGCTCTCCCCCCATCAACCCAGCTGGTGATGCCATCATAGAAGGCAACGAGGTTGGTCAAGCACGACTTCCCCTTGGTGAATCCATGCTGACTACTCTTCATAACCTTCTTTTCCAATTGCTTGAAGATGGCATCCAGAGCAAGCTGTTCCAACACCTTTCCAGGGACAGAGGTGAGACCAACTGGCCTGTAGTTTCCTGGATCCTCCTTCTTGCCCTTCTTGAAGACTGGAGTGACACTGGCTATCCTCCAGTCTTCAGGAACCTCTCCTGTTCTCCAAGACCTTTCAAAAATTATAGAGAGCAGTTTGGTGATAACTTCTGCCAGATCCCTCAGCAGATGTGGATGCATCCCATCAGGGCCTATGGATTTGTGTGCGTTGATCCCACTCAGATGCCCCCAAACCACTCCCTCCTCAATGAGAGGGGAGCTCTCCATTTCTCAGACTCTCTCCTGAGGTCCTGAGGTTTCGAATCACTGGTGGGGAAAAACAATAAAACAGTCACACATAGGCTGTAGTGAGGTGGGTGTTGGTCTATTCTCCGACGTGACAGAACGAGGGGGAATGGGCTAAAGTTGCGCCAGGTGTGTTTTAGGTTGGATATTAGGAAGAACTTCTTTACTGAGAGGGTTGTGAGACTTTGGAATGGGCTGCCCAGGGAAGTGGTGGAGTCACCATCCCTGGAGGTCTTTAGAAGACATTTAGATGTTGAACTTAGTGATATGGTTTAGTGGAGGACTTGTTAGTGTTAGGTCAGAGGTTGGACTCGATGATCTTGAGGTCTCTTCCAACTTAGACAATTCTGTGATTCTGTGATTCTGTAGGAGAAGCCAAACATCTTTCCTCAAAATGAGCTGACTGATGTCCACTCTATAGTTGGTCACAGATTTTTCACTGGAATATTTCTCCATCAAAAAATGTATATTTAGCAAATGCAAAATATTTTGAAGAGACGCTAATTTCAGTAAATGTTATTTTCCAAAAACAGTGGAAAAAAAAGCACAGCTATAATTGTCATGTTGATCTGTTGAATCCACTGAGTTTTTAGTGAGAAGAACAGCTGGATAAACATTTTTTCTAAAGCTAATAATATGCTATTAGAGGTATGAGATGCACCTCCAACGTAATCTTCATGAAATAATCATGTTTTTTTCCTCGGTAATAACTTTCATGCTAAAATATTTGGGCTTGCCAGTCAAAGCAGCAGAAAATAAAATAAGGAGCCTACAGAAAAACACAAGGCTATTTAGTTTTTCTTGGATCTTGCGGAAGGATATTACTTTTAAAATTGCAGCTCTGGTACCTCATCTGTCAGGTTAATTTCACTAACGTTTTCCATTTCCTCCTGTTGAAAGCCGTTAGAATTACGATATTTAATATTAATCCTCATCTCAGTGCACTGTTTACTTAAGACAATTGAGGTAAATGAAAGAATTTGGGTCTCTTTTTTCAAAGGTTCCAGTCTTTTCGCAGGGCAGACACAGCCCTCCTGAAGTGACCCGTTAGTTTCTTCTGGTGAGGGTCATAAATCCTTTAAAAAGTTGCTTTCGGACGTGTTCCTCAGACCGGGTCTCACGGGGAGCAGCCCTCCCGCCACCCGCACCTCACGGGAGGGCCAAGGGCCCACCGGGCAGCGGCCGTGGGCTGCCGGCGCCTCGGGCGCAGCTCGGGGCTCGGGCACCGGGGGCCGTCGGGGCTTTCGCCCGCGCTGCCGCCGCGCAACAGCAGGGGCCGCCCGCGCTCCGCCGCCGCCGGTTCGGGCCGCCGAGAGGCTGGCGCCGCTCCGCCTGGGGTGGCTCGGCCGGCGGCGCCTGCCCGGCCCTGCCCGGCCCGGCCTCCCGCGGTGCTGCGCACAAGATGGCGGGCGGGGAGGGCGGCCCGGTAGGGGCTCGGCCCCGGTGCGGCACCGACGCCTGCGTTTTGTTTTAGGCGTGTGGTTCGGACGTTACAAACGGTGTTGGCTTGCACCGAGACGTGGCCGACGTTTCTGTTGGTGGGGAGGGTGTTTCTACATCTCTTCTAATGCTGCAGGGTTTTAAATAGAGTTTTACGCAGAAGTGCTGGTAGTTTGTAATGTAGAGGAAGCCGTGATGCAGCACTCCCAGTGTCTTGGATTGGAAATCCTCTGGGAGGACTTGGGTCAGCAAGGGAAAGAACCCCATGGGCAACAGCAAGTGCTCTGACAAACACAGGAACTTGACCTTCGAAGGAAGTTCCTTGTCCTTCCAAGTTGGCCCTCCTTGAACTTTGTTTCAAAAAAACAAACAAAACAAAAACAAAAACAAAACAAAACAAAACAAAAAAAACACAACAAACTTTGCCCCTAAAAACCACGCAACCTGTTTCGGTCAAGTCATTTTATCTTTTTAAATGCCATTTTCATTAGTAAGATACCAGATGATTGATAAACAGTCACGGGATGCTTCAGAGCAAAGAAACTTGCTTATTGAAAAATGTTTGGCTCTGGGCAAGGTTCTGCTTGGGAACACCAGCCTCCATTTTGGAAATGGAGATCTGAGGGGATTGTTTCTGAGCCTTTAGAGACAGGCAGACCCTGTGGTCTGAAGCAAGTTTCAGGGCTCCGATTCTAGATCCTCAGTAGTATTTAGAAGGCAGCTCGTTTCGACCTGATCTGGCTTTACTCAGTGGAACTCCACCTGATCTCCACACGGCAGTGGAAATCAGAACCAGATACTCCACATCTGTTTCTATTTCTCCACATGAGAAAAATAAATACAGGGTCTAGTTGGAACTGAAATCTAACATCTGAACAGCAGTCCATATATATTCATATTTTAACAGGCATGTTTCTCCAGTAGGACTTAGTTGCCTACGCTGGAGGTGATAGAGGTTAATTAATATCCTTTACAGGCACTTTTTCAAGTGTGTGGTACTAGAATTACAGAGCTACTGGTCAGTTCAATGCACCTCCAGCTAGCAATGTTTTTCTTATTTACCTTACGATCCATTTTAAAAGCAGTGTGTTTTTTGTGGTTCTGTCTCAGATGCAATAAAGCAGTAGTGTTGGCATCCAGACATACCATGGCAGGGTTTGTGGCCTTTCCCAATGACTAGGTTATATCAAGGTTATAGTTCTGGATGTTAATATATAGAATAAATGATAGGCCCTGAAGTAAAGGCCTGTGCACATGGTACATTGAGGGCATCTAATGACATCGTAATTAACCAGAAGAGCAAGGCTCCCGAGCTTGCTGTTGTCACCGGAACCTTCAGTAATTACAGCTTTGTCATGGTATCTTCCTGTTTCACTTTTTTTTCCCTTTATAATTCAGAGAACCAGTTCACGTTTTTAGTAAACAGGTTTCTAGTTGAGTATAATTGGACAGCTTAAAATTGTAACTATCAGCATTGGTATTTTACAGAACTTTAATCGTTATCAGAGCCAAATGAACGTGAAAGAGTATGATAGGGGATCGATGCTCAGTATTTTTCTTTTTTTTTTTTTTTTTTGTACATCAAACCTACTTCTCACACAGAAGTCAGGGGTGGGTAAAGAAGGTAATTAAGGGGTTTTTAGTCATCTCAAGGGTGGATTGATTCTCTTTGCAAAGAGACGATGGTTTTACTTGGAAGGTATTTCAGGATGTAGCTTGTTCCCTGCCTTGTGCACTGTAATACTTGGGTGTATTTCTCTTCAAAAAATGAAAAAATGGGATGGGGCATAGCCAGGCGGGTGGCAGTGCTGCAGGGAGAGAGTCATCTGGGGACTAGAAGAGCTTTCGGAGCAGTTCTGTGGCTGGATTACGGCTTTCTGTATTTGGCCTGTAAGTAGCCTGTGTAAACAACTGTGATGACTTCTAGCTGTCCAGTGTCTTGTTATAAATTAGTCGTTTGATCTGTGCTTGCAACCAGAGTTACTCATTTTATAGAGAACTTCATGGAAAATTTATGTTTTTTTTTTTTTTTTTTTTGGTTGCTGTTGTTGTTTTGTTTTGTTTTTGTTTTTTCCTATTTTTTCAAACTGCAAAATACATATAAAATGTCGTGTGGTGATATTACTAATTCATCATTATTTTCAAATTATTTGAATGTGTATTCAAATACTATTTGAATATTTCAATATTATTTTCAAAATTTTCAGTAAAAGAATCTGTGAGCAAGTGCTGCACCCCATCTTCTCAGGAGACTTGCACTTAGTAGCTTAAAATGTCAAAGAAGAATAGTGAAGAGCTAGGTTTTGTAACCCAATGGTTCTTGAACTGGAGTTGTGTGGAACATAGCTGAAAATAAGAATATACTTTGGGGGATATAACTGATTCAATTGCTGTGTTCCTCATTTAAATCCAAGGAATTTTGCGGTAATTAATGGTATTACTAATAGTGACATTAGCTTTTTAAGCAGTCCCACTCTTAGCATCATTTTACCCCAATGAATTTAAGAATGTTTGTTTCTCTCCTTCACTGGCATCCAATTTAGCTGGCACAAAAGAACCTTTTTAATGATGAATGCATTTTTGAAATAGGACATAATCCCAATATTGTAGCAAGCAATTCTTTTGATCACTTCTGTATTTCGTCACACGTAAGCACACAAAACTACCTGACGATCTCACTATAATTCAGCATCCTTTGTTGTCTGTATTATGATTCATTTGAAAAGGAGACTGGAAAGAAACCCATCCTATAGAACAGAGATGCAAGAGGCACTGTCAAAACAGGTAAAGGGTTCCCAGTGTGAAGTGGAAGGTGGGAGCACTTGCACCTTGTCTGCCAAGGAACTGCTTTGCTGTCACTTTCATGAGACTCAGGCAGTCCCTGGAGCCCTGTGAGGTGGATTCAGGAGGTATGGCAACCCGTTCCAGTTCTGACTGCCCTCTCTGAGAAGAAATGTCTCCTAATTACCAACCTGAACCTCCCCTGGTGCAACTTGAGGCCATTCCCTCTAGTCCTGTCACTGGTTATCTGTGAGAAGAGACCAACCCCCAGCTCTCCACAACTTCCTTACACAGAATCACAGAATCGCCAAGGTTGGAAGGGACCTCTAAAGATCATCTCATCCAAATGCCCTGCCAAGCAGGATCACCTAGAGCACATTGCACAGGATGGCATCCAGGCAGGTTATGAATATTCCAGAGAAGGAGACTCCACAACCTCTATGGGAAACCTGTTTCAGCACTCTGTCACCCTCACAGTAAAGAAGTTTTCAGGTAGTAGCAGAGAGCAGTAAGGTCTCCCCTGAGCTTCCTCTTCTCCAGACTAAACAACTCCAGGTCCCTCAGCTGCTGCTCATGGGACTTGTGTTCCAGGCCCTTCACCAGCTTTGTAGCCCTTCTCTGGACATGCTCCAGGGCTGTAATGTCTTTGCTGTAGTGAGAGGCCCAAAGCTGAACACAGTACTCAAGGTGTGGCTTCAGCAGGGCAGAGTACTGGGGTGGACGATCACCTCCCTGGTCCTGCTGGCTACACTATTCCCGATACAAGCCAGAATGGCGTTGGCCTTCTTGGCCACCTGGGCACTGCTGGCTCATGTTCAGGTGAGCATCAACCAACACTCCCAGCTCCTTTTCCTCTGTACAGCTTTCGAGGCACTCTCCCCCAGGCATGTAGTACTACATGGGGTTGTTGTGACCAAAGTGTAGGACCCAGCACTAGGCCATGTTGAACCTCATCCTGTTGGCCTCTACCCATTGACCCATCCTGTCCAGGCCCCTCTGCAGGGCTTTCCTACCCTCTGGCAGATTGACACTTCCGCCAACTTGGTGTCATGTGCAAACTTACTGAGGGTGCACTCAATACCCTCATCGAAATAATCAATAAAGATATTAAAGAGGATGGGCCCCAACAGCGACCCCTGGGGAACAAATGTGCAGGGAATGTATGGGGAAAGCTGATGGCTGCCTTCTGCCAGGCCCCTCCTGGGGCAAGGGGCACAGGTAGGACTGCGGCACTACAGGAGCCATGACAGCCTTGTACTGAGCTCATGTGGGTGACAAGAAATGCAGACTAACAGCTAAAAGTAGTGCACTGTATACTATTCTGAAGTAGTAGTGAGAAACTGGCTACAACTTCAGGAAGAAGCGCTGAATTGTTAGTACTAGTTAGGTTGTTAATTGTTCTCAGTTCATTGCTAACAATTAAACAATAGCCCTTGTCTTCAACCTAACAGGACACTTGCTATCATTCTGTGTGACAGTTTAACAGGGCTAAAAAAACAATGTAGAACATGAACAGATCTGTAGTGCTTGCTAATTTTGAACACTGGCTTATGTTTTACGTGAGGTAGTGTAGCATTTTCCCAAACTATTTCATGAAATCACAGCATTGTGCTTCAAATTATAATTTCCATATCTATAGTGTATATATGACAGAACGTATGCTAGGGTATCTGTGGATGTCTGTATGGCAACAAGAAGGACCATACAGCTTGCTTCTCTAAGCTTAATTCTCTTGAGAGGAGGAATGGCCTGGTGATTTGCCTGTAACTTGCCATTTGCTTGTGTCTTACTATTTGCTATAAACATTTGTTCAATGACCACTTACCCAATGCCATTATCCCAGTCATTCAAGTATGGACCATGAAAGTGGTATTTTTTTTTCTTTTATTTTTGGAAAAATATTTGCAGACTTAGTTTTTGTTACAGGAAAATACCCAGTCAGTTTGTCTTGTTCAAATGGCAAACAACATGCCAAACCCAGGGCTGTCCTGAGGAACTCCTTCTCTCTCCAGGTTTTAGTGGTTTGTGTTAAATAGAATCTGGATTCACAGCTCTCCCATTGAGGTTTTTTAATAATATTTCTTAAAATCGTCTTTTGCCATTTTTTGTGTTTGCTGACCTGGTGCTCCAGAATTATATAGCTTGCCATGGTTTTTAGTACTTAAGCAATCCCTAAGTTATCACAGTCCTTCACCCTCCTAAAGTACAGTACTGTAATTACATTGCTGCAGTTGCATTCATCCATGATTTATGACAAACTTTCACTGAACACTGAATGGCTTTATGATGTATGTGTAACTGCATTTTTCTGTTCTTCTGCAAAATACCATTCAATTGTTACTGGTATTTTCTGTAGTGTACAGCAAGACAACTTGTCATTCATTAATTTAATCCCTTCACTATAACTCAGAGGTACAAGTCCCAATCTAACGACAGCAGTGGTGTTGCAGAAAGTTATTTTAATATGAGGTTTCATCCTCACATAGTTGACTGCATATGTAAAAAGTAGTAGTATAAAAGTGCAACACTTGATGTTTGCTTTTGGCTCCTAATGACCTGCTGCTGATTCACCACAATTCTGATTCCGAGTCTGATAATGATGTTACTTATTTGTGAAAAATGCACTGAGAAGTAAGACACAAAGCTTTATGGCAGCAGGCTTATTTCTTTAAAGGGTCATCGAAATAGAAGGGTTGGGAAACAGAAGGAGATGAGGGTTTCAAGGAAGTCTTCAAGTGCAATTGTTCCCTGATATAAACTCCTGTTTATTTTAGTCCATTTGTGTAAATAGGAAGAACTGAGCTGCTACTGAATGCCACTCTCTGAACACTGAATTGGCTGTCACGGAGCTCCTTCCTGCATCTGATATTTCACAGTCTTTTTTGTGATCAGGTTTCAGATTTGTGGGGTGCTTGTGCTTTCCCTTTCTTCTCTTATTAGCAATGACAGATAGAGTTGAGGTCTTCCCACCTTGTGAAGAAGTCACACTGCACAGTGGCCTAATCCAGTGGGGGCCATATCTTCCTCTGTGTTGCCTTAACTTGTTAATACAGGATGGTTTGTTTGTTTGTTTGTTTTTAAAGTACAGAAATTAAGCAAAAATATTAAGTTGTGCACCACAGACATATTTAAACCTACAAAACGGAGTGACTTGTACTACAATGTACAAGACAGTCCAAGTAATGATCTCCAAACATACTGAAGCATGAAAAATATTTCATTTATAAGTGTCCCTGGCAATTGCTATGACTAGCCATCTGTTCATTGTATGGATAGATTAAAGAAAAAGTTTTAGGTGATTTTGCAGACATTAAATACAAGCTCTGGCTTCTATAATTCACCTTTACGATGTATAATTTTAGACCCATCTTTGTAAAAATATTAGTATTTTATACATTGTGTTTCATGTTCTCTGCTCTGGGAGAATGAGAGTAGGTTTTTATGACAACCAGACAGATGAAATTTGTGAGGTGATTCACTGTGAAGTGATTCACCAGGTTTGCATGGTAATGAAGTGGACAGCTGTCTTAATCCAGGAGCAGTTATGATACCCACTTGAAATGCTGGGGGCTTCCAAGGTTGGTGCTTACCAGACCACACAATATTCTCTCTGTTGAGGAGATTTTCATAGATTCATCTAATTTTTCTGACTGGAAGGAAGTCATCTAGTCCAATCTGGAGGTGTCAATATTGAATTCACTGAATTTACCTCATGTAAAATAATAATTAGATCAGGGGTTAGTCTGTTTCCCTACAGGTAGTGAGTACTGTTCTTTTCTGCCTCCAAGTAAATGAATATATAAATACTTTTGGCAGAAAGAACAGCTTCAACAGAAAAGGAAGTACATCCAATGTTATAATACATTATACTGGACTTGTTAAAGTCAGCATGAGTGGGAAGATAGAAGATGGTATGTGTTTCCTAAATTCTGAGTGAGTGCCTCAATTGCACAGTAGTTAAAAAAGAATTTTTGCCTATTTCTTATTTTTTTTTTCTGGCCTTTTTTTTTCTTTCTTTCTATTAGTATTTGGAAATATATTTTATATATTAAAATTTATATTTTTATATTGAATCAGATTGTTTGTCCTGGTTCCCAATATTTTTTTCACCTCAAATAAACTTTTTCAACTTTCAGATCAAACCAAGTTTTTATTTTCTGTTCAGTTCCACAACTAACTTGACATTTCAGTTATTTACAACCTCACAGTTACTCTAGCCTTCATTTTTTTCTCAGTAGCTCTGGCTAAAAACTCTGTTGGTGTGTCTCAAGCTATTTTTCTAATAGGCTGTGTAGAGATTTGGTGAGTACAGCTCTGCCCTTTGCTTTGAGTTTCTTTAATCTTGAAATTTACTTTTACAAAATTAGCAAAATTACAATTTGGCTACTAATTATCTTTCATGTTTAATAATAAAATGAGCTCTTTGTGCCTCCAGATGTATTGCAACTCCTTTTCTCTACTTACACATCCAAACCATGTCCAACTTGCCAGGCATTTTGAAGCTTATTAGTAAGGCCAGCTCTTAGAAGCAGAAACTTCCCCATGCCTTCAGGGGGTTTGCCTTGTTCCCTGCCCAATGAGCTGCCTTTCACTTCTGCGGGGGCCCCCTTTGCCCATTCTGAATTAGGCTATGGCTTTGCACATTAGACAGTAATCTCAGTTAGGAATTCTGGCAAGTGCTTTCTGAAAATCCAACTATGCAGTGTCCACAGCATTCCCCGTGTTTGTGTTGGCAGGCACAGGCTTAAGCAATTCCAGCAAGCAAGCGAGGCATGCCCTTCCCTTACTCGAGACCATGCTGGCTGTCCTCGCTTCAAGATGTGGTTTACTGACCATTCTTCCATTTGGTCTTTAACAGCCATTTCCAAGACTTTCCCCAGAACCAATGCAAAACTGCAGAAATAAGTCTATAATTTCCTGATGTATCGTATCAGTAGTTCCTAAAAATGGTCTTATTTAGGCCACTTCCCACACTGTCAGAAGCTCTCTTCCGTTTGTATTTTGTTGTTTGTTTGTTTGTTTCTGAGTTTTTATTTGGTTAGATTTTGGCTTTGTTGTTTTTAGTTGCAGAAGCATGTCATTTCTTACTGGACTTTCTGTAGCACTAGGGATTTGCTATGTTCTGCTGATAAATCCTAAGAGCTTCTGGGCCTATGAAATGGCAAAGAGAAGACAAAGAAAAAAAAGTGATTTTTCACTCGGTGTATGAAATGATGCCTAGCAGGACTTGACAGATTTCCAGATCTTACATTGAAACCTGATACTTCTTCAGAAACTTTCATGTCCCACATTATAGAGTCTCAGTCAGTTTCTTGGTCTCCTGAAATCAGTGAGATTTCTGATTATTTTTTATTTCAGTTGAAAATAAGGTTTTTAACAATAAAAGATTGTTCAGAACACAGGCAAAGATGTCTTCGACCCATTTCTCTTTTGCTCCTTATAGAAAATCAGAAACCTTAGGTGCTTCCCACAACTCATACAGAAAATGCTTTGTTTTACACTGCTTTTGGAATTGAATTTATAAGAAAAGCTAAAATATATTAAAATGAAAATTATATTCTAAAACCTAAAGTAATGGAAAAATCCCTGAAAATATAAGAAGCCATTTTTGTTTCAAGGTAGATGCGACTCAGACTCCCCAAAACCTAGTCTTCTGCTGCTACAGGTCCAGTGTCAGCAGTTCTTCAAACTCTCTGCTAAGGCCTGGCTGTTCTTCATGCAGTAGGGCAAACCTACAACATCTTCTCTTCAGACAACTTGATTCAACAAGACATTTTTCTTTGATGTTGCAAGCAATTTGTAAAGTATTGTGATCACTCAGAATAAATAAACTAGGAAGTTGTTTGAAGGTGACTATCTGGGTCATTACTGGCACCTCACATGAAGCTTAACTGTGCTAGGAAGCTAAGCATTGCCAAAGCCTGTGCTTGGTCCTTGGCTCAGGATAGGCAATACTGGCAAACCACTAACAGGATCTGTGTCAAGGATTTGATCTGTTCCACCTAGAATTCTCCCCCAAGATTTCCAGGCTTGGTTTGCTTTACTAAATGAGTTTGGCCAGTTCCTATTTATCTGATTCAGTGCTTTCATTACTTGTAACTTCACTGACAGTTTTTTATTGTCTATTACCCTCTTATTATCAATGGCATTAAGAATGACCACTTCTCATCTACTGATACCTATCAGTTTTCAACAGATGTTTTGACTTAAAGGAAAAAATATGGGTACACATTTTGGTGCCAAATATGGGAACACAAGCTCAGAATATTTAGTGTTTTGGCCTCAAAAGGCCAATACTGCTTCACAGCTTTAATTCACACACACACAAAAAATGCTACAAATACAGTTTTTCTTCTGTGGGAAAGGGGCTATGGAGCTAGCAGTGAGCTAATGCTCTCTGAGCAAATTTCTAGGTTAAGAAAACAGGACATGATAACCTGAATGGACAGATAAATTTGGCTGAACTTTGTGTTACAAGGGATCTTTTGATAGCAATTGATAGATTACTTTCACCAATACTTGCCATTCCAGGGCTGACCCACTGTAGATAAGTTACCTTCTAACAAAATTAATGAGAGACTTGGGATTTGGCCTTTTAAGATGTCTTTTTTTTTTTTTTTTTTAAAGTCAATAACATTCCCAGCACTGTGCTATCAATAATTCTATGTTGCTAGTATGTTTTGTAATAGAAAAATAATTGTTAGGGCTTGATTTAAATTAAAAATAAATAAATAAATAAAAATAAAATAAAAAAAGAGAGAAAAAGAAACAGATGAGAAAACTAGTTCAGAATTTGGCAAGGTAGAAAATCTTTTCCTAATTTTTGTGATGAATTGAATTAAAACTCACAGTTGCTCTGCATGTTATTCACACAAGACCTTTTTTGGCCATTTGCTGTTGCCAAGTGCTAGAGATCCACATTTCATTTTTTAGCACTGGTCTGCCAAGTTATATAAAGGAAATGTTTGCCCTCAGTGTTGTTTTTCCAAAATTATTTGGAATGCTATGTTTCAGTCTCCTTTGGGCTTTTTCATTCTACAGAGGTTCTGTATTCTGTCCCTCTGTTCATCTTCCAATAATAGCAAATGTCTTATATCCAGAAATCATTTCTTCAGTTGATGCAGATAGATCCCTCAATGCCTTGAGCCCCAAAATACTTCATACAATCTATGCTTGTCTCATCTGTCAAGGAAAAAAAACAAACTGTTAGGGATCTTCTGTCACATGTCTTTTACCTTCATCCTCTCTTGGTTTTCCTTCTCTGACCCACTTCATCTGTGCCCCTCTCTGCCCCCCCAACTCTATTACTGAGACATAACCTGTATGTAAGCAACAAAAAGCAGTGTCAAAATTTAGAATAACAATGAACCTACTGGCTGTTACGAAAGAAGACTAGACTGGCAGATTTAAAAATAACCTCAGAGCTGTGTCCATCAAGACAAAGTTGATAATATGCCATGGAGCCTTTCAGAAGTAAGGTAAAGTGTTCCTGACATGCTGCAAAAGGTGAAGTGTGGTCATGAAATGTGGTCTGTCTTTATATGAAGAAGCAGACAGTGACTGGCCTGAAAACTCATCGTATTCAGTGGTGAAATGTTATATAAATTAATTATATAAATAGAGGGTTTAATATATCTTGTCCAAACTAGATCTTTGTCACTCCCACTTGGCTAAATTCTGAATGGCTGCATATGTATGCTGAATGGGAGAGATCGCAAGAGTAAGTTGCAGAGAGCCATCACACATGGTGATACAGGGGATATTACCAATTTTTATTCTCTGACAGAAAGGAATGATTCCACCAAATAAATATTTTTTTTTAAAAAGTATTTTGTGCAGTGACTTTAAGACTTGCACTGGTAGATGTGTTTGTTTTTTCATAAGACCAACCATGTACTCCTACTGTGGCTTCATCTGGCAGCTGAAAAAAAGAGAATCAGAATTCCTGAGTTACACTTACTGACTGAGAAAAGAATTTGGCTATTGTGTTTAAAGGGCTTATTTCATAGTTTTTTTCACTTAATGATCCCAGTTTCCAAAAGAAATCCATGTGGCTCTGGGACTTCAGCACATATGGGATCTGCATCTCTGCTGCCTACTCCCTCTTTGGTGGCAAAATAAATGGAAGTGTGACAGGAGGTTGACTTATATCGTGCCACAACCTTCCCAGACTTAAAGTACAGTTATATCTGTGGTAACCTAACCATCATAACAATGTAAACAATGGTATGTGACTAACAGTGAAGCATTGTTGGGAACATTTGCACGAATTATATTATTAATGGTGGAATTTCAGGCACGTGTTTGGATTACCTATTCGTTTCAGTCCTTTCCTGTTGATTCTTTCTAGCAGTAATTTTTTCCAATTACAGGAATCGTTGTTTTTCTTTCTTTCTTTTTTTTTTTTTTTTTTTTCCTGGAGACACTAGGCCTTCAGTATAGGTAGGAAAAGAGTGTAAGATGGTTTACATAGCCGTATCCTCAAAGGGGCTGCTGCATAGTGTACCGTTCAAAGCTTAGCAGAGTGCATACCACAGCTAGAGGATGTAGAGCATCTCAAGGGTCTCTGTGGCCATTTAACTCTTTGAAATAAAATGTTCCTTCCAGCATGAGAAGGAAAAAATACTCAGTTGCTTGCCAAAGCTGTGCAAACACATTCATCCAAATAACGCTGATCAATTATGTAAAAAATGAGACATTTTAGGAGCAAGATGCGGATGAAGGGAAAGAGGCCCAGTTTATTTATTCAGTGATCTTTTTTTTTTTTCTTTTTTTTTCTTTTTCTTTTTTTCTTAAAGGCACCCTATGCAAGGAAAGAGCAGCTGCTAAGAGAAATACTCTGCTTATGTGAACAGAGGAGACTGGCTCTTTCTTTATTGTTTTGAGAAGTGAAAGGTGCAATGTTGAAAAACATTTTCATGAGTTCACACTTTTTCCTTCTTTAGGGAAAAGGGAGAAATACAATGTTTTTTAGCTAGAAATTCTGGTCACATTAGTTATGGAGCAAGGTATCAATTTACTAATGCTATTAAAAACATGTGATATTTACCCTAAACATAAATGAAATTCCAGGTGGCAGTGGAAGCTCAGCAGTCATGGCAGTTTATAGAAAGACTATTCTACTCAAAGCGTATTATAGTCAGGAAAGACTCAACTTGAATAAAGACAGGACAAAGGCAGCTTTCTCTGTGGTAGACATGAAATCCATCTTGCTGTGTGTAGCTGTCAACATTAAAACAATTCCATTAGCAGAAGTTGTGTGTGTGTGAAGTCCCATCTGCTAGAGGACTCTTTGTATGTTCTGGTGAGTCATTTTCCCCCTCCAGGTAGGAATGGCTTATCCTTCAAAACACAATGTAAGCTCACCAAATATCTGTCCTTTCTCAGAAATAAAAGATGTTCTTTGTGCTCTGGACTTGTCCAGAAACTAAATAAGACATTTATCAGAGGAGCTTTCAGAATGAAGCCTGATGTCAGGGAATAAGCTTTTAGTGTTTAACGGATGCTATCTTCAACACACTTGTCTAGAGGCAGCTCCATCCAAAGTATACGATTAATATATGTGGATAAAGTGGAGATGCATATAAGATTGTGAACACAGATATAGCTGAGCCTATGGACAGTGATTCTTATTCCTGCACTTGGAAAGTTAGTATAAAAAAGCCCTTTGCCTTCCTGCAATTTCCATGGACCAAAATCTAGCAAATTTTTGAACATCTCTTACAGTACAGTTTTCTGAATTTTGGATTGTTATTCTCCCCTTGTCTTAATTAAAAATGGAGTTTGAAAACTTATTTTTAAACAAGGCTTTAAGCATTTAATGGTTTTGGGGACAGTGCAGTGCACTCCAATGTTGTTTCTATCTGCTGTTTTTTGCTTTTTTTTTCTTCTTTCCTTTGAAAAGTGTTACAGAAGTAGTCGGTAATAAATGGAAATAAATTGGAATCATATGATGCAATGCATTGTCTAAGTGGAATGAAGGAATTTGAACCTCAAGATTGTCCTCCCTACTAAGTGATAGGAGATATGTTTATAATTACAGTTATACACAGTTTATGTTGGCTCCATCCTGTTTCATAGTAACCAGCATGTCACTAATTGGTAGTTTGTTTTTATTTAAATTTTATTTCTTGTATTTTCTATACTTCTAATGCTCCAAAATGTAAAGCAGCACTGAAAGTCTTGATTTTCAAGGAATCTCCATGAGGTGTTAGAATTATGCTAATGCAAATGAAATATATTTGATCAGATTACAATTAGTTTTAAGATGATCTATTTAACTGAATATGAGAAGATTTTCATTGCCCTAAAATGTCTCTTCATCATGGATGAGAACTTGTTAGGTAAACTAGGGTAGTAGTTGCTATATAACCTAGCCTTTAAATCTTCTGGATATCAAAATTGGAAAATAAAATAAAATAAAAAATCACAGACAACTTGGCTGGAAGGCAAAATTGTGAAATCTGAATCTGTAAATCAGCTACACTGGAGTCAACTGAATGATAAACATAAATATAAAAGAGACAGTCTTTTAAGTAAGATGGCAGTTGAATAATTCCTTATACATGTATACTAGTCCCAGAAAACAAACAAACAAACAAACAAACATCTTTCTCTCCCTTATTTTTATAGACAGATTCTATGTATTGATAGATGTGCATCATGTCTCTGTGTAGAAAAAATGACCATAGAAAGTGAAATGTATACTCAAATCCCATTCAAAGAAGAATTATATAACAGGCACGAAGTAGAAACTGAGTAGAATCTGGGTTCTCCATAGATCAAGAACAAAAGCATGACTAGTACAAGGTTAAAAGTAATTTTAATTTAATACATTTTCTGGTGTATGAAGTAGTATGATTTAAAAACAGTAGGGGTTTCACAAGATCTTTTACAGGCATTCTGACACCTCAATTACTGTCTTGATTTGTGATGCATGGAATGGTCAAGTAGAGAGCAAAGAGAGCTTTAAGGAAAGGCCTTTGTGTTTGCCTGATGAGCAAAAGATTATGAATTGACCAATTTTTAAATGTTACCTAAATGTGTTTGCCTGTACTCTCACCTAAACCCTTTAAAATGGTGAATACTTTCTTACTCAGTGTTCATGTCATCACAGCTACCCACCTTTTCCTGGACTTAAAATCGCATTTCTAGTAGTTCCTGAACATTCATGATCTGAAACGTTCCTCTACTTCACAGAGAAGACAACATGAGCATTTCTGAAATCAGGCACCTCAACCTCATGTTTCACTAGCACAACCTCAGGCTGCACTAGCAGAGATTAGAGTCTTCAAAGCACAAGGAATAGAAGAAACAGACAAAAATAGTGCAAATGTTTGCAGATCTAATCTGTTAATTTAAGATGTTTTTATCAAAAGTGCCTCAATATACATGAAAATAATCTACCCATAGGGAACTCATTAGGAGAATCAGTCACTGAATTACTAGGAAAACTCAGTCTCTCGGATGGTAAAATTAATTTTCAGCCTTTTCTGACAAGTGGGTTCTTTTCCCAGTGGGGTGATGTTTTTCTAAACTGAAATTTCTCCTAGGATTCTTTTATTTAATTTTCTGCCACGTAAGTCTATTCTCAAAGTACATATTCATGCAATCTAAGCAGGACTGGCTCTTTAGACTGTTGATCTGACTACCATAAAATGAAGCATTATTGTTCTTTAGACGTCTGAAAATACAGAGAAAGTGTCATGCTTATGGAAAATATAATATGAGAAATGATTTACTGCATTTATTTATTTGTTTATTTATTTTTTAATTGAGTTTAGTGCTTTTTATGAGCAGGTGTTTATAGCATGCTTCTGAACGGTTCTTAGCAACTTAATGACTTATAGCCATGGTAAAATTTCAGCTCTAAGGACAGTTTTCCATCTAAAAATTGACCAAAAATTGAGACATGCTATTATGAAAGAAAACATGCTATCTGAACCAATTAAGACAACATAGAGAGCTACCATCTGGATGCATCTTCTATGTCTGCATGGAGCACGTCATTGTCTAGGACTTTGTCTCAAAAGGAGGCAAATCATTTGAACTGTTACATGGGTATAATCTCCTGCAGGAACACTTTTATTAGAGAAGAACTGCTTTCTTACTTTAGCTTAGAACTCTTTCCATGTGATGAAAACAAACTTAAAAAAGCTTTGTGGTATTGGAATCAGAACCTCCTTGTGTAAGATTGTAACTGCAATACTTCAGATTTACAACAAAATTGTACCAAAACAATTCATTTGTGAGGACAAGACTAAGTTCTGCAACCTCATATGCATCATCAGCAAAATGGAGTGATTGAAAAAGCTTGCTGTGCTCCACCAAATGAGTGGTTGGGAATGATGGATTTGGGAGAGAATAATCTGTGGCTAAGAAAGAAAATCACTGCCTTGTGGACAGGAGGAAAAAAGGTGTAAAATATGAGTGTTTTCAACAGAAGAAGGCCTGTAATTATATTTAGCATGTACATGTAGAGAAATAAGAGAGAAATGAGAAGGTGCATTTAACAATGCATACTTTCTTAACACAAGTAAAGAGCATAAATAAATAATGCAAATTAATAAATAATGTAAAATAAATAGCAAGCAAAAATTTCAGTACTGAACATCCTGAATACAAAATCAAAAAAATATATATTTTAAAACTCTGTCTCTCTACAGGTCTTCTGTCTCAAGATTGAGTCCTTTTCTTTCTGACAATATTCATTTTAGCTATCTGATTGTTTTTGCAATGCACATTAAGTGCGAGATGTATAGATTGTACTTGCATAGATTTACAAACAAGTTCAAAAAACAAACTCCAGAAATATTCCTATTAAGAATACTTTGCACTACACTGATACCTGACATTTTCCTACAGTTGTGGGTGGGATGCCTCCTAGCATAGAGCCAGAACAAGCTGTATTCTGTCTCGGTGCCAGTGTCAGCATGGAGTCATGACTGATACTTTCCTGAGCCCCTCTAAGCTGTGGCCACAAGGACGGCTTCTTTGGAAACTTGCCAACTAGTACAAATCAAAGCAGCCTCCAAGATGTTAAAATTTGTACTGAAAAATTGGCCATGCACACATTTGGCATCAGATACCTGAAGCAGTGAGGTGACGATGTCTCCCCTTTTGTTCTTTTGAGTTGTCTGGTGGGAGAACCCGCCTTCAGAATTCAGCAAACTTTGATATTACAGAAACATAAGAAAAAATATCTACATTTAGGGATAAAATCATTTAGCTGTTTTTGAATATTTAGACACAAGGTCCAGAAGGTTTTGTGTGATTTTTTTTTTTAGAGTGCTTTAGCAGCCACTTATTTTTCCACATGTGACATAAATAATGATCCCATACTCAAATTGTGTCAGGCAGCAATAACTTGCACATGGCTGCATTCCCACAATTTATGAATGAAAGTATGTCTATTTTTTCCTTCCACACTTTTGGGTAGGGTCTTAGAAGCTTACAGCTTTTGCATCTGGCAAATACTAAGTCACTGAATATACCTGTGTGGCACAAAACATGAGTGATTTACTGGAGTCCTGTGGCAGAAACGGAGCTCTGACATGCCCAGCAGTTTCAGTCTGACCAACAGACTGGAGAGCACAGTGAAGTTATTAGCTCTTTCATGTCCCTACAGTGAAGAGCTGTGTATTCTTATGATATTATCTAACTATGAGATGAGATTTTGTTTGTGTCAATTTTAAATATCCAGTTTGCGGAGAATATTTAAGAAGCGTCTGGACTGTGCACTTAGTCACATGGTCTGAATTTTTGGGTTGACCTGTGTGGTGCCAGGAGTTGGACTCGATGATCCTTGTGGGTCCCTTCCAACTCGGGATATTCTATGATTCTATCATTCTATGAATATTCTTGAGAAAGGTGACAGATGGTTATATTGAATAAAAGCAACTTGAAGGGTATGCTTTAGAGCATGAAGCAATTGCATGCAATATCTTAATTTCATATTAAATGTTATTTTTGTTGTAACTGAGCAGCTAAGCCAACTTCCTCCTCTACTTCTTATGGCACTCAGCTGAATGCGACTGTATTCATTCTGAGTAGCTGTACCGTTTATAGCAGTTTACAGATGGGCAGTGCTCTTGTACAGACATAAGCCTTTTTACTTGGAAAAGGAAGCTGGATTTTATGTCTCCATTTGTAACATTTTTCCTTTACAGGTGGTGTCTCCTTGTCATGCTTTCCTCTTAAGAGGGTACCTTTGATCAGCCAAGGATTTCAGCAAACTGCAGCTGACCAGCACCACCACAGGTTTCTATTTAAGTGTCTAAATAACAGTGGCTCTGTCACACCAAAACTAACTGCTAGTTCATTTTCTACTTGAGTTTCAAAATATTCAGTCATACAAAGAAACCAAAACGCCTTATTTGCTTAAAAATACAGCCATATGATGTTTTCTCTTTAAGATGGCCTGAGATCCCAGAGGATTAGTTGTACACAGATTCTCTTGTCCAACTAAAACAAATATGACTGGGCATTTGCAAAATCTAGTGTCCCACTGCATTGTCTGATTTGCCACAACCAGCATCAAGTCTTCTGAGTTTATTTTAAATCAATTCAGTGTGATTAGTCTACACACTTACATGAAAACGTATTGCAAGGAGTTCGACTTTATTTCTCATCTGTTTTTTTTTTTTTTTTTTTTTTTTTTTTTTTTTTCTATATCAAACCCATAAATTCTGAAGTATTTTCTTAGTAGCCAAACTTTTGGATTTGTCTCGTGTACTGAAGCAGCTGACTTGAAAATTTCCATGTGATGCTTATTTTGACATGTAGAGAATGTAAAGGAAATCTTATAAGCTTACTCTTACAAAAACAAATATCTTCAAAGTCCAAATATAAAGAAGCATAGAAAATCAATACTGCTGAACATCAAATTTCATTTTATTTATTCTTCTGTTACAGCATACAAATATTTATATTGAATTTCCACTTATGTAGAACAGTATTTTATTGTGTATATAGTTTAGTGTATGCTAACTTTAGTCTTCATTTACACATCTCTATATAATTTTCTAATACTATATTTTTAGTTTTACTTCTGAGCTTTCCTAAATCATTGCAAATGGTAGCAACTGTCATTTCTGGAAGCAATTCTAGAAGGATGAACCCTCTTGAAATTATGTCAGTTAATGAAATATTTTCATAGTTAATTTTTACACATGCATATACTCTTACATAATATTACATTAATATTACATAATTACAATTACATAATATAGAGAAAAAAATACCATGGTAATGAAGAGTGAAAAGATGAAGAAAATGGGAAGTGGATAGAAAAGTGCAAAAGAGAAAGGAAGATGAAAAAGAAAAGGAAAAAAAGGAAAGAGGGAAAGGAAAGAAGATGAGAAGAGGAAAGGGAGGAAGGAGAGGGGGAAGGGAGGGAGGGGAGAGAGAGGGAAGCAAAGAAAAAGGAAAAAACAAAGGAAGGAATAGAAGGAGAAAGGAAGGAAGGAAGGAAGGAAGGAAGGAAGGAAGGAAGGAAGGAAGGAAGGAAGGAAGGAAGGAAGGAAGGAAGGAGGGAAGGAAGGAAGGAAGGAAGGAAGGAAGGAAGGAAGGAAGGAAGGAAGGAAGGAAGGAAGGAAGGAAGGAAGGAAGGAAGGAAGGAAGGAAGGAAGGAAGGAAGGAAGGAAGGAAGGAAGATTTATAAACAAGTTTTTAGCAATGGTTGGAATCCCATATCTAGAATATTTCACCCAACTCATTTTCCCACAGGATGTATAATCATCACTAGCAGCATCACACACATCAAATTTGATTGATTAAAGTAGATAACAAATAATCTAGGTATATTTCCCACCTATTACTTCAATTGCTACAATTAGCATGCAAAGGGTAGCTATGCCCCGATATACTTCAAGTTCTTTTAGGCCTAACTTTCAAATCTCCAGGAGTAGACTCAATCTTCCAAGTTCCTGTTATGGGTCCCTTTTCACCTGACCCATCCTGGAACCTTCAAATAAGTTCTGAATCCCTGGAACCCTCAAAGAGGTTCTGAATCCCTGGCTGAATCCCTGGAAGCTTCAAATAAGTTCCGAATCCCTGGAACCCTTAAAGAGGTTCCAAATTCCTGGCTGTGCCTGTGTCTGGAGGTGTCTTGCAAGTGGTTAACCCACCCACAAATTCTTAGCTTCAGAACTAAGTTCCGTCTCAGTCACAGGACACCCCTACACACAGCCACACAACCGAATCCTACCCAACCAAACAGTATCTTTGTTCGGGTCTTTGCACGCAGAATTACGGGTCACAAAGGAAGAGCTCTTGGTTCTTTACTTGCCTCTCATGTTTGAAATCTTGTTGGACTCTAGCACCGCTATTGGCAAGGGCCATTATGTGGGGTGCCTCCCTTTACTGGTCGCAGATCCAAAGTCCAAGAAGATCACGTCGGGGTCACCAATTTGTTATAAATGAAGTCTCAACTCAATCTGAATTTAGTAATATTTATAAAAGAAATATTTATAAAAGGTATAAAAGGCAAGTAAACGGCGGGTGTGCGGGGAGTCTACGCTCCACCAACATGTACACACAAACATCAAACATTCTAAATATTCAGAACATTGCTTTACATACTAAACCCAAGAACATCTACATATATGTACAATCAGAAAAGGTAACAAACAGTCCTTTAAGTTCCATGACTTAACAGCCTCCATTTTACATTCCTTTTCTTGATTACAAACAAGTCCCCATTTTCCATTCCTTTTGAACAATATATCTTGCTTTAAGTTGTCAAGCAACTCGGCCTTCAGGCCTTATGTATCCCGTTCTTCCCGGATCGAAGAAAAGCACATCCATCTTCTTTTCAAGGCCAATAGGGCCTGGGTCAAAAGGCACGTCCAGGTCAGCAGGGAGCATAACAGCAAAGGCCTGCGATGGCTGTAGCAGCAGAGGGGCCAATTGGTGTAGCAGTTGGATCAGTAAAGGAGCCTGCAGTTCCCTCACTGTCTGGCAAACCACACGTTTCTGACTGTGGCCCCACATGTCTCTTTAAGGCCTCAGAGATTGCTAGCCAGGTGCCGAGCAATCCCACTGCAACCTTGTCATTTTTAGTTGCAGAGTCCCACACCTTGACCTCAATTTGGTCCCATATTTCAGGATCATAAACTGTCTGATTATTAATAAGGAGAATAAGCTGTAAAGTTACCAGGACAGTCTTTGTTTCTAAGGACGTGTGGGGCCACAGTAAACCACTCATGCAGCATAGTAGAGGCCTATACAAGCTGTTTCACTGCTGGTTCCCAATAATAACTATATTAAATGGTGGCAATGCACTTTGTCTCTTTTCATTATTATTTTACATCACTCTAATGTAGGCAAAAGTTGTGATGGCAGCCTCATTTAGATCCTGATCAAGAAACCTACTAATATGCATGAATTTGAACATGTATTTAAGCGCTTTGCTGGATGAAGCTATCAGTTTATATCTCTTCAAACAGGAAATTTAATAAACATGAGGAGAGGGAATATTTTGTATGGAAACACATGGAAGTAATTTCTGGTTTATATTAATGGATCTGGTTTTAATGTATGGAAATATGTAATGGTATAATTGTTGGAAACCCAGATAGTGAAGATAGGTCTGTGAGCCAGGCCTGTACCAAAGATGTTCTAACTCTTCTTATTGAAATATTGTTCTTTTAGTATAGGTGTGATGTTTGATTTTTTTTTTTTATTGTAAAAAATCCCATTTTTTTTAATAATAAAAATTAAGAGAAAGCTTTAATGCTTCTTTATATATATATATTTATAAAAGTTTAGTGATAAAAAAGAACAACAACACAGCAACAACTGCTGAAAATAGATCTTTTCTACTCTGTAGACGTTTTGTTTAAATGCTCCAGCACTGCAGCATATGGCCACAAGTGAGACAGGGTGCTGCCACAGTGGATCTGTCCTCTGAGTCAGGTACGGGTTCCTCTGGAGCTGAGGAAAACGAAAAAATGAAAGCTATTTCAAGGGGAAGAGATTTGTACATACCAGCTTAATACATTGCTGTAATAATGCCTTGGAAACTCTGCTGTATGCAGTCTTTCCCACATGGAAGACCTATTTGTTTGGTGTTTGTTTATACAAATTGCCAGATACTGCTACTTTTTTTTTTTTTCTTTTTACAAATTTTAAGTGCACATGATATAAGTAACCTAATTAATGTTATGTGGTGTAGTAGGTCCAGTTCTCCTGTTTATCACTGCATTCCCATTGTCCCATAGAAATTGCTTGAAATGTATATTTTTTCAAATGCTGAAATTTTTAAACTGAATTGCACTTGTTTTCCTTTGGCCTAGTCAACAAAACAAGTGCTTCAACAAAACAAGTGCTTGTTGATATCTTTGCTGAGCTGGCAAGCTGGCAGTCTTATATAGTACAAAGAAAAAAAAAAACAAAAAAACACCACCACTTGTAATAACAGATTTAGCATGATCACTCTTATTTTAAAGTGAAAAGGAGGAACCATACTGCTTAAAAGAACCATCCATGTAATTATCATTCCAGCTGTAAATAAATATGTCCCACCAGTGGTTAGGCAAGGATGTCTCCATGTACATGTCTTCGAATCAAAATAGATGGTAATGATGCTGAGCATTCCTCCTGTTGGCTGTCACCTCTGCAGAGAACCAGCTAGGCAGCAGGCAGCAGTTGTCCTTAAATTGCAACAATGATCTGTGCACTTGACATCATGGAGCTGTGTAGATATTCTCTTAATGACTCCCAGCATTGTTGCTGTGATTACAGGTCAGGAAGGCAAGCCAACACATTAAAGAGGCAGAATTGAAGTGATAAGCACTTTGGATTTATTTCTTTATTTTGAAAGCATGTTGAAAATCTGTTATGAGTTTTTATGATAGGAAACCGTCTTGCATTCCTCAGTCAAGTGGTGTCCAGGTCACTGCTTGTCATTTCATTGGGACTGTGAGATGTCAGGAAAGATTTTTATCAATACTGTGCTTCCAGTAAATATCACATTGTGAATCCAAAGGGAATGTACATAAGATTTCTTGCAAGCAAGTATTTGTTTCATTTAAAATGCAGACTGAATCAAAATATATGAATTTAATTTAATTTAATTTTTATTTTATTTTTCTGAAAGCACTTCAAGCCCCCTATTCAGATTCATATATAATGAATGAACCAGATCTCTAGAACATACCATCGCTAAAATCCTTGATTCAAAAATCTCATATGCTGGCATGCTACAAATCCAAATCTGAATATGGAGGCTCTAGCTCAGCTCTGATTCTAGAGGTAATTGAGTACTACCATAGTTCTCTGACTTATTTATGTTTCAGATCAGTATTTGATAATGCTTACACATTTTGTATGTTTCCTTTGCATTAATATTTCTGCTATTTGAAACATCACCAGTAATATTAGCAACTAAAGTAAATTTAAACACACTAATTTGGTGTTTTGGATTTTTAATACACTTATTATCGGTGTTGCATTTATTCAAAGATCCTGTGTTCCTTGGACATACCCAGTCATGTCCAAGGAACACATCTTGTATTTAACAACATGCAGTTATGGTTCACCAGGATTGTCTCAAAATCAATCTACATTTTCAGGATTATTAGAAGAAATAATTTTGTGAATAATTTGTAACGATGAATACAGCCATAAAAAAATATTATTATGACAATTCATGGACAGGATAAAACTGTCTATTTGCCATACATTTTTCTGCCTAGCAGCATTTGTGCAGTGGTGATTTTTCCAGATGACAGAATTTACACCTGCAATGAAGATGTTAGAATGAGAAAGCTATTGTCAGAGAAGGACCAGGAAAGAATGTTTTTCCTCTTCTCTGCTCTTCAGAGCGGATCGGGAGAGGGATGGTCCTCAATCCTTGTGTTTACCCAGTAAGAACCAGGTATAGTTGCAGAAAGGCTGCTATTTGATCCTTTGCTACAGCATCCTCTAATTTACAGCAGATCTGACTTCCATTCTAGGTCAAAGATAGGTTTGTATTCTTTTTATATTCAAGAACTGATGGTGGCACTGTGGAGAAGCTGGTAGAACAAACCAACATATTTACTTACCCTGCCTTAAGCTAGGTTTTATTGAAGTCTAACACCATACTCTAAAAAGAACTGCCTGTTCTTTTATGTAATGGAAGCGACTGAGTTTTTTCAAATGTTTTTTTTTTTTTTTTTTTTTTTAATATATATTTTATTTAGACATATTTATGTCTATGTTTGAGAAGAAAATTCAGTGAAGGAGTGTAATTGCTCCAAGGACACACATAGGTTGCCTGCAAGAGTCAACAACTCAATAGACAATACTAGGAAGTGGGAAATACGAGTCCTTGTTTGTCTGATTTGATGCAAGGACAAAACACTTTAGTGTCGGATGAGTTTTGTAGCCACAGAGCAACTGGATAATGTAGCATGAGGACTCTGTCTGATTTACATCCTGCATCAAAGAATCATTTCCTGGCGGGAGTTTCACTCTGACAGAAATGAATTTCCACAGAAAGTTTCCATTTGGTCAAGAATAGGCCCACATATGGCTTGCAAATTGTTCTCACTGATTGTGGCAAAGTAGTTATTAAAAAGAAAGGTATCGTATGGACATAAACTGCATTCATCACCTAGAATGCATGCTGTTTTTCTTAGCAAGGATAAAGAGGTATAGTGAATTGTAGACAGGTTGCACATGCTCTGAAAATTTCTTCTCAGGAAGCTGCCTTAGCCAGAGTCCGTCCCATGCCATACGTGCTTTTCTGAACCAGCTATCATATCCATCACCAAAATCTAATTCTATTGGAAAACAGTCATTCTTTCCAGGACACAAGCATTTCTGTTCAAGAGACCATCAGGGTGTTTAGTATTTCAATACATGCTTACACACCGGTGCAATAAAGCCGAAGCTACCTAATAAGCACTGTTGCCAGAAATCTGAAGTAGCTACGTTATTACTTTGGGTCAAGCCAAGTGTCTGGTGTTTACCTAAATGCAAGAACTTTGTTCTGTGCTTCCCTTGGACTGGCATTGAGGCTCCAAAGGAATAATTCCAAGAACAATATATTCCTGAGGGGGCCTTCTAAAAGAACATGCTGTGCACCTTTATAAAACACACTGAAATAATTACACAAATTTATCAGCAAAGGACATTGTAACCTAAGCTGACTACTGCCATGTGGGCCAAGAGTGTCTGAAGTTCAATATTCAGTATTTTGAGATATCTTGTATCTAGGGTTTGCTTTGATGAACAGGCACCCTGCTAATATATCATTTAAATAATAGGTCCTTGAGCAGAGGGGCTTTAACTTCAATGGTCTTGCTGCTTTACTTGAATCAGCTCTATAAATACTTACCTAGATTAAATCTCTTGGAAATATGTCAGATCTATCATTTGGATGTAAGTGATCGAAAATGGGTTCTTGTACTCTGCATATGAAACTCAGAGAAACTTTTTTCATGAGAAAAATTTACCAAGACATCTGCTGAGTTTAGGATTTAAATTGTGATTTCCCTTAGAGATCACATGCCAGGAACTGAAAGACATATGAGTGGTGCTCCTACCAATATTTAAAAACAAACAACAAACAACAACCGACCAAAAAACAAACAAAAAAAAACAACACACACACACAAAAAAAAACAACCAACAACTCAAAGTGCCAAGTCCAAGAAAATAGACATCGGTGATTTTTTTTGGAGTTTGTAGGAGGCGTTATAGCTCCTATAATTCTGTAATCCACATTACATATGAGATTATTTCAATTTTTAAGTAACATTTGCAATGGATTGTCTGGGAATATTTTCCATCTACAAATTAACACATTTAGGTTGGAGTTTTGATGCTTTCTTAAACAAGGGACACAGGAAACTCAAAGAACAGGACATGTTATTGCTGGACTATCGGCACAGTATTGTGGTGAAGCCCAGAAGCCACAGTCATAAATCAGGTACTACACAAATAGAGAAGGAAAGTTTTACACATGTAAAGACTGAATCAGAGGAGAGAACAACTTAGGTAAATCAACAAGTATTAGAAAATATATATTCCTCTGGGCAGGTTGTCAAGAAATGGGAGATTCAGGGCTTTCCTCAAATGCATCTTGAAACTACCTGATGTAACACACCAGACATCAGACAAAGCAAACTATCTATTAAATACATTTAATTCTAAAATCTCCTTATCTGTAGACTCTTGACAAGGCTGCAAAGTAACAGAAGAATGTTAACATCTCTTCTATTGGAAATTTGTACCTATAACTGCTCTATGATAGGAGGAAAAGCAAGGGAAAAAATAAAGTAAGCAGAATCTGAACGCAAACACATGGAAAATAAAATAAACAAATAAATAAAATAGCAAAATAACATAGCTTTTAAATGTGGAAGTAGAAGTTAAATTAATAATTTGTGCTCTGTCAAACAAAGAAAGCAATAGGAAGTGACAAGTCTTCAGAGGAGCTATTCCTACTTTTACCTCTTCTTTTCCTGTATTAATTTTCAGTGTCTTTCAGTGGAAAGAGTTGGCTTCTTTTTCCACCTTGTTTATTTTTTCCCTTTTCTTTTGGTGAAAACATGTTTCCTTCCAGAAATCCACACTGCCTTCATCTTGGCAGAAACTTCCCACTGTCCTTAATCTCCCTTCACATTTATAAAAGAGAAGAGGTAAAGAATGATTTTTTTAGTTTGAGGTAAGACCTATGCTGTAACTAGCGTGGCCATTGTTTCTCATTGATTATCCAAATGTCCACTGAAGACCACTCCCTCCAACTCCGCAAAGATCTTAATAGAATTATCTGACTGAATGTCAGCCTCTGAAGGAAATAGTTATATTGTATGATTCACAGTGCCTGCTTTTTCTGCTACTGCTTACTGAAATAATAAACATATTATTTCAATGACTATTAGAAACAAATCCTGTGGATCTCACTCAGCAAAACTCCTGTTGACTTCAATAAGCTTTCCTTGGGCAAGTTTTGAAAAATGGCTTTGGTATTTGGCTGAAAATAAACTACCTGAAATGTGTGTCTTTTTCAAAACATTAATAAAATGTGTTGATTTTATGTACTTTTACAATTACATCTTTTAATAACTTTGCCATGCTCCCCCCCTGGTCCCTCCCTCCTTCCCCCTCATCATTGCTGGAACTAAATGTCCTTCAGGCATTTAATTTTTTCCAACAATGCCAGGACCAAAATTCCTTTCTCAAGTGTTTGTGAACTGGAAAAAATGTGTATTCTGGTTTCTGGCACATGCATAAGCATAAGTTGGCTACTTTTCCTCTGCATACTTTAATGATCATAATAGCTTTCCGTTACTTGTTGATTCCTGTTAATACTGTGGCATCAAAGGAGCACAGTCAAAGAAAGGTTGTTAGAACTCAGATTCAAATGTAGCAAACAGAAAGTTAGATGTGTAGACTTTTAGAGCTCAGTACAATGGAAGGCTCCTGTTGGTGGGTCAAGACGTGTTACTGCAGTAAGCTCAGTCAGTGGTGGTGTGTGGCATTTGTACTACAAGTATGTACAAAAAGGGGAAGATAAAATTTGACACTCCAATTCTGTTTCAATTCTGGATGCACCTGTTCCTTGTGAATGGCAGATGGATATGTGACAGCTGCTTATTTACTCATTTAGACCTGGAGATGGCTTCTGGCTACAGCTGGACAAATTGAAAGTGCTGCAGAAAAGCAAAGAAAGAAGTGGGCTAAATTCAAGGATAAGATTGTTTTTCTGAGTCTGATACTAAAGTTCTTGCTTAGTATTAAACAAAAATGACCTTTGTTTTTGGTGACTACTATTGCAGGAGAACATGCAACATACACACTGTGTTAGTGTGAAGGAAGAAGATTGAACAGCACAAGAGCTGGTATTAAAGTTGGAACATTCTTGCTGCCTGGATCATGTATTTTTCATCAGTGCAGATGCCTGATTAAGAGCTGTTTATCCACAAATTATATTTTTGTCCCTGTCATGAAAAACAGCAAATGCTAAAAATAAGTAATGAAGGCTGTTTTGGCTAGCTTGCAGAATACCTTCAGAAGTTCATCTTTCCACTGGCTAAACATAACACCTCAGCAACCTAGCCCAGAAAGGGACTTTTAGCACACAGTAATCATTTGATCATACAAGAACTGTCAGGCAGCACAGGCTGTGATAAATGCAGCAACCGTTCTTAAAACTTTTTTATTTATTTATTTATTTTTCTTTTCAGTACTGCTCCACATCCTACTGCTTCTGCTAAAATTACTGCTCTGAAAGTTTTTCTGAGCTAGTGGCCTGTCTCCCAGCTCACACAAAGCTGGGAGACACCCTTCAACCTTTCTCATTCAATCCTCCTTTTTAAATCAATGGTCTTTTTCTGAATATTTTCTTGTAACTAAGATACAATACTGCACTGAAATAGACATATAGCATTAAACTGCCTTCCTGAGTTCTTTTTTTTCTATAAAGGAATTGACAAATGAAAATACTATCTTTAAGTTTTGATCTCCATAGCAATTCTCATACAGTTAGGGACGAGGAACTGAGCTGAGAGGACATAATTATTGAGATAATAATTGTTTCCTGCTGCTCGAGAATCCTACATAAACTGACAGTGGTTATAATGAATTCCATGGTAAACTCCTTCACTTTGAAGGTAGCACAGGAACTGATGTTCACCAGTGGGAAGAAATAATATACTGTTGGTGATTTCTCAGCTGGATATGCAAATACACTCTAGACAAATTCCCATGATAAGGTAACTGAATTGAGAACCTCAGGGGAGATAAAGATATTTCAAAACTTTTAGGCAAATCAATAGGGCTGCAATAGGATCATCAGGTACAAATGAAAGTCTACTGCTCTCACTGTTAGATGTCTTGTGTAATTCATCTAAGGTAATTATACCTTATAAATCTTATATAAGGAAGTACAATGGTAAAATTTAGCAAATCTCAGCTAAATGTCAATGGATAATTATGCCTCTTGGTCATTTTATATGCTTATTTAAATAACAGTAGATGCGTTTTTGGGTACATTATATGTTCCCAAAACATTGATGTTTTGGTCAAGAAGTAGCTTTTCAATCACTATGTTCTAAGTCTTTCTTCCGGAAAGGATTTGGGTTCACCTTTTCCATCTGATGCATACTGTAAGAGGATTCTGTAAGCAAAACTTCTTTTAGAAGGCTGAATTATGTTTTTTTTTTTTCTGTATCATTAGTATTTACATTCAGTTACATTGCTTAGCTGAGTTTTCAGTGTTAGACACATTGAGTTGTTCTTAATTGTTTTTAGTGGGTTTTTCTTGCAAGCTCATCCTTGAATTTTGTCTTGAACTTGGTGCTTTCATTAAAAGGAATAGTACCTGTGGTGAAAGTGACTGCAGTTCTTTGCCAGACTAATTGGAGAGAGTTTACTCTGCAGGCTTTTGCACAAAGTATGACTTATGAATAAACAGGTAATTTTAGCATTTGTAACTCCAAGTTGCTATATCATCCCAAGTCATGCCTTAATTACAGATAGAACTTCAGCCTCTTTGACTTGATCTTGCTGCCATGCATCCTTGCCTAATACTGCAATTGTATTCAGGTTTCGTTTCTCTTCTCTTCTCTTCTCTTCTCTTCTCTTCTCTTCTCTTCTCTTCTCTTCTCTTCTCTTCTCTTCTCTTCTCTTCTCTTCTCTTCTCTTCTCTTTCTCTTCTCTTCTCTTCTCTTCTCTTCTCTTCTCTTCTCTTCTCTTCTCTTCTCTTCTCTTCTCTTCTCTTTCTCTTCTCTTCTCTTCTCTTCTCTTCTCTTCTCTTCTCTTCTCTTCTCTTCTCTTCTCTTCTCTTCTCTTCTCTTTCTCTTCTCTTCTCTTCTCTTCTCTTCTCTTCTCTTCTCTTCTCTTCTCTTCTCTTCTCTTCTCTTTCTTTCTTTTCTTTTTCTTTTTCTTTTTCTTTTTCTTTTTCTTTTTCTTTTTCTTTTTCTTTTTCTTTTTCTTTTTCTTTTTCTTTTTTTCTTTTTCTTTTTCTTTTTCAATATTTGCCCTGGGAATATGGTGCTTCACTTAAACAGAAAAAAAGATAAGAAAAGTGTTCCATTGAGTTTTCATAGTTCAGTTGGATAGATCACAAAAAGTAAATAACCAATTAATCATGTAGTTTTTGAAACTTTTAAATAGAGAACCTTTAACAGAAAATCATGTATTTTTAGTAGATATAATACTAGTCAGTGATATCACCATGAGTCAACCCACACAATACTATTCCCCTGGAGACTGCATAGCAAGAATGTTTTTTACCACATGTCAAATGTTTCCCTTTGAAACTGCTTTTGTTGACTTGCTTGTGACATATGTCAAGCAACTAACACAATAAGGAGAAAATTCCTTCTTATTCCATGCCAACTCTTTAACTGGGTATGATGTTGTGGAGGTATTTCTGATGTTTTTAAGCAGCTAACAAAACACAGAGAAATCAACACTGTGACTAATTACAAAATAAACATGTCTCCATATTTTGGAGCTTTAATGCTCATCCTGGCAGCTTCCAAGGTTGCCTTTTGTTTGCGCAAATCCCCAGTGTGACTTAAATTCAAGAGCTCAGGTGCACAATACAAATTAAGTATGTATTGGCTATACTGAGAATTCAAATAAAATTCTAACATTTTTTTTATATGTATAAGTCTGCAATTTTATTTTTCTAAAAATGGAATTGTGTTACAATTAGAAATTCTTTTAAGTCTGCAAGTATTTAATAAACTATTTCAAGTAGATGGTGCTCAAGGATATGTAGCATTATTCTTGAATAATAAAAGTTCTTCCCATTGTGCACTGTAAACAGTTTGCATTTTGCAGTATTTCAGGTAAAGTTTTTAACAAAGCATACCATTGGCTTTGCAATAATAGCTATACTGATTCAGGAAATGACCACTTGTATCCCTTGAAGCAAATATTCAACTTACATAAAAGTTAATTGAAAATGAAATATTTAACATTTGGAAATTGTTTTCAAAATGCTAATTTGCAAAGCATTTATACATGTAAAAGTACCATAAAAAGTGCCATAAAAACTTCTGTGCATGACCCTGTAACTTGAAGAGCTTATATTTTAAAGGAATTATTTTCAGGTGATTAAAATAAGCTTCTGTCAAGATGATGGCTTAGGGAGATAAGCTGTTAGGATTTATTGCTTGGCTGCAAAACAAAAAGCTTTGTCCTAAGTTATGCAAAAAAATTCTCTCAAATTTAAATGGTATTTTCACTGACATTACTCAACACTAAATCGTGGCTAGTGGAATATTCAGGGGTTCTAGAGAGGTGGAGAAGAATCATCACTTTATATTAGACAAGATAATTTTTTAATATATACTTATTTGGTATAAGTGGGTTTAAATAAAAAGGTATTTCAGAAATTTCAATTCATCAGTTACCATTAATTCTCTGCTCTTTTTACTGTCTTAATAACTGTGACATAACAGGAGTAAGAGTGTCCCTCGTGTCTTTCTGTGTATGTTGTTGTATATGATGCCAGCATCCTACATTAAAGTCTTGTAAGTAACTTATTTCTGAAATATGAATTATAGGGTTTATAGAGAACTCTCTATAAAGGTGCTGCTCATTTATGTGTATGACAGTTCACATATATGTATATTGATGGAACTTTTTTCATCTTCTGTCATGCTTTTTATTGCCTTTTATGAAAAGTGTTTCCTTCATAGCTTGAACAATATTTGAACAAGAATGGTGTGTAGCTCTGCATTTTATATCTAGTCATTTCCATGAAATAATAATCTCTAGTGTAATCTCTAATAATCTCTAGTCCATAATTTATACTCTTCATAAAGACGCTCTTCAGTGTAAAATGAGCACAGTCTTGGGTTCTATCTTTTCCTGGCTAGACCCCAGCTATATGGGTTTACCAAGCAATTGCCTTTTCTATTTTATATGTTGCTGTCACTGTGGAAGGATTCTCCTCTGCTATGCAATCAGGCAAGATGCATCTTTTGAAATCATGATTCTTGATATAACTAGTTTTCCAAACAAGCTACAAATCAACTTGCTTTAGAGAGATCACTGCCACCTTTCTTTCAATAAGCAGCAAGGATCTACAGGCATGTTTACAATGTCAAATGAGCAACTGCTGGATAGGCTGAGTCTGGGCAGTTACTCCAATCATGTCCTCCTGCTTTCTCAGTTCTCTGTGAGTAAAATGTTGGTTTTATTAAAGTCAGGAGGAGTTATGCCTTTAATATGAGGAGGTCCAAAATATCAGTTCATAAATCTGAAATTCATTTTGTAGTGTAAATGTCTTCCAGACAGCACCATGGCAGGCAGGAAGTATTGTTTTACCTCCATAGTGATTGACCTGAGCTTTTCCTTCTGCTTTACAACATCTAGGAAGCAGTATCTCTGAGAGCACAAGTACATGAGCACATAATAGAGAGAGACCAAATGTCCATCTTCATAACACTACTGAGATCCTATTTGCCTTCTGTGTTTCAGGTAGAAAAAATAAGAACACTTTTCATTGAGACTGGGCAATTGGATTGAACTGATTTGAACCCTCAGCAAGGTTTGCACGTATTTGGAGGTATTTTCATTGACATTCATATTCCATTTTGTTGTTACATTTCCCATTTCTATCCAGAGAGTGAGGTACTGATATGTTACATGAAGTAGGGCTCCTATGCAGTTCTTACCCTCAGTAGAACAAAATTCCAGTAGTATAATACTTTGTAATGGTGTTTGGAGTAGAGAGATTTATAAAATACATTTGTGGAATACATCATCATCATCTCAACTTTAGGATTCTGATTATCTAAAACAAGTCTCTGCATCTCTAAAGACTTGCCTACTACCTATTTTTTTCTGAGTTGTTATGATGCCTACCAGAGCCTTTGTAGGGACTGGAATTTTATTCTGAACTAAAAATATTCACTGCTTCTTCTGAGCTGTATCTCAGTATAGAACTACATAAGAAAACAATAATCTAAAACAACTTTCATATAAAATGAAATAGAATTAGCTATTGTGGCTCAGCATCTGTTAGATGTCCTGTGCCTGAGGTCATTGGCTCAGGCCTTGACAACACAGATGAGATTAGCTTGTCATTCCTGGTGTTGAGTTGCAAATGTCTGGATTTGGCTTCTACTGGCAGTAGCTCCAAGGATAGAAGGAAAAACAGCTTATAAATTCTTCAGAGTTCTTTGGATCCAAGAGTCACTTTTTCAGCTGGCTTTGCAAGCAATATTATTTAAGTATTTAAAAGGTACTGGGAAGCATGAGGATAAGTGAAGAGTAAAATAAGGAGTGCAAATAGTAAAAAAATAAAAATGTTATGTCTAAAGTTAGAATCACTAATACAAACTTTATACATAATTATCTCCAGCAAAGTTTCTTGTCACTCATAACCATTATTTCTTTACTGTGAGGGTTAATCATTCCTCAGACAGACTGTTCACTGCTTTGGTTTTGTTTACCACTCTCTTTATTGCTTATTATTTTCTTGGAATATATTCATGAAAACTGAGCAATTATAGTTTACTAAGATTTATTGAATTTTGGCCAATAAATTACATTGACTCTTTTTGTTGGCAACACTTCTAAAACGTCCAAACCAAAGTTGACTGGGGAGGGCAGGCAAGGGATGACGGATTTTCGTTCCATAGAAAACAAAACATAACAGTAAGTCAAGTTGTGGAACTTTTATTTGTGAGGGTGAGGCAGCACTTATTGTTCCTTAGTGAATGGAAAAACGTGAAGCTACTGCAGTTTTGCACAACCTTTACTGTGATGGCTCTCAGATCTTGTTTCACTCCAAGATGATAAGCAGTGACAAAACAAATTAAGTACCTGAGTAGGTACTCCTCAAGTTACAGAGACATTTAGATTCCAAATTAATTGATTTTATAACCTCTCCGTTAGAATCAGTCCAGGGATTCTCATGTCTCTTGTGATCCTGAAACAAAATATGAATAAATCTTATTGTCTTGACTTTGCTAGGACTTTTTCATAAGTACCTAGTCATTTTTTATGGTGACTGCTGGTTTAGTGGATTGTTTTTGTAAAATTTCTAGTTTTATGTTAATGGACTTGATTCTCTGGAGCCTACAAAAGTCATCTCCTAGAATCTGTGCCACCAAACAATTAAACTAAATGAATGAAGTTATCAACAGCACAAAGCAACAAAGCTTGCAAATACAGTTGTTAATTGCAAGCTTTCTATGCTTCATCTGCATAAGCATTAGTCAAAAATAAATGTATTTGCAAATAAATATAATTGCAATGGAATAAACTAATTCTTGGTATTTAAGGCCTCCTGTATAACAGATATCCTTATGTTTCACCTGATTATCAAATAACCTATGTGAAGGAGACTGTGTTTGGTACACAATTTCATCAAATTTTCCTGCTCTATAGATGGCTGGTCCACAGCCAGTGTGATTCATTCCACAGAGAGAATGTATTTAGGACCAAGCTTACTACAAGAATCACGTTATGTCTGTTAATTCTCATCCAGAGAAATCTGGAGATGATTCTTATACAGTCTTGAAGTTAGTTTCTAATTTTTTATCTCTTGTCTCATGTCCAGATATTTAACATGCGTTAAGAAATTCATGGTGTTCCCTCCAGTTGCAGTGTTTTATCACAGGTGACATTTATTTTGGAATTTTGCAGTTGGAAGACATTGACACAGTGAGCCTCAGAATGACCTGTAGCAGGGAGCAGTCTGTGCAATATGGGGCAATAGCTCAAATTCTGTGAAGGTTTAGCTAGCCAATAAAAAGAAGCTGAGGAACAACAGCAGACCTGAAGTTTAACTATTCTCGTGGTCCTTTCAGTTCACCGACTACATTTAACTACAGGCATAAAGCAACATCAGTTAAAATGTTTATGTTAGTCTCAAAAAGTGAAAAACAGAGAAATCTGAAAGAGCTATTTATCTTTTTCTTGATGTTAGAGATCTACAAAAGTCTTGACAAACAGCCTGTTCCTGTACATTTTTGCTGCACACTCTGCTACATACTTTTAGCTCAGTTCTTTTGATTTTGTTAACTGCAATGATTTGTGTGAGTTTTACAATATATCCAGTGATGCTCCTGCTCTGGGGGATTCTAGTGCTATTCAACCTTGTTATTTGTATTTTACAGAATTTTATGTTTTTCTCTTTGTTTGTTTGTTTGTCTCTCTGGTGTTTTTCATTTCAGTTGTACAATTAATAAACATCTTATACGTGACAATCATTACCTCTGAAAACATAAGGCCAGTTGTCCTATTTGAGTAGCAGCATAAGCAAGGACAGAGCAAAACAGGTAAGGAACCAAATAAACTGTAGTTTGAGAGATTTGGGCTGTCAGACCACCAACTAAACAGATGTCAAAGGCCAGAACCCCCCAGCTGAACATGTCTTGTCACTGGGCCTGAAAAGTTCAAGCCTGGGCTCTGAGAGCAGCATCCTAGCTGCTCCTGAATGCAGGACTGTGGCACAGGGGAAAGCAAGCCTCCAACAAAGCAGTTCCAAACCAGGAAGCCTGCATGTGTTGCTCTACCTGTGGTTATATAAAGATTTCAGGCATTCATGTTTCACAAGGATGAACTCACAGTGACTTGTGAGTAGTGTGGCTGTAGCTTGTGGTAGTGTGGCTGAACTGCAACAACGTAAGAAACCCATTAATGTCATTGGAGCTTTGGCAGATAGGTGCACAGGGTCTTTATTCTCCTGATGAATGCTTAATATTAACACGTGGGTGTCAAGCTAGTGCTCAGCACAGGGAAAAAATCATAGTGCTAGCTGGAGCCAAGTGCCAATGAGGAAGGTGTTGTACAAGCTTACCTATAAAATAGTGCCAAGGCTGCACAACTGTGACTGGCAAACCCCTTCCTATTTATTTCTCAGGGTTTTCTTGAGTGTTGTTTATGGTTATCCTAGAGTGATGAGATTGTGTTCTTCCTTGATCTAATGAAATAAAGATGTGTCCCCCCAGTTAGCTTGATCAGGGCTTGGAGGGAAAAACACAACCGAAAAATGGTTCTCAAGCAAGCAGTTAGGGAAAATTTCAGAACCAATTAAAGTTGGATTTTCCACTAGTGCTTTTGCCTTGTGTTTCTATTCCCCCTCCCTCCCTATTTTTATAAGATATTTTATTTACTAAGAGAAGTAAAGAAAAAGGAGGAAAAGGAAAAGAAAAAGGAAATATGGATAAAAAGAAAAATGGTAACGGGGGTTAAAGGCAATCGACCATTTTTTTTTCTAAGCATTCCCAAGCTGGAAGACAGAGCTCTTACTCCATGAGTCCATCTATTTAAAAGACAAACTGTCCTTTTTTCCCCACCAAAGAATTAAGGGTGAGTGTACTGGGAAAACACTGTTTTGGAGATATGACCGAATAGCACCATTTTAGCCTGCACACACTGATCTGCAGAGCTGTGGGAAGCAGGAGCCAGGAAACGCGATAGTAATGAAGCCAGATACTGGCTGGAGCTGAACAGTTCACAGCAGAACCGCGGGGTATAAAATTAGCTGTAGTCATTCTTCTGCATAAATAAGACTAGCTAGAGAGAAATAGCAATGATAACATCTTGCTGTGCTTTCATTATAGTTACAGCAGAGTTGCACTGATATAATTGTGACAAAAATTAGTTTCATTAATTTGGTATTTGTAGGTGGGAATTCTGATCCAGGCCTTGGAAAATATGTACAAAGTCTTGGTGAAAATAACTAAATACTCATGCCTGGATACCAATCAACAGAGTTAAGAAGTCTGAACCGTCCTATTGTCCCTTCGTTTGAAACTTGCTGATATTTTTCCTGGAAGCAGAAACAAATTTCATCCTTGAACAGTTGCAGAAGTCTGCAGTAGATGAAAAAATTTGTCAGTAGACTTTTTTTTTTTTTCTTTCCAAAAATAACTTAATTTTTCATTATTTATTTATTTATTTATTTATTGAGAGGTTGGAGTTATGTAAAGGGGTATATGATTCTATATTCTATTTTTCTTATTCACTTCTTTTACTTTCTGCAACAGACCATCGGAAAAGACAGGGCTAGACAGGCTCTTGATCTTACAAAAGTGGTTTATTAATGCCCTTACCTTCTGAAGTGCTTCCTTTTGCCATTGTTCAGGATACTTTTGGTTAAGTTCCTTTTAGTGTAAATAAGCCTTTCTTTAGAAAAGGTTTTCAGTTACTCATGATGCTTCACATTCAGTGGAATGGCAGTGAGGGAATTGAGCTGAAATGATGACAGATCCTATTCAGGTCATCTTCCACCTGTTGCAGAATACTCTGGGGTGATAAAATGTATTCTGATCATCAGGCCCATAGTTTCAACACCCAGTCACCATAAAGCCTTTTGAATGGAAATGTTTGGCTCTTGACACCCAATTTCTTTCTGGCATTATTTCCGTGAAAAACTGAAAATGATGAAACTTTGAAAATTGCTATGAAAACAAAATACATGCCCTGCAGACAGCTCTGCCATCTCTGCTTTAGGCTCCCAAAGAAGTATTCTTAAAGGCTTGCATTGTATTTAAGCTGTGTCAGAGTATTACATTGATTTTTTTATTTTTATTCTTTTTTAGTCAATGTGGTTAATATTTATTTATTTATTTACAGCAGTGATGCCTAGACATTATGAATAACTATTGTTTTTAAATGTGCCTGAGTGCACAAGTGTACACAGAATTTTAATGTACTGGTAAAAAATAGAAAAGTTTCATGTGATGTGGAGCCAATGACTTGAAAGGATTCAGTTTCTTCTCTGATTGGGATTTTTTATTTTTTTTCCTTCAAAGTTTAATTGGAGATTGATTGTGGAGAGGGCATGGGACCAGCTGCTAGCACCTTGGTTCTGACCCACTCTGTGTGCTGTGGGGGTGTGATGCCATCACCTTGTTCCTGCTTTTGGAGAGCGGGCACTAGAGGGCTGCCCCACAATATGGTACTTTTTCATAAAGCTCAGTTGATCAGACTTCATACTGAGAAGGGAGTTTCCCCTTGAACAGATGCAGACAGCTGCAGTTGGCTACAAGTTTTATCAGCATACCTGCTTCAGCCTTTATAAATGTTACATCACCCTCCTCTGAACTGGAACTAGTGTCAGTGCCAAGAGGAAGTCAGTACAGAGAGAGTTATGATTTTACATAAAGGAAGACTCTCCAGACAGAACTTTGAAGCTGCAGGAAATGGCAATAGTTATGAGAACAATTTTCTCACAGGAATTAGGCTAAAGATGTTTATAGGGTTTTTCATTTGTTAAGATAGTTTAATGCCATAACAAAGTTATTTTTGTTGAAAATATTTAGACGCACTTACAGATAAGTAATGGATTACATTCCTCAAGGGATGTGTTTGTGTGATTTAAGCATTATCTTTATTTTATTCTGAAAAAAAAAAAAAGGTATATTCTTAGTTTATTATTAATTTATTAGCAGCTTACTAATAGAAGGATATATTGATATAATAATAAGAAAAGTGGAGGATGTCTTAGACAAAACAATTAGGTCATCACGTCCAGCTAAAAAATACCAAATGCTTATGCATGATATATTAGGATACTGACTTCCCAGGTCCTTTCTCAGAGGGAGGAAGTTTGGGGAAGTCCAGAAAGTCTTCTGTTCAAAAATTGTTACATATAATATCACTGTTTGGTGATTAAGGGACAATTGCAATTACTTTTCATATACCTACACTAACTAACTGGTATATTTGAACCAATATGGTGGTTCTGCAGCAATGACAGCAGAAGATAAATTTTGAAATAATGTGGACCAGTGCAAGACTTGGCTAAAACAGAAGATTTCTGGGTAACAAGAAATAGCAAATCTCACTCTCTCTATTTCAAATAAACTCTTATTGTGTTTTTCTTTTGTTTACAAATCTTAGTTTATTTTTTTACTATTTCCTGTAATTATGTGCAGCATAGACCCTATTTGCAACTCCTCCAGTGATATCTGGATTATCTCATAAAATGTTTTAATTGGAGGTGTTCATTTTCTCTTGGTGAAAGAAGGAATAACTGGAAATGATAACAGAAATCTCAATACATCCTGCATTTGGACAGACATCTCTGAAAAACAGAACAAATATCAAGTTAATTCAGTGCACTGTGGAAAAACAATCACACAGACAAACAATAATCTTGAACTGAGAGCTAGCTATATAGACACTGACAATCCATAGAAACCATGACTTTCTTGAGGAAGAGAAAGTGGGGGATTCCTTAGCTCATTTGTTGCTGCACTTTGTAAAAGTCATTGTGTATATTGTCCTAATTGTTAAATGGATGGATTGGTAAATGCTTCTCTGTGACTGGGTAGAGCTCAAATTCAGAGAATTTCAGAATGCTGTTTCCGAAAGTCTGTTCTCGGACCAACTGAAACTGCATTATCTGCAGTTGCTTTGTCATTTGTGATTAGTTATTCTGCATTACTATATAGCAGCGAAATCGCTAACAGATTCTTAAGAATGTAATGTAGCAGCAATAGTGCCAAAAATAAAATGAAGCTTCTGTTATAAATTGACTTGAATTCAGGGTGGCTTTTTTGTATAATGCACAATTTCAATGCCTGTGGTACATTTTTTGCTGTAACTTCACCATGTGCAGCATGGAATGACTGCTGTTGGCTCTTGTATAGGAATCCATCTGATAATCATGAAGATGTCTTCTTCAAACTCTTTGGCTTACATGCAATTTCTGTAAGACACTATGTTTTCTGCTGCCAGAAATATGTTTTATATGCTGCCTGTATATCCATTTGTGAATGATGTTTTTGCCTAAATATACATCAAAGGGACCTATGCTACTGATGATGTGTAGGGAATTTCTGTACTGCATGGAAAGAAGAAACCGGCCAATTTCCTTCCTTTAGAATGCTGTTTTCTGACCATAAATTTCACCAAATAAGCGCACTATTGCCAAGTGGACTTTGAAAATTCCGTTACTTCTAACAAGGCAACTTATAGGAAACCCTATCTTAATCTTTATAACTAAGGTATTTCCATCTGTCCCTTTTCAATTACATTATGGAAAAAATTATTAAACATGCATATATTCACAAAAAAAAAAAACACAAACAAAAACCATAATAAGAAAACTACAAGACTCTCTTGATTGTCCTTTCTTTATGCATTAATATGCCTTAAAGTATCCTGCTCCAAGTAGACCTTTGTAATTTATACATATAATATATATAATATTATATAATATTCTCTTCTAATAGAAAACTCCACTTTCCTCTTTTAGTTTCTAGACCACTGAAAGCCAAAGCATAAGAAAGTTATAGGAAACAAATAATTTCTGTTGTTCATAATATTTTTATTCCTGTGTTACTGCTGAAAATATGAGTGTCTATAGCTTCTTCATCTGATTGTACATGACTATAAAGCTATTATATATTACAAATTATCTCACATCTTCAGAAAGATGGATTTTCAGGATAAAGCAGCATGTTTCTTCCCTGTGAGGTCTGTAGAGAGTATGCCACTGACCTCTGCTTGCCTGAGCATGGTCCATAAATCTCATCTCTAGTTTGCTTACTTAGTTTAACACAAAACTATCCTGTCCTTGCATAAACGAGATTGCAAAGAGTGAAAGATTGCCTTGCACTGAACATGGAGTCAGAAGGGTCTAATGTTGCGATTTATTTTTTCACCTTCACAACATTTTGTTGCCATAAGAAAAAATAGTGACTTATGCTTGGGTGTGAAACTTGTCTGTGTCAGTCTAAGCCAGGACAGCCTCAGCCGTGTGTCTGTATTTTGGTCTGACTTGCTAAAGAAGCTTCAGCACACCATACAAAGCTCCTCTGTCTCCAGGCTGAGTAACAGCTATATGATACTCCCAGACATACCTTTCCTAGCCACATGAGATATTGCCATTCCAAGTACTGAAAGACTGTATATTTCTCTTTCCTGTTATTATAAATTCCATGCAAAAACTAAACTTCAGAAATACAGCAAGGTATTTGCCAGAGACTTGAACCCAGGAGAGGGACATTTTCTGGGATCTCTTCTGGCTGACTGGACATCTCCACACACTCAGGTGGCCCTTGGGGGATGTGTGGAGACCTGCACTCAAAACAGGGGTGCAAGAAAGAGAAATGTTTTTATGGGCATAAGAGGTAGTGACCTGAAGCGGCCTCTGTAAATCAACAGAAGTATGAAAAGGGTTTTGCTTGCATGAGCGTAGAGTGAGTTTGAGTTGTGCGGAAGAGGAACATGACAGATGGGGGACAGCAGGGGCAGTGTGAGGGAATGAGAGAAAAGTCTGGGGCGGGTGTGAGGTGCAGTGGGTTCCAAGAGAGAGAGATGCCAGAGAAAGAAGAGGAAAGCTATGTACAATTCATGGCAGAATCTCTACTAGGATTTTTACTAAGGGAAAGCAAGCCAGTAAACTACCTGTCAGGGCTAAGGGTAGGAAGAGTAAAACAAAATATATATTTAAAAAGATCCCATCAGCCAGAACAACCTTTGCTGCAAGAAAAACAATGAGATTCTGGAAACAGAAGTAATCAAGCCTTCCTGAAGAAAAGACAAAATCCCTAGTAGCTTGCAGGACAAAAGTAGCATGGAAGAAAATTCAAAAATTTCCCCAAAGATGAGAAGGCTATAGTAATTTTTGCTGTTCTTAAAGAGAATTCTCCAAGTCAGTTTATGCATTCCTGGGATTAGGCCAAAGAATGCGATTTATCTGTCACACAGCAGCCTTATCAATGCAATTAGTTGCATGTGCAATTCTTACACCTGCACTAATTAGGCGATGCCCTCCCCTGGGGCTCTGTGTAACTCTCATTGTCTCCATCCTAGGCCCTGCTGGATGTAGGCCCAGCTCTCAATGGTGTCAGCTGTGGCCTTTAAGCCAAGGAAATGCCTACTTCCCCTAAGTGCTCCTCCACCTCTCCTTCTTGCTATGGTTCTGCTGATCCTATCTAATGCTGAGTTGGCACTGAAAGCAATGTTCTTGGTAAATGATTGAGTTAAAGCAAAGAAACACAAACAATTGTGTAGCAGGCTAGGAATCAGCAGCTATTTCAAGCTATTTCTGCACTGTCATTTCATATGCATTCTTCAGAAAGGCTCAGAAGGCATTTTTCATCAGTGACAGCCTGTATTTCCCCTGCCCACCACTCCTCATGAGGACTGATAGCAGTTTGATGGTAAATTTTGTCTTTTAGAGCTAAGATGGCGCCCTGTTTCATCCTTCTGGTTTAACACCTGATACTTTGTGAAATTCAGGTTCATTGTCACCAGGGTAGGTTGTGTTAGTGCCCCATTATTTGTATGTTATGCCCCAAATAATAGGGCAGGTTGTGCCCCATTATTTGCATGTTTTCATTTCATTCAGTTAGGTTCCAAATTCAGAGACCATCTCTTGGTCTTTGAGGAAAATTAAGACTGCTTTTTATTTATTTATTTATTTATTTATTATTTTGTATTGTTTTTTATTTTCCTGAAGAGAAATGACCTTGCCAAACAATGAAGCAACATATATATTAGATATGTTTAGAACATAGAAAAGCTGCTGTTATAAGATAAACTACCCTGAGCATTTTAAAATATGTATCCAAAAGACCAATTATTTCCTTATATATTTTACAGATCAGTGTTTTAAATTTTGAGTGAATAATATTTGGGATGAAAATTCCCCTCTCTTACACTTAGGATGAAATCTTCCATTCGACTGACTTGAAGGAATGATGACTTAAATGGTCACTGTGCATTCAAACTTAACTTAGAGAGTTTTTAGGCAGGATACAATTCTCTGAAATGCTTTTTGGTCTCATTTATTCGCCCAATATACCTTTGTGTTGTGATGGCATAGGGTGATAAATAACCAAACACATGGCAGCTAGTGCACTGTATGATTTTGGAAGGCTGACAAGGCTTTATCCAGAAATATGTCTGGTAGAGTTCCTGTTGTCGAACAGATACATATGTGAGAAATTTGATTCTTCTGTGACACACCATTAGCATGAGTATTCATCTGTATCTGAGGGAAAAGAAATCAGGATATATATAGTAGAGAGCAGAAAAGGAGAAGCCATACTATACGGAAGCCTTCATACTGCTTATGTTCGCCTGCAGTAGAGTTGCTGTTACTTTATACCAAAGTACACAGAAGGAGAATATCAGTTACTGAATTGGGGAACCGATTGGTTTGTGGAAGAACAAGATCTTAAAGATCTTCTACCTCAAGACAAGCAGACAATATGGCAATCTTGGTTTACAGTCAAGATTGTAGATTGAAAGAGGTTGTACAATATACCAAAGTCCCAGCCAGCATTCTGTTCTGGGCTATGTCTATAGCACATGGCTGGCCTCAAACTATAACTGAACTCCAAACTGTCAGTGTCCTGTACCACAATCCTCCAACTTTAGAACTGAAAAGCCTTCAGAGAGTTTGGATCAGAAGAAGGGCAACTTGACTGTGTGAGATCTTCCTTTTCTAATGCAGCTGGAACAACTGTCCATCATACTGAAGACAAGACTGAGGGGAGGAAACTAATGGCAAAGAGAATAAACAACTACTTCTAAAACATCTGAAATGCATCTGATAGTGTGAAGATACTTCTCATGAGTTGCAAATGCAACAAAAATGTAGCTAAGTTACTATGAATTTAATTAACCTAATTTAATTTAGTATCTTGTTCAGTCCATGCAATTGGACAAAAGAAAATAATTTTTGTGTTTTTTCTTTGTCTGTGACATTACTGCCTGGAAAGCCTTATTTACAGGAGTTGAAATTGGATAGAAGAAGGGCAACAGGCAATGGCTGTACCTTATGGGGAGTCCTGTTTCCTTTGTTAATGGGCAAAAAATATGTTTGTTTTATTGCAGCTGCTGGCCTAGTGATTAAGACCAGATGTTTTTTTTTGTTGTTGTTGTTGTTTTTTTTTAAGCAGGAATGTCATGAGTTTGTCAGCCACACAATATTTTGAGTAGATTACATGTGAAAGCTGACTTTGATATATGCTATGGCAACTGCAAATTTGTTTATAGGAAATTATATTCCAAACAATGTCATTTAATGTCATTGATTTTGATGGACAGAGAAGAGAAACTGCATAGGCTGTTTATGAAATTCACCCTTCAAAGGGGCAGAAGCAGAGAGCAGTGTAGAACATCTTTGTACAAGTGCACCCATTCCTATGGGAACCTTACATGTATGTCTTTTTGTCTCTTCTGTTGCCTTTGAGATCAGAGATACTGCATATAATTTCTTCATAAGCTAGGCTCACTAGATACTGGGTAAATATATTCATGTGGGCTATGTATGCACATACTGAGTGCATGCAACTACACTGATGGATGTGCAAAATTAACAAAATGTTATGTTTATAGAGCCTGTTCTTCTTAAAGATTTTTAATGTATGAGAAGACTTAGAGAATGGAAATCAGCTGACAATCTGATTGTCATGATTTCAAATGAAAAAAAGTGTTTTCCTTTTATTAGAAAGGCATATAGGAAACTAATATTAGTGTCCATATACAGCAGGCTTCAACTGCATTTCAGTGTGATGCAGGCATTTACTTTAATTTCCTCAGAGTCTGATTATGAGCCAACCTTTCATTCTTTCCCTGAAAGCACCAGAAAACTGTTTGTAAAGCATAGTAACAGTCACATCTTTAGATGTATACTAAAGGTGAGTTGTGCTGTTATGTCTTATTTAGAGCTGACCTTGATACCTGACAAACTGTGTGGTATCTGACAGACCAACATACAAGACTTATTTGTATGCACACTAGACAAATGCATAGTAATTATATGCCCTTAAAAAAAACCAACATTCTTCTTTGAGTTTTAATTACTGGCTTAAGAAAGAGTGTGATATTAGTAGCCAGCATGACCACCCATTTTATAAATGGCCTCTGCTTTGTTTATTCACATCTCAAATTGGCAGAGATGTTTTTGATATGTAATAAATCAGAAATACTTATAGACAAGGAACACAACATGTCAGTAGTTATTTCCTGGTCTTCTTGCTTCATTATGCTATTAGCATCTAACTCAGCAAGACTCTTGACAGGTCTGTGAATGCTCTTCTAGTAGCAAACACATAGGTGCATCCAGCAGCACAATCATTTGCTCTCCTTCAAGTGCCTGCTTACACTTACGCTGTGGAGACATCATATACCTGTGGGTGTACCCAGGCCTTGCTCCTCCACACACTCTGCCTGAGGTCATAAAGGAGCTAAAGCAGGGTTCTTCATCTCAATTATCTGTTATATCAAACTATTTCCTTTCAGGACTTTCTTGTGTCAATAATTCTTTTTGAACAAGGATCTTTTTCTGTCATCCTTTTTCTGCCTTTTTTTTTTTTTTTTTTTTTTTTATTTCCCTCCTGTTCTTAGATTCAGGAGAGGAGGTTTTTCATTTCCCCAAGCAGGTCTCTATAAATGTTTTGGTGGAACAGTCCTATCATTTCTGGCTGGCGTTAAGAGATGTGGTGATTTCAACAATTACTTCCCTACATCTAGTGGGCATTTCTGGTGCCTCAGATGCTGTGAGAGAGGACATGCAGTAAAGGTCACGGGATTTATTCCTACTTTTTCTCTAAGACCAACTCTTTTGACTAGATAGATAGGCTTGATAAATTTCCTTCACTGTAAAAGGTGTTGAGTGGACTCATAAGAAGGAACACAAGGCCACTGACAATGTGGACACTGATGTTGTGCGATAGCACCTCCTGGCATGCTGCTGAATCCAGATCCAGAATCAGTCAGCTTGAAGCACTTGCCTCCAGGAGCACGCTCCTTACACCTGTACAGAAGACGATCTGTATTGCCATGCTTTCAAGTGGCACATGCTGCTATATAATCTGCTACTAGAGAAGCAGCAGTGCACAAAGCTGATTCCTACCTGAATGATTGTCAGCTGAACCCTCAGACTGAACCTCTTCCTGCTTACAACAGACCACCAGGTAAGCAGGTCTTCCTGCTTACAACAGACCACAGTGCTCTAATGGCATGTGAATACACACACACAGTGCACCTTCCTGAAAAACAGAGAGGGCAAGTTAACTTTCTTCAGGTGCTTATTTGATGTAATAATAATCCTGGTCTTTAATTAAGAGACTTCACAGCAAGAAGAGAATGTGTTGTACAAAGGATCAGTGAAACTGAACACAAAGATCTCTCCATGCCCAAACAAGGAAACTGAAAAATATGATTTCTGTTGTCATTGCTAACTTCTACCAGAATCTTTCTTAATGCATTATGTACAATATTTTCTGTAAGGATACAGCTTTTCAAGATGATGGTTTCTATTATAGATGGCCTTGGGCATGGACCTAATTATCCCATATAAGATAAAGAGAGTGGAAGTGGGTGGAGATTATGAACTTAAACTAGATCCATGGCAACATTTTGCAAATGACCTCTCTCTGAAAAAAGATCCAAGTGTCTTTTAACTTTTAAATGGAAATCTAGACCTGTCTTCTCCTTTTGTGTCTGGGAAATTTTCCTTTTACTCTTCAGTACTGACTCTCAGTTACAACAACCTTGGAATATAAAAGAGACTTCAATTTATGTCACTTAGTTTCAGCATTGTTAATGACTGCTCATATTTTCCTAAGAGCATACATAGGTCATCATGGAAAAAACATAGAGAAAAAATCTTGCACAGAAAGAGAATTTAATATGGTAAGTACAGTACGTGCCATCACCAGGCGTAATTTCCTTTAGCTCTAGCAAGTAGATTGCAGTTGCAATGCCTGAGTTGATATAACTTGGGATAGTTCTGTACTGCTTTGATTTATAGCATGAGAAGAATGACATATTTCCTGCATATACTACATTTTCCTGCATATAACATTTTTGATTACCCTATGTTCATTATTATTGAAAAGGGGTGGTAATACAAAATCACAGTTTCTAAGGAGGCTGAGGCTATTTTGCCAAGATCAACACCATATACCGGCTTTTACTTCAGGATGAAGTCTGTTAAATATCTAGCAGATTTGTTTTTCATCAAAATAGAGTTAATATATTATATGTGGCCCTTTAAAGGCTGCATGGTTTCTGAAAAGGGCTCTTTGGGGATCAAGTTGCATTCATTGCAGAACTTGATATGGAGATGGTGAAGCTCATTAAAGAGCTTTATGGCATGTAGTCAATGCCACTACTACCACAAGTCTACAAAATTTTTCCAAATTACAATTCCAGGCATATTTTGGTTTCTTCTGAGCAAAAACAAGTGACACTGTAGGAAACTATAGGCTAAGAAAAGAAGTAAATAGGATGTGTTTCTGCATTTGAATAAGTCCTGCTAACTTGCAATAATATATTGAGTATCACTGCAAAAACTACATGAATGCCAGACCAAAATACAAAACACGGTATTAGGCATAGACCACCCAGTTTCAAAAAAGGATTCAAATTCCAGGGACCTAACTCTGTAGTTCATTGACAACTTCTCTTGTTTAATTTGATGTTCTTAATGACTTACTTAATCACAGTACATTTTAGTAAATACTAAAGCTTAGGCACTGGAATTGGAATTTAAGAATAATTCAAGATTTAAATTCAAGACAGTGGTTTTCAAATCTTAGTCAGTGCTTACGTAATTCTTTTGTTATTAATGTAATTTACTAAATCCCCAGGTAACTACATTTTGATTCTGGATATGCACAGAAGCATTTCAATTTTGGTTTGTCTTAGCATTTCAAAATCTATCATGAACATATGGACAGACTAGTAGTTCAGTAGCTGCTGGGTATGTGTACGTTGCTATAACCAGATGATTTTGATTTACCTGCCAGGAAGGGCTCTAGCTGCCAATTGAAGGCTGTAAAAAATAATTAAAACAAAAAAAAACACCATTTTGTAGCCTCACCTTCATGTCCACAGCCCTATAATCATTTTAGAAAATGCTGACAATATTGTGAATTATTGTCTGATAATTCTGCAGCTTCTGAGGCTTCTTAGAGGTACCATACTATTTTATTTTATTTATTTATTTATTTATTAGGGGCACCCAAATGTGGTAGCCCAACAGAAGTCAGGCTGCCACAGATCTGTGTTCCCAGGTCCACCTGGTGGTGAGGCTGAACACATATTCACAATTGACACAGAAACACATACAATATATATAGAGAGATATATATGTCTGATCACAACAGCAACAGAAAACAGCACTGACACAAACACAGAATACTGATGGCCTCCTCCTCATTCTCTGGGTGCTCAGGATGAAAGTTCATTAGCATCCATTAATCTCTCCAGTATCTGACCCAGACTAATGGCCACACCAGCACTTGCATCCTCAGCACCCAGCCTGCTTGCTCACTTCTCTGGCTTGATGTTCACTCGTGTTTACATGCTGACATACACAGCCACACAAATACACACTCTCCAGTCTCCTCTTGCTGCTACCCCTGATAGGTGGGCCCTGATGACCCATGCTTTTGTACAATCCCCCAGTGCTAACCCCTGCATCCCAGAGTGACACCACACCCCAAGTGCCCTCAGTCTGAGAGGAGACCTGGAGAGCCTCTCCTTCAGAGCCTGGCATGGGGCTGAGGCTCCCCTGTGGCAGCATGGGGAGGGGCTGGGCAGGGGCTTCTTTCTCCTGGCAGGTTATTGGGGCTCCCCTGCCTGCCCTTGTGCCTCTCTGCTCCTCCGTGCTCAGGCAGATGAGCCTGTAGTTGCTTTACCAAACAAATTCCTCTGTGTCTGAGGGTCCCTGGGAGATTTTTCTGAAAGTCTGCTACAAATGATTGGAATGGAAGTGTGACTGGATGGTAGCAGATGGAGGAAGCAAAATACAATTGCAGCTTAGTTAATGCATTTTTATTCCATTAGCTGCACAAATTAGAGCAATGTTTTCTTAACCAAAATAGCTAATGCTTTTAATGCTAAAAAATACAGCTCTGCTTATCCAGCATGAAAAGAACTGATAGGTGAGGACAGATGACAATGACAAATCAGGTATTTTGAGAAAATGACAGGAAAATATCAGCAGCAGACTTGGAAAAAAGCTGTTTGTTTGTTTGCTTTATACTGTTTTACCGGTGTAGCATAATAGTGATGGAGAGCTGTGGAGGGCTGGCTTGCAGTGGACCATGTATATAACAGCTGCCATTAGTTCAGAGAGGATTTCCAGAACAGGAACGTGATACTGGGAAATATAATACAACATTTAAAATCGTCTTTTCCTATGCATGCAGATTTTGTTTTTATTCCTGAAATTCTGATCACTGAAATGTAACCTTATATTTACTCTGGGCCAGCTGTTACAGAATGCAATTAAGAAATTATATTTTCATTTGAGAGTCTGCTGCAAGCTGTGAAAACTGAATGCCCAGCCCCTGGGTTAGAACGACAGCTCTTACTACCGGAAAGCACAGTTTAGAGGTCAACTTGTTTTGTTTGCTTAAGAATGTCTTTCAGGTTACGATGAGAATGCTGCTGAGAATTAAAAAGATAAGAGAGCATAGTTTATTTTATATATTTTATTGGCTATGGGAACCTGGATGTTGAGGGAAGTTTTAGAAATAATCTATGCACATGACTGAGCCAGCATGATTATATTCTAATCCTAGCTCTGCCACAGAGTTGCTGTCAGGTAGAGTTATTAAAATAGATGCAGTTCAGGGCCAACATGGCTCAAAGGCCTGGTTTATGGAGGCTCTTGTCCTGTAGGAACAGGTGTCTTGTCACTGTGGTCTTCTGACTTCCAGTTCTGGGGTCAGCACAGGCCAAACAAACTCAGGTCTATCTACACCCAGCAGTGCAGAAGGACCCTTTGTTCCTTCACAGCTACACCATTTGTTCTCTTCTTCAGCTTTAGGACTTCATAATCTTAAGGGTCTTTTCCAACCCAAATGGTTAACCTCCTGACACTACTTTTTAGCTGATTTTGCAACGTGTGGATTTAAATATGGAGAGTTAATATACATAGGTGCAGTGCTGACATATGTAGAACATACGTAGTGGTTAAACTAAACCTAAAGTCTGAAAACCTTTACAAGTTTAAATATGAATTTTGCAACTGGAAATCATTTTTGTCCTTTATATTATTATGATAGCATCTTATATTTACTTAGAGCATAAAAAGAAAGAAAATGCATTTTTGATAATGATGATATGTGATAAATTCAGGATTTTGGCTTTCATGTTGGATGTTCTAGGACATAATGCTGAACTAATATGCAGGAAACAGGTAAACAAACATAGCAAATAATCTTAATACATTCCTCAAGCAAAGGAAATGAAGCCTCCTTCAATAATTTTGCTTTGTTTTATGATGTTATTGTTATTACTAACAATGTAAATGGCAAGATGAGGGTTAGAAACTTAGAAAACCTGACTTCGAGTCCAATTCGGTTAGGTGCCATACAAACATGGGCTGTATGTATGAGATGTGCCTTCCATCATGGACTTTATAATTTTCATCAGGCGTTTTATTAAGACCTACTTCTTCACACCGCTTCTGAGACAGAGAGGCAGCCAGCACTGTGACTACAAATTTAAACACTGAATGCTTTATGAATAACTTCATTGAGAGCAGGGCTCCTAAAGGTGCAACGTGATGTTGAAATTAAAAAAAAAAAAAAAAAAAAAAAAAAGAGGATATTATGAACTACTTATATGTTTTAGACATGGTCCCAGTCCAAATTCAGGGAGGAATAAAAGGTGAGGGTGAAAGGTTAAAGACATGAAAAGCTTTTGAGTAAGGCGATAAGAAATGAATAAGAAAAGGCATAAGAAGGGTGAGGGTAGAAGGGGAAAATGAAGTAAGAGGCTAGGATAAGAGTGACTACCTACTCTATTTTAAGTTGGATATTAATTTTCTGTGCATTTAGCAGACAGGAAATTTTTGATAGCATCATTCATATTAGAAAAGACTTGTTTTGAACATGAACATTTATAATCTCACCGATATGCCAAAGTCAGAGTTGTTAGAGAAAGATGAAAAATACTTCTGTCTTTCCATCATGTAAGTTTCTAACCAATGCAAGGATTCTCCTTGTTTCACAGCATAATGAATGAATGCCTGCCCCTATCCTGTAAACAGATGAGACAAATGGGACTCTCTAGGAAAATAGAATTAGAACAGAGGTTTGGGTTTTCAATTTTAACACAATTGTCCTTTTGAATTCATTGCCATTTACCAGTGATTTTCTAGATAAAATACTTACTTTCTTTCCCATGAAAAATGTTTTCCATCATGGTATTTTTGAAAATTTATTTTTTTTTTTCAGAGAATATTTTCAATATTTAAACATACTATCATATCAGTATACATTTGGTCCTTTTATTTTTTTTATTTTATTTTTTTTTCCCTCCACAATTATGTGGGGAAGAAGGGTTAGTCAGAAAAGAAGAGGAAAAGACTGTGAGCATGCAGGTGGCACATATATAAGAACTTACTTTGTAGCAAAAAGATAGCTCTCAGACAAACTCTGTAATCACAGTTTTCCCACACATTCTTAAGTTCTTCTAGGCCTGAAATATATCCAAGAGCGAGACAACTATAACTGTCAAATATTTGAAAGGTAATTGGAAAGACAGACAACATGGGTGAGAGCTGATGTCCAGGTAGTTGGCTAAGGGGTAGACAGAAATATAGTCCTGCATTCCTCCCACTTCTTCCTTGCTGGTCATGTTAAAACATACTTTTCCCTTACATTAGACACTCAGATTTTCCTTTCCTTCTTTTTTAACTTAAAAAGCCACCTTGCCTTTTCTTCAACACCCCATTCTCTCACCCCGGTATTCCTCCAAGACACAGCAGTGCAAATCAGGAGAGGCCTGTGGGACTCTGGCCTCAGCGTGGGTTGGCTAAGTGGGTAAGAAGAAGGAAAGAAGACCCAGCATCATCCAGATTTTCAAGATTAACTGAATTAACACATGGCTTCTTCAAAATGCTTCCTTTGATGTACCCAGGTCAGACTCTTTGAGGAGGAAAACTCATGGGTCTTATTTGATAAGGGAGTCTTGAATTATCACTTTATTTCTGATAGGAAAATATTTATTTTTTCTCAACTTCTAAAAATGAATCAATAAAGCACTATGCATTGTAAAGTCTTTAAAATACTTCACTCAGCTGTTAGACTAGCCAACAAAATAACTTTTATAAAAAGTAATTTCCTGCCAAATTTTTAATTTAGAAAGCTTTTGTGAAAGTCTGTCATGAACTGTGGGAATATTAGAAGATAAACACTAATATTCAGGATGGGAAAATGAAGAAAATGAATGAGATATCTGGATTTTTTAAAACTTGAATGAGTATTTAGATAGATACTAGGTAGGATATGGTGGAGCAACATGGAAGAGGCTTAGCTAACATTGCAAGTACATTAAAACTTAGCTTAACGGGCCTAATATTCTTCACATTTAGATAGAATTGTACTAATTGTTATACTCCACATTTACCCCGGGTTGAATGATATCAGAGAAACATCTTGTACTTCCTCTTGAAGAAATACTCCATCTCCTCCAAACAAGATAAGCAGCAGAGAGTCCCTGTTTGTGGATCTCTTATGGCAGAGGCTGAGAAGTAGAAGACTGATGTGTTCCTGTGTTCATCTGCTAAGGCAAGATACTGGCCCTGCAAGGGAACCCAAGACATTAATTGATGGCTTCTGCAATGTTGCTGGGCATAGTTCAGAGACACTCTGCAGCAACACTCAGAGCTCTCTGCTATAGCATTTACTACTGTTAAAATATTCATTATAGACAGAGTGAAGAAGCTATTTCTGGCTTCACCTGAAGGACAAAAATTATTTTTGTGGAGATTCAGTGGCACACTAAAACAGGTCAGCAAATCATGTCCAGGAAACGCAGGCTGGAACGTGAAGATGAAGATGTGGATATTTCTTACTACTGCCTGACATAATTAATTTGTGGCAAGATTAATCACCTTATTATATATCTTGCCTTATTTTTCTAAAATAAATATCTGTGGAGAGTAGAGCCCAAACAAGCTCCCTTATACAAAAATGTTAGTCTGCACTGTGATAAGAGATATACATGTAGCACAGTTGATATACATGAACATTGGAAAATGACATTTCCACTCCTGGAATTTGATAATATAAAATACTAATGTTGACCATCCAGGACTGGAATAGAATTTGTCAGGAAAAGTCATACAGTTTTGCACAGTAGCCTATTATGACCATCAGTCCACTGACTAAATGCAGTGAACGTAAAATCTGAAAATCATTTATAAGACTGCAGTTGAATAGCCAATTTGAAAACTGAAATTTAGGGTCTAAAGTGTTTTTACCTGGGCACTATATTCTCCTGTCACTGGAAATGAATAACTGACATTGACTTCTTTTAATTTGCTTGCCTCTAAAGTGGGAAAACAAGGCCTTTGGGTGTAATAGTGCTTACCACAAATTATAGACTACTCTGTTCTTTGTTTTCTCAAGTTTACCATCTCCCTCTTTAACCCATTATGATTTTTCTTTGATTAATGCTAGATGTTCATAGATTTAAATTCTTCTGCAAGTGAAATTCTCATTGCCTGACCAACTTCATAAGAAAACAAGCCTATAAAGATTTCTAGAAAGAAACAGAAGCCATTGAATTTAGTGTACAAATGTAACTAAATATACTTACACTTAACCATATACATATACATTTAGACACATATATATATATTGTCTTGTTCACTGTATAGTCTTTTAAATCAATAAAAAAACAATGGTGGAAAAAAAAATAATTTACAAATCTAATATAAACACAATCCTAATCTAGGACAATAAAATGCAAAGTTATATAAATACCTGACAAAGAGGAGAGGAAAGATGGATATTTCCAGTGTCCAAATGTATGTGACAAGTGTTTAAATAGCAAGAAATCTGAAAAAGAATCCAAGTAGAATATAACAATTAAAATGATGAGGGAAACATTTTGTTATATGGTAGTGAAGATATCATATTCTTTATATATATATATTATTATATTATTATATTTGCTTATATAATATATTATTTATATATATTATATTATTATATATTATTATAATATATTATTATATATTATTAATATATATTATGCATATATATTATTATATATGCTTATATATATATAATGAAAGAGCAGTGTCTTAGCAGGAAGAACTTGTTTTCTAGTGACCAAAGAGATACATCTTGTCTGAGTTTAACATTTGAAGACTACTTCTAGAGGAGAGGCCTTACATATATAAATAACTAGGTACAACTTTACACATATCTTAGACATCTAAAGAACTTGAAAAAGAAAAAAAAGTAGATTTCTTAGGGATCAGTATGTATATGCCAAGCTCTCCGTTTACCCCTTGGTCATATTAAATTATTTTTTGTGAAATATGTGTATAGTTTAGCCCTAAATGTGCAGTGCTATAAAGTGTTATCTTACGTACAATCCAGTAAGATTTGGTTACATTAATTTAACTTCTTTGACCTCAGTAGCCCTGATGTAAATCTCTTCAACAGCTTGCTCTCCTTCAGCTGTTGGGGGATTCTGCAAGGCCTTATCACTGCAGTCTTTGTACTCTTACCCTGAGGAAAGCTGCAGCAACATTGACATCAAGTAGTAGGAAAACATCTGCTTGGGCATTACATTTACTTCTTTGGGTTCAGCTCAGCTAATGAGCTGGCTGCTTTCACGTAAATCAAGTCAACCCCAAACAGTTAATGCTTTCATCAGGTGAGCAGTGCTCTGGAGTCTCTTTGAAGGTGGGGCCACATTCACTTCAGTGGCTGAAAGTTGCCCATATAAACACCCCATCTCAAAGATGTTGTTCTGTTTTTCAGACAGGCTTACAGTTGTTGAGAGGAAGCATGCCACTGTGCCAGGTACCAGAAGCCAGACCAATTTACTTTGAATTTGGGAAAGCGGGGGGAAGAAAGAAAACACCTAGCAAAAATCCCATGAGTGGTTTTGGAGACATTAACAAAATAGAAAGCATTAAAAGCTGAGATCACATCTGGGATTTATCACTGTGTTTTGATAAACCTTTGGGCTTAGCTAGCACTCATTCCTTCACTAGGGATTCAGGGAAATTACAGCACACGTGTTCTCAATGGAGTTTGTCAGATCAACTTTATATTTGAGTGTTTTTGACTGATTAATTACCCATATAGACAAGTGAGGAGTTCAGAGAAAGGTGACTCATTAAGAAACTTAAGCATGAGAAATACTACTGGGGAGTGTGACAGTAATTAGAAGAATGGCAATTGTTAGTTTGTTTGAATCCTATCTAAACCAACTTCTGTGTCTTCTTACGGAGTAATAAATATTGCTTTGTTGTTTTGTTTGAATACATTTATCTTTCTGTTATTAGATATTCTCTGCCTCTGCATTTGTTTAAAAACCTTCTCTCTCCTTTTCCTGTTGGTAGAAGAATAGCAGAGTTGGCATGATATTGAGTTCTTATGTCATACTTTTTATTTTAAAGTGCTTTTCTTCTTCCTTTAAGAAGCTTAAAAAGTGAAAAGCACAAGTGGAAGTCCATGTTCATTTGCCTATCCACCATGACCATTCATGTCCTTTCAGCATACGTTCCAGGTCACAGTCTTGCATAAGTACATGCCTTCTGTAGTGTTGCTGCATGTTTCTGTCTGTCGGTGTTTTTAAACATGCAGTTCCCATAAAGTAGGTTGAGAAAACCATTCATATGACTCCATGGAAATGACGTGTCATTTTCTTCAACTATCACATTAGTCTTTGTATCTTTCTAGAATTTCACAAGACACAATTTAGTGTTTTGCTCAGATAATTTATAGAAGATATTGAACAGTATTTAGCACAGATCCATGCCCGTTCACAACCTTGTTAGAAATATCTTCAGTGGGAGATGAGTACTTAAGAGCAAGTAGGACCTGAGAGCTGTTGGTTGGCTAGTTCTAAATTGATTTTATATGTACTTTGTTAATTGGAATTCATCTTGGAGAACTTATATATTATATCAGACTAGGAATCTCTAATGCTATGTTTGGAATCTCAGATCATATTGTAGGTTCTGTTTTAGACAGAGTTATAGTAACTGGCATGAACAGCGCTATTAGGTTTTACACTTTTTACCTGCATAGCACCTTTCAAGCATTAAAATGTCTTACTAATAATATCACCTGTGTCAAGAATACTTTTCCTCCCAGGGCTTCAGTTCACCAGTAGCTTTTTTTTATAAAACTTTTTTTCTGCTTGCTTAGGTAAGAATATCTGAGGGAAAAACATAGCTCATGTGGTAGTGCATCCAGTTAAATCGCATGCTTGGTGACAATCACATCGTATCTCTTACATTTATCTACAGTCTTTTTACGTATTTATCTACAGTCTTTTTTTACATATGCACATTTTTGATTTTTTTTAGGCTATTTTGAGTTTGTAAGGAAAAGAACATTTAAGACTAAATCAGAAAAGTGCCAGGCTACCATGTTTTCTGAAAGAAGTGAAAAATAGTATGTGAAAACATAAGCTCTTTGTAACTGCAGATACAATAATATCAGCTGCCTTGTGTGGGCCTGGCAGCAGGAAAGGTAAATGACAGAGTACAATGAAATGTTAAATTAGCCTGTAAGGGGTTCCTAAGGACAGAGGATGCATTTTATTTAAAGAAAGTAACATTGTATTTCATGCCAAACTGAGGTAATTTCCTTCCACTTTCTATACTTCCTAGGTTTCCAGATTTATAATTTTTTATGGCATTTGCCAGAGCTCACCATAAGAAAGCATTACTCAAATAAAGTCTAAAGGAAATATTTTTGTTCAGAATCCAGACCCATAAAGAATAACTACTGTATGTTAAAAAAGAAAAAAAACCTGCTTAATTTTACTACTAATTATGCACATAAGCCGAATAAATAGACCACTGTTGCTGTGTTGAATAAAATATTCACACGTTGCTGCTTACACCAATACACTGGGGTTGCCTCCTCTATCACTAACCCAATTAAGGGATTTCTTACCATGTAACGTTGTTTGCCTTTCCTAGGAAGCCAAAGCAGATTGTGTGAAACAGAACTTACACATGATCCCATTGACTGGCAGAATTATTATTTTCAGTGTCTGTTTCAGTCAGCTACTCAAGAACTCAGCTCTTTTTTGAAAGAAAAGGGCTTTAGTTTAATTGAATTTACTTAACATGTAAACATTACTTTAACAGTGGCTCCAGAAGGATTGCTGGCAACACTGATTTTCATAAATGATTTCAAAGGGAAAAGGCCCAAAATTTATCCAGCCGTGGCCAGATTCACGAGGGCATGTGCGTGTGTAAATTTAACAGTAAGGTGTCTCTTTTAGTCATAAAACCAGCACATTTCCACTGATAAAGCTTTTTTTTTTTCTTTTTTTTTTTTTCAGTGGCTAAATCTGGTGGAGCACCCCGTAAGACCTGGCAACACTGGTGTATGCACTCGTTAGACCAAGCAGCAACAGCAGCACATGCTCTCTCGCAGCACACCCTTCCTACCGTTCTGGTGTAGGTACCTGTAGGTACTTGTTCTCCCACTGCTTTACACAGGCATCCAGTTTGGGTATATTAATTTTTTTTTAGGTGGTAAGACAAATGCTGGTGAGTGAGTCAAGTCCTTTGTTTCATATTCCCAAATGAGTGGAAACCTTTCACAGTGCTACGCTATTCAGACCATCTCTCTCAGCCAGCAAAAATACACACAATGAAAACTGAAGAAGGCAAGAAAGCAAGCTGAGACCTCACTGAGTCCTCTGTCGCTCTCTGTGAAAGACGCAGAACATGAGTGGAGTCTGATATTCCTGGAAGTGCGTGAAGATAATACAACCCTGTATGACAATAATCACACAATTGCTTTTTCTAATACTAGAAAAATTGTGGTTTTTTGTTTTGTTTTGTTTTATTTTTTCTTCCCTCCCCCTCTCTCCCCCCAAGAAAATGCCTGATTGCCATCTTTCCTTCTCTCTCGATTTGTAGTTAGTAACAAGCAGATTCCTCAACTATGTTCTGGTTTTCCTTATTTACAGAAAAGTACACATGGTCCTGTCTATCATCTCTTTTCTGAGTATGCAATTTTATCCAAGAATATTTCATGGCAAATTACAAATCCAGATGAGTCACTGATTTCAACAGTGACCCAGATCTGTCCATTTTATGTGGAAGAATGTTTTGTACAAATATTTTTCTTGGTTTCATTAACTCCCAAAGAATGGGTTCCTCCCATTCAATGCCCTGAGGACTCTGAACAGGTGGACTGCCTTTGGCCAAGGCTGTGAGGTGAGTGTCAGCGATGCTAAGGTCACACACAGGCAAATCGTGTCAATCGGAACAAGATAATGCTGCCTGTCCTGCTGTGTATTTTATGTCATCTGTGTAGCATAGAAGGTCCAAAATTGCACCCATACCCAAACAGCATCTCTGAATTTTCTGCAGTTGGTGTTTTCCTTATGCCATTTAACGAGTATTAAGTCTTGTAGTTACATTTTGGAAAAAGTTTTTAGTTCCATTGGTAAGAGCCTGGTAAGTGCCCAAGATGTCTTAGGCTGGCACCTCTCAGTTCTGCATCTTTAATGGCATGTAGACAAAGATGTTTCCTCTGAATTTGTCAGTGTTTTTCTGGTCTGCTTCTTCCTGTGCAGCAGATTTGGATAAATATTGCTGGTTAGATCAGCAAGATCAGCAGAATAGGCTTTTTTTTTTTTTTTTTTTTTTTTAATTGCATAATTCTCCTATCAGCTTATACTAACTTTTTACCATAAAATTTCTTCTGCATGCCAAATTGTTGATCATTTTTAGAAAGGATGGAAAGATCAGGAAAACCTTATAAGGTGTTTTCCACAATGGTTTAGAGAAATGCATTGGTTTGTTTAATTAGATTTCCATTTCTTTAAATAAATCCTTTGTCCTTGTTCTAAAACTAGGAATCAACTCTTGCTATAACCACAATGGTCTATTGACACAAATGACTCCAGATCTGTAGGAAGGCAGCTTTTGTCTTACCAACTAATATAGCAAAAAGGTTTTATTTTTATACTTTTTTCCGGCCATATTATTTTCTCTGGGAAAAAAAAAAAAATCATCTCATCACATCTTAAAAATCCTAAAAAGAAAAGTGATGAAATATCAAAAAGGTATATGAAAGATGCAAAATAATTTAAAATGTAAATGAAAAAATTGCATTCTATTACTTTATTATTTTTAAAAGTAATAAAGATTTTTTATCAGTGCATTGTACTGAAGCATGTTCCACCCACTTTTGTGTAAAGAATGAATATCGAATATCAAGGAGGATGCTCTTTCTTATTCCTCCAGAGCAGAGAATAAATGTGGATTTCACTCAAGACTGACAAGACCAGAGGCCATTGCAATGCTTCCAGGTACTTTGAAATGCCTGTTACAAATGCAGTCTAAGCTACTTGCTTTTCAATCTTGCTGAAATGGTTTACTTATTCCCAGGCAATACGTTGCATCATTGGTACATCTCTGCTCACTTTTGCCCTTTTGTGTATCCTACATTAGTGGTAACACATTTTCTGTTTTCTCATTTATTCTTTGGACATTTGTATCACCAGTGAGGCTGTTGAACCACACAGACTTAGTCTGAAATGCCAAGGCAACCACTGTTTTCTTTGAGTGCACATTGGGTCTGCTATTTTATTTCAGAAAATGCAATATATGATTGTTTCTAATTCTTTACTGAAACTCTTGCTACAGCTAATGAAACCAATATGTTTATGATATTGGAAGTGTTAGAAATTACATAAATGATGTAAAAGTTATAAATGATGTGAATTGCGTATATCACTAGTAAGAGAATCCTGTGAAATCTCATGAGATTAATCTCATTGAAATCATGGGGAGTGTGTAGCATCTCCTATGAACGGTCCATTATGAGAAGTGTAAGAAACCTCAACCCACTTGATATTACAGGATCTACACGTCTTGGGGTCATGAGTTCTGTAGGTGGAGTTCCTGTTTTTCATGGTGCAAGGACATTGGACATTGCCAGATCCCACAAATAACTGTTTCAAAGAAAAAGTCTGCAAGCTGTTTTCCTTTGGGCTTTTGCATGCTTAGATACACCGCTGTAATGAGAAACTAGCAGATACAAGCTATTTCTTAAGAGGACATTTAAATATATTCTATTTAACTTTTCCTCTCATTCCTTTTGTTATTGGAAAGAACTCTGTTTCAGAACCCAGAATGAAAATTTGCACCATTTTGGTTTGAGTCATAGAGATTAAATTTATTTCTCAATAAAAGTAAAAAGTAAAGTAAAAAGTAAAATTTCAGGATAGGACTGAGACCTCTTGTTGGGATTCTGTGAAGATGATCTGTCATAGTTGCTACCTACTGTCCATACTGATATTGTGAGCAAATGGGGTACTTTAAGAAGACATGATACGATTTAAAAGTAGAGCTACGTGGCTGTAGATATACAGGCAATTTCACCCATTCATGGTAATAAAAGAATCCAGTGAGCAATGCTATTAATCGCTGTTTAAAAACATTTAAATTAAACAATATATTAATAGAAAAGAGAGCACTCTGCATCACATAAAAATCCAGTAACTAAAACCAGATTACCAGAACTCACAGCATTGCAAATGGAAGATAGAAGGAGATCATGTACTTTAAATTCTCTCTTTCCTTTCTTTTATTCATATATTTCTTTCTTTTAAAAAGCAAGATGATTATGTCTAGTTGCTATTAGCCAACTTTTCTGTCTTTATTCCCCTGTGAGGAAAAAAAAGCTAAATGATAAATGACATTATATTTACATATATGTGTTTAAGACTCAGAAAGCTATTTTTAGGTCAAGCCATCCATAATACTAGAAAGACCTCTTTCTGGTGCTTCTAGTTGACATAGAATCAAATCCAGATATAAATTCCAAGGATTTTTCTCATGTTCTGTGATCTATAGCAATTGTTTTTTGAGTACAGACAGATTTTTATTGTTGGCAAAGGAAGGCACCTCATGTGTCCTATTTATTTCAGGAAAGCTAAGTAGATTTGGCCAGCATCAAACTTCATGTTTTGAAAATCAGGTGCTGCAACCTATTTCATCCTGCTTGTACCACCTTTGTGATGATTTCTGCTAGTTTGGAACCCAAGTCTGACTTGTACTGAAGTTCAATGATTTTCATATTCACAGAATAAGTTAAGTTGTAAAATATTTTAAAGGAATATGCCTATCACAGAGTGAACTGCATTGAAAAATTTCATGCCTTCATCCACTAATTCCTCCTTTTCAAGTCAAATTTCATTTTGAATCCATTACGGTAGCAGCTTTAGTCAGTGACAGAGATGCTGACTGCTCGTTGAAAAGACATGAACCTTCACTTGAATTTTTCCTTCCTTTCCTTGAATGAAGATGACTCTATGAATTCTGAGGACACTATTTCTCTGAGGAACGTGGAGACTTTGACCTCCAGGTCACAGTTCAAATTTAGCACAGGTGGAAATGACCAAAATTTTTAATGATTTTAATGAATTTTAAGCTCACAGTCATGTTTCTATGTCATTTCAGATGATCATGTTGCAGAAAGGACAATCACTACTGGAACTAGCTGCCACCCTTGTGTCTTGTCTCATGAGAGGTCAAAAACAGGCTGCATCTGAAAACTATGCTAATCTCTTGCACCGTCCACTGGTAGTGTTTGACTTCTGTAGCAGGAGAGCTGGGATCTGCAGACAGAAAGGATTTATTATTAACTTATCCATTGTCATTGTTGCTCATATAGAAGGGGAAGGAAGGGAAAAGGATCAGAGCCCTTATAGCCCACCTTAAAATTACTATATAATACGCTTGCTAAATCTGCTTCAGCATTTGTCTCTGCTGGTCTCAGTTTGGTAAACTCCAGGGAACCCTGACAAGAGAATTTTATAATACATGGAAGATATTTGGATTATATGTATAATATATTTATTTTCAAAATTAATTACTTTACACCTTTAAAACATCCTTATTTTGCTGTCACTGAAATTGCTCCTTCCTAGAAGGTATGAGCTGCTTCCATTCTAGTGGCAACATTCCCATTGATTTTGGATGTTTGGAATAAGACTTCTAATCCTTACCATGTTTACTCAAAGTTATATTTTGTTTTGATAACAAAGTCATCCTTTAATGTGGAAATTAAATAAATACTGTATAATTTAAACACCTTCAAAACAATGCTGGGGAAAAAAAAAAGAAAAAGAAAAAAAAAGAATGAGTGGGGCACTATATACGATTCCATTCATATATGAATCCCACATTATACATATTCAAATTAAAAGTGGAATATTCTGCAGGGTAAAATGCACTTCTTAGTGCTCAGATGAATCGACAGTATTAATCTTTTGTTTATCCTAAATCAGAAAAAGTAGGAAAAGGTATGTTATCCCTCTTATTGCTCACATTTTTCTAAGAATTAACTTAGCCCAATATATCACATACTGGTGAAGCAGCAACAGAAAATTCTGTCTGAAGAGGTATCTTTGAAAATGTAAATCTATTAAATGACTAAATTTACTTTAAGTTGTTAGTGCCTCATTGGGCCATGCTCTGTTCTCCATTTCAAAGCCTTGCCAAATTCATGTAGGTGTGCTGTGAATCAGGGGCCTTTTTCTACCTTAGATGAATTCCTGAAAACTGGCATTTCATCCAGTGGAAATCACTGTGATGGTATTACCCTGATAAAAAGAGGACAAATATTAAAGATTAAAATATCTACGTTTGGTCTAAAAATGATCCTGACGACCAGCAACTTAATTCTTGCACTGAAAAGAGTCTCTGGTTCTCAGCAACTTCCAAATGTAAAACAGCTGGGGGATCATACTAAGGTGTCTCTTCCCTTGAAAAATTTTGGGGAAGAAGCAGCTCTGACAACCTATATATTAATATGAATGTACTGTGTGTGTGTGCCCAAGAATGACCATAAGTTCTTAAAATATTGAAGAAACTTCAATAAATTTTGGACAAATGATGAACAGCTGAGGTAGTTATTTATTCTGGGGACTTTGGTCAAAAGGGAATTTCAGTAAAGTGGGAGGATAGGAGTTTAATAAATACATAGGCTTTATACACAGAAACATCCAGAAAAGTATGTCATTGAAGGGAAAACAATGAGATACTGAAACTGATGTGTGTTTTTAACCTTCTCCCATTCCATTCCACTCCCCTCCATTCTATTCCATTCCAGCGGTTTTGCTTTCTGAGAGGCATGTTTGCACATCTGGTTAGAGGAGAAAGATTAGGCTGAAAGGACACCTCTCTAGCCATGACAGAGGGAAGAAAAACCAGAACACATTTCAAAAACATACTGAATAGATTAGCCATATGGTTTCAGTACATTTCATTCGTTTTCACAGACAGAAAACAAAAAACTTCTTTTATAAGCCAACATTCAACTCTGGGATTTAGAGACCCTAAGTGTAGAAATATCAAGACATGACAAAATATGGAGTATGTGAGCTGTGCAGAACAGTCAAAACATGCTAGTTCACCACAGCACACCTGGCATGTAGACTCGTTGTTCACTTCCCTTCTCTAGTCTTCCTTATCATACATAAAGCTGTTTTCCAAGATAACAGACTCTGTCCTTGATTCATTTTACACTATATGGATACATATAGTCTGACTATAACCTTTCATCATCATCTGCTTTTGTCTTTAACAGACTGACCCTAAGAAGTATTTTGGGATACCTTTAGAGAAATAAAGCATAAAATCATTCAGTTTTTCTTACTAAGACTGCCAAGTGATAATGCCTGGTAATCTAAGGTTAAAGTATGATTCATATTATGAACTCTGTTTTGCACAGGCTTCTAGGAAAATGGGATGGGGAACAGAGAAACAGCAGCATAACTGGGCAGAATGGTACTGAAATATGTTTATCTAAAGTCTAAGGAAGCTAAGGACCATTTTGAGCAGTTAAGTTATGTTTTATTCACTGAGTATATTTTTATACTGTACCTTGCTCCTATTATTTATGAGTCCTGTTATGTGAGCTTGTTGCATCTTATGTAAAAGTTTGCTGCAAACTGTTTGGGATTTGGAATCTATCTTCCTGTGAGCTCCCTTAATTAAAATACTTGGTAAAAAGAAATAAGTTCTGGATATAGAAATAAAAATAAAAATAAGCATATAGCTATATAGGAAAGGCCAGAGTGAAACACTGAAGCTATCCCCACTCAAATTCTGGGCAAGTTCTCTGTCAGATCTGGATCTGAGCTCTGTGATTCACAGTTTGGCCAGTGGGTCAGCTGCTGGTAGCCAGCAGTCTAAAAGAGAGTGTAATAGTAGAGAGAACCTGCCTAGAAAAAACAGTATAGTAATCCCATGGCTGCCACCTTCCTTCCTCATTATGGGAAGCAGAAGGCCATGTAGATATGTCTTCCCCATTGCCCTAGTGGTTGAAGGCACACTATCCATCATCCTCAGGTCTATTGTGATGTTTCAGGTTTACTATTTTGGTTTAAAAATGTCAAGTGGTAATGTTTGTTTTTGGAGAGGTCAACATAGTTTTCAATGAATGTCAGAAATTCCTGATTTGTAAAATAACTCCCAATATTAAAACCAGCTACTACCTCTTGGAAGCTAAATTGTTCCAAGGATCATGTGGCCCTCTGTGAGTTAATGGTTTTGAAAGAACCATATACTTGTCAGGGTGGTACTAAAAGTACATCCTGAATTTAGGCTGTGGTTTTCATTTGTGTCCCTGAACCATGAGGACATTGTTTTCTTTAAGCACCAAAAAAGAAAGAAAGAAAAAAAAAAGTGCACTGCTGAGTTTTGCTGTTAGCTTGAGACGATGTTGCATCCAACGCATTTTGAGGCCATGTACCATAGCATACATTGGAAGTTTTCTAGGGGCTGCATACATACTTCTTACTGACCATTGCAGGCAGAAATCTGCTGGAACAAAATATTTAGCATTATTGTCATTTCAATTGTTTATCAGCTCATTAAACCGCAAAACAATTTTCATGTATTTTCTAATTGACACAGGCATCTTTATTATTATAATTGTTACAATTATTATCATTATTATTAAAAGCATCTGTTAAAATTAATAATAACTGTCAGTTTCAAAAGTAGCCAATGAAGAAATGAAGTTGGAAATGTAACTGTAATTCCATCCTTAGATCATGCTTATCTAGATTTAGAGCAATTTTTTTCAAATGATTTAATATCATGATTTAAAAAAATAACTTGTAGATGTGCCTTAATATATGCCAGTTTTATATTGTCTGTGAACGATTTGCATTTCTTGTGAAGAAAGCTATCAACTATGTTTTTGAAAAAATGACTTTACCTTGTTTTCTAATAATGCATTAATTGTGTTTGATATTCAAAATTCAGACTGTTTTGATTGTGAATGAATGAAATTATGTATATTTCAGTACCCATACACAGGTCTTAGCAAAGTGATCCTGATATGCTTTCCTAACTTCCTTAATAGAACAGAAAAGGTAGGAGTAAGCAGTTACTGTGGACCGTTTCAGCCCCTGAAAATTAAGACTTTACAGAATATTTTTTGTAGTTTTTTCCTCACAGAAATTAGATACCTCATGTGTCTTGCCTGGTAATCTCTGACTGGTATCAGAATTAGCTCAGATACCTTTCGTTTCTGTTTAAAGAAATGCATGAGCTTGTTATTGAAAAGTTGTGGGTGGTTTGCTTTGTAAATTTCTTCTTCTAAACAAATCTGTGAAATGATCAATCAACCACTGTATATTGCCAAAAGTCTCACAATTCAGCACTCAAACAACACTTTATTCATACAGAGCCCTTCTGTGCTCTATAGGTGACAGTGCCTGAGGAGGTACAGTAAGGGAAACAGAAGGCTCCCTTCCTCATCTCAATGTGTTTGGCTGCAAACAGTGCTCAGTAAGATGCCTTAAAATGGTGTGAGACACAGTGTGGCAGTTGTGTATTTTTATGTTAGAGTGTTTATTTTTAAAGCCTAAAGGAAAGGAGGTAAAGGTTTCCTGTATTCCATAAATACAGCTAGGTCACTGGATAGTATAACCTTGTGGTTGTCAGAGAGGAAATTCCATGTAACTTTATGTGATTATTAGACTCTGTCTCTCAGCTTGTTTTCATCATCTCATGAAAGGCTGTCAGGAGAAGAGTGAAAGGTTAAAGAGAAGTTAGGGCTCAGTCAGGGATGTGCTGAGTGCTTCACATATCCCCCATTCCTCCAAAGAAATTAATGGAAAGTAAAGTTCAACTTTCACAGCAGGTGCTATGCACCTCCGAAGATCAGCAGTTTCACTCCACTCCTTGTGGTCTTCATGAAATAGTGAAAAGATATTAGGAGATACAATCTAATAATCACTGGAGGTACACTAAGTCGTGGGTTAAATACCTCCATTGAACAGGAAGGTGCTGAGGGAAATGGTTTTGGTGATAACATCAAGCATTTATAGTAAATATAAGACAACATGCCAGCAGAATATATCAGGGCAAGAACATACAAGCAGGATTGCATTTTAGATAGAAGCATCCATGAATAATAAAGATCATCAGGAACAAATAAAGATCAAGTGTTAGTCTTTGAAAATAAATGAGTATTATCACCTGAAAGCTCATCTAGGAAAGGTCATTCTATGTTCACAAACTGCCCTCCAGGCTCATTTGGAATAGACACAATATTCTTCATGCATCTTTCCACCCATGGCTGGTACTGCAGTTTTTAGCTTGTTAGCTTTATTTTGGAGCAGGTGTCAGGATGCTACCTGCAGATTATTTTGAGGCATTGGGGGAAATTTTCATCCCACTGAAGTCGGGGGAAGTTCTGCCATAAAAATTTAGTCAGTCCAGATTTTATTCTATATGTTCTAAGGTGCTTAATATTGGCTCAGATTTTTTAAACAAGAGTAAATGAAAAATCTGAAGTCTGTGTGGTGTATTTGGCCTATTTCCAGTACTGTCATAAAATGACTTGGATGACTATTCAACAAAATATATTTTATAGGTTCTCTGTATTCAGATAATTGATGGTCAGTCTCTCAGTATCTAGTAATATTTCACATTATCTATAACAAATTTATTTATTTTTGGCATTTAGCATTATGCTTTTATCAAATAGTAAATAAATTGCAACACATGGCAGGAATTACAAGTAGTGTTTTCCCTTCCAGTGAAATATGCTGCTGATAGAATTGTGTACATATGATGAACTTTATCCAATTGTCCACTGCCAAGATCCTACTGGTGTTGCTAAGATACCTGTTAATAACATCCCTGCAATCCATGTAGACTCATAATATTTCAATAACTTTAGTTTGACAGATAGATGATTTTCACTGAGTGTTGAAGAATTAAATTCTTTCTGCCTCTCCTTGCCTCTTCAAAATACCAAACTAGCAGTGCAGATGGATGTTTTCTCCTCTCTGACAGAGAACTCAAATAGTTTCATTACAATTTCTAACAAATGTGGTGTTTTAAGACAGTAAGATGGGAACACCAGGAGTGCACCATCATTCTAGGAGAAGGTTAAAAAACAAAACAAAACAAAACAAAACAAAAAAAAAAACAACAAAAACTCTTAACAGGCTTTAGGGAATTATTTATTAATTTGATGAGAAGAGGTACTCATGCTTGCTTTTTTTCTACACTAAAGGGTATAGTCCATTTGTTTCTTATAAAGATCTTAGATTTAGTATATAGTAGGGGAAAACATCAAAATGGTAGTAGACAGTCATGTAATCCATAAAGTTAGTAATAATACTGTGTTTCAAGGGATTAAAAAAGGAAAGAAATACCCCAAACTTTTCAAAGACTGGTAAACACAGGATGGGTCAATTGAACTCATTAGGATGAGAATAACCTTTCATTTTATAAGTGAATAATTGGGAATATTTAAAATTATAGTTATCACAGAACCAAAAAAATGTGAACAATTATATGAGCATATCAGATCTTGTAAAAACCAAGAGCCTTAATTAAGAAAAGATCCAGATTCCTGTGAAGAATTTGACTCCTATATGATATTCAAACATGGAAAATATATTTTGCTTGTCTGTTAGTTTTTACAACATTAGCAAAAAAACTCCCTTCATTAACAAAAAACCTCCTAATAAATTACATAACGCAAAAAGTTAGACTGTGACAAAAGATGACCAACATTGTCCCTGCTCACAAGGCAAAAATAGTCTTTACTGAAAATACACTTAAATTATATACTAAAAGAGGTTGTAGCTGGGATTTCACTTCAAAACTTATCTGTACAGAGTACATTATACTTAGGGAAGTGACTAGAAATAAATATGCTATGGTTACCATTAAATGTTCCCATTTGCCAGCAGTGACCACATGAAGCATCTGAGATCACAACTGTTTCCCCTGCAATTACAGGATATATATTTGTGGTAAGCTTGAGGTAACCAATGAGAATGTTCCTTGTATGTGATTTCCACAGTACTTGGACACATGGATTGGAAGAAACAAAACAAAACAGGAACCACACTCAAGATTTGATTGGGAAAAAAAATCAAAAAGATCTTATCTGTACATTCAGGAAATGACTAACAAAAATATAGAGATGAAAAAACTTTTTACCTTCAGCTATTGTTTAACTTCTACTTTGTCTAAATAGAAATGTATATATCCAAGCAATGCAAAAACAAGGGGAAAACTATGAAAAACACTAGTAAAGAAGCCACACATCCTGTAATCCCATGAGATACTTCCAAGAGTCTTATGCACTACGATAAAGAAATCTCCTCATCATTAAAAGTGTGTCAAGTAGGTCCCTCACATTTAACTGTGATTAAACTATGATTAACTATGCTGCCAGCAGAGATTTGTGCTCTTAGTAGCTGCATTTTTCATGAGAAAGAGGTCTTCTCTCTGCATGCATTTCTTTGACTCAAAATATTGCTTTAGGCAAAGAGCTGCTCTTTCCAGGTTACACTCTCATAAGGAAATGAAAAACAGCTCATGTTGTAATAAGAACAGGTTTCTGATGTTTTCATCTTCTGGTGTCCCAGAAATACCAAGAAATCAGCCTCTTCAAAGGTAAGTACAGAAGGAAAAAACAGGGAAAAATGTTTAGTCCAAGGGGTGAGTAAAGCTTCATTTAATCTCAACCAATTCAACAGTTTGTCAGTCTTTCTTCTTGTCTCCTATCAGCAGAAAGTTAACAGATGTGCTATGATAAATTGTCTGTGCCAGTCATGCTGATTTCAGGTAAAAGAAATTGTTTTCATTTGCCATTTTGTTCTGACTCGAACCTAAATATAAAATAAAAAAAAAATAAAGCCATACATGAGAAGCAATTACCATAAAAAGCATCGTGTGGGCTGAATGTATTGAATTATAACAGAAAGAAAAAATATGTGTGACTGCTAGATTCCACTCTAAGCCTTAATGTTTTGACCACCAAGGAACTCAGTATTGTAGTTCTGAAACTTTCTCTTTTTATTATGTAGAAATTTCCTTACACAACAAACAAACAATTATTTGGGTAAATAACTACATGGATCCTCTGTATTCAGTTGGATACCATACTAACTTTGCTCCTTAAGAGGCAGTGGTACAATTAAATATGCACAGTGATGCTAAACACACTAGATGTTCCTCTTGTGCTCTGAAGAGCCAGCACAGTGCTCTGAAGAGCCAGCACACCTCTGTTGAGGCAGGACAAGGTCTGGAGGTGAAGCTGTACAGAGAGTTAGCACTTTTAGCACTGTGCTGTGGTTAGGAATGCCATGTTGCACTGAGCTGCCTACGCAGACATTTTTAATATCTCACTAAAGGATTTTAAAAATCTGTCTCACTTCAGGAAGGCTTTATGACTGGAATAACTTTGAAATAAGTCTGACAATTTTACTAGCTTGCATTCTGAAGTGTTGGCTCTTTCCAAAGTTCAGTCACTTTTGGTAGGTGCATTACAGCAGATGAACAAACTATAGAGGAAGAACTACTGCTCAGCTATTACTGTCACTTGATGATTTCTTTATTTTTCATATCCTGGGGATGTGCACAAGTGTCTCTTACTCTAGCTGGCTACAAGATTTTATACAAGCATAAATGAAAATAGACTCGAAGCCATATGGGTTAAGTTTCATGGTTCATATTATTTGGCAGATCTCCACTGAAAGTAAGACCTCCAGACAGTTCTTGTTCAAACCAATAACAGGACGATAGCTGCTGTAAAATATTAGATTTATTTTCACCAATAGATTTATTATTTTTGTATGCTGAAGTTTTCTATTTATCTCCCAGCATGATAAAATAAATAGGAATGAAATAACCACTCCTTTAGGTCTAGTGCCAAGGAATAAAATGTATATGTCCAACCAAGTGGCACCCTGCCTTTCCACAGGTCTGCTGAATTATTTTACACTATTCATTGCCTTTACTGAAGATTAGCCACATGGGTGTAATTAATTTCACATAGCTTTAGGCATAGGAGTCCCACCCATGTACACTGTGATTCAAGAATTGTACTGCTCTTACAAAGTTCAATGCAAAGGGGATCTTTGGCTTTAAAGTCCAGCTTTCATCTTAAAAATCACCTCTGTAAAAACATCATTGTGTGATCTGAATCTGTGTTTCAATAGTTTGCATACAATATTTTCTCAGTGTGTATGCAAGAAAACCGAATAAGTAAAAATAAACTGAATATTGCTAAGCTTTCTTTTGGTGATTGGTAGCAGGTAATATTCCAGATGAGATTCCTTGTATACACTTACAACAGTCCAAATATATTTAAGTGGGCTTTTGAATACATAGGAAATAGCATGAAATTAGCACCTTCCGTTGCATTGTTGAAAGATATCATAACAATGTGATTAATAAACATGCATAACAGACTTCTAAAGAAACTCTTGTCTTTAAATTCCAGTGTAAAACACATTTGAGTCATTTGACATGTATTTCGAGTGAGTTTTTTTTCTTTGTTTGTTTGTTTTTCTGGAAATTTCAAATCAAGTACAGGAAACATTAAAAAGATGGTCTCCTCCTTGAAGTAATAACCAAATATAAAAATAATCAGCTCTCTGAATAACCTATAGAATATACATAATTTCCTCATCTAGCATAGGAGCTGTGAGCCATGTAAAGAAGTAAGTCATTGTAACAACAATATAAATAAATAAAAAGTGCTTCACTTATTTTTCATCCCAATATTGTATTCAATTTATTCATTTCTATGGTCATGACTTATAAGTTTAAGTGCAAAATCTCCAATAATCCTGACCTGAACTGATCCATTTTTGATTGTGGCTGAAAAGATATATTTCTTTTAAGAAAAGATGGCCGCAATAGACATGCTTCCTAGTTAAATAGTTTGGAGATGTGAGGAGAATATAAAAACATGTTGAATTAAAAAAATTTTGGACAGGCCTGTTAAGTACAAACCTAGCCATGGCATCAGTACAGTGATGGATAACATGCTTATGATTAAAGAATTACTGTGTGCTCTGGAAAAGTAACCATATTCTATTATTTAAAAAACATATTTCAAATAATTTTTTGAATGTGAAAGGTCAAACCTTGGTACTTAGCCCAGCAAAGTAGGCTGCAGAACTCAAGGTACTTCTGGCCCTTAGGGAGGACTGTCTGCAATAGGATGATATTCTATCTCTGAGCAGCCCATTGGAGATCCATGCAATGAACAGAACCTCACACGTCTGCCAGGAGCTTCTGTATGGGTCTTGCTGTAAACAGAAACAAACAATTCCAAGTTTCCACTGCAGTCACTCTAAAGCTGTCACTGCAGTCACTCTATTATGCTTCCCTTTTGGCTAGACACTTAGATATCTGCTCTCTGGAGAATCACCACTCTCCAGAGTGTGTTGGAGCACAGCAGTCATCTGAGGGCTGTGTTCTGTATTAGCATTTTGTGGACATCTAATTTGCTGTTTTCCCATCTAATCCTCTTCTATAAAGAAAATTTCAGTGATGTTTTATGCAGCCTTCATAAAATGGTAGCTTGAAGAGAATGCAAATGTACCTTCCAAAAGTAAAACTTGAATACATTGGGTTATTATATATATATATATATATATATATATATATATATATATTAAAAAACAACAACAACAACAACAACAACAACAACAAAACTTATTCAAACCATTACTAGTAATGTTTGGTCAGAGAAAATAACTAACTGCAAAGCTACCTTTTTATTTTCAAGGAAGTCTGGTTTTATATAAAGATGTTAAACACACATCTGGGCCTTCACTTATGAGTAATTTAATGTAACCAGAATGACTGCTGCCCTGAAAAGCAATCTGAGAAAGATATTGTGTCAAAAACAGTGGTTTGTCTTGCGAAGAATACATTACCTTCTCATTTAAATCCAAAGCCACATTTTGAGTCTTTTTCTATTCACTTGTTCTGCCTGATGTTATATATATTTCTTTATACATCTTAAATCAGTGTGAAACTAAAGTCCACTGTCTGTGGACTGCAGTATATTGCGTATAAGCTTACAAATGACAAATGTAGTTGGAGACCAACCTCTGCTGTTCAAGGAAAATTTCTGGCTTCAATCATTCTCTCTTCACCTTGTTGTGTGCTACTATCAGCCACTGAAAGATTCTTCTTCTGAACCCTGCATATTAAGTGTTGAATCCACCTCACACAGCTTCTACAGAGCACGCAGTGCTTCATTTGGATCCTCTGGTGTCTTCATGGTGATCTGATGGTAATGTGATCTGTTGTTGGCCTTCGTGATCAAAGAAAAGGCTGGTCCAGCCATGTTGGTATTTATCTGTCTGTCAAGAAATATTATTTGTAACTGTAAATTTTGTGTCATCTGGAAGGCAGAGCACTTCTATAGGTTTCATAGTCACCACACTTGGAATATCTTTTTTTACCAGCTACGTTAAATGACAGTGAACCCATGTCAAGTCATGTAAAATGTAGAAAAAAAACCCTACCAACCAACCAAACAAACAAAAAAACCCACTTGTTCATAATAGCCAAAAAAACAACACACTTGTCAATTTTTATTGAGGTGAATAAACAAAGAAAAAACGTATTTAACCTGCTTACATGAAGTTAAAATGTAAAGATGTCTTTCTACTTCATAGTCTTTATTGCAAGGCCTTAGATTTCCCATTGTTTTGTATGCTTTATTCTTCAAGAGGCATTCTTGACAGAGACCATCTTTATGTAGAACATTTTACATCTATGGATTTTAAAATTCTAGTAAGGGTCTAGTCAGATATAATGTTGTTCTTGATATAGCTTTCCCCCAAAAACTCATTTACTTCTAGAATTAACTTATCTGAAGGTAAGCATCTAATCCCTACAGCTAAAACAAATATTCCCTGGCTGGTGATACCTTTGGAGGTGGGCTGTCATCTGCTCGACTTGAGCAGCTCCTTTGTTCATTGGAAGTTTAAATAGTCTCCCTTTCTCTCCCCCATCAATCGTTTGCTGTGCACCTCCTGATGTGAACTATTTCCCTCCTCTTAACTCATATTTTAAATTGATCAGTACCTTAGTGAATGCACTTGACACAAACATCTTACTGGTATCAATATATACAGTTCATTGCTGGCTTTGATCAAAATATTATGGGTGATCACAACTTTCTGTCAAACTATGCCTTGTTTCTTAATCCTGTTGTTGTGTAAAGGTCCGAGAACATGGAACTAAAGTTCTAGAATTGATCATGGTCATAAATTATTTGTGATTGACTCCTGATCAATATATCGCCAGAACATTGCAGAAAAATCTTCAGGAAATGCAACCAGTTTTCCTTTGCTGCCAAGTCGTAATCGTCTGGCCAATATATCTCCTTCACCATCCTGACAGACTGACTACTTAGGTCCAGACTGTCAGCAAAATGTCAAAACCAATGAGGAGGAACTTCCATAATGTGGTCAAGAAAGGAAGAAAAACACAAACAAACAAAAAAAAACAGAACTGACAAACAAACAAAAACAAAAGCATAATGTACAAATCTGACAGGAAAAGGAAAACTTCTTAAACTCTGTCCCTCAGCTCCTTGTAAATGTTAAAGAAAAGATGCTACCAAAGTGTCCAATCTCTCTTATCACGGCCACTATTTCATTCTTGCACTTTTGTTGATCTCACTAATGCCAATCTGTGCAGCCCAGGGCAGATTAGGAGAGATGTGCAGTAAAGGACCAGTGCATCATGTTTAATCATTTCACCACTGGCAATTTGCTGAATGTAATGCTGAAAAGAATTTAATTCATTCAGCTTATCAGATTAATAAAAAGTTTTTATACATAGTGCCTATTAATATTTTCTGTATATTGTAACTGCAAGTAGTCATTCCCCTTACCAAGCCCTAGACAGCATGGTTCAGTAGAAGGTAAGTAGAGTTAATTGCTTCTAGTTCTCTAATCACTGCCTAGTATCCAATGTCTATCTAATAGCTCTGAATGCAAATTCATATCCAGCTTTTGGCTTGAAACTCCCCCAGATTTGGCAGCTTTAATACCTGACTTTTTGTGAGGCTAATCTGCCATTTTGTTCTCACTTTAAAGATTTATTAGCTTAACCAACCAGACCCCCATCTTGAGAGCTGCTTAACAGGCAATGCCAGAAAATGCAAACCACAGTGATCATTTGTTCTGTGTTCAGAAGTGTAAACCTTCAATTAGAGACTAATAAGCTGTTACCTTATATAGGATGTCTTTAAATACTTGGTGTTTACAACATAGTACTTGTACATATTTATGTAACTAGCGGTTTATTAGGGAATGCTATGCATCTTATAGCAGGCACTATTGTAGGTTAATATGGTAGAAGTGGAAAGGAACTGAACAGTGTGTCCTTGTTTCAAATGACAAAAGCAGCTTTAGATTTCAGGATTACAGACTTCATTCTGAGAAACATTGAATCATAGAATCATTCTGAATACAACTCTTGCTAAAATGCACGGCTATTCAACACCTATAAAGATGAGACCAATTGTAAGAAGCCAAAATTAGTTCTGAAGGTTTTGCTCAAGTGAAAAGTCAGGTGTCATTGTAGCATAAAGGATTTGGTGTTGATTTTAGCTCAGAATTTCCGTTTCTCACTTCCCAATGCCATCCATGTAAGTAAAGTGAGCCACAAAGACCTAAAGTGTGGTGTAGGAGCCACAATGGTATTCCTGGGTATCCACAGATACTAAATGTTTGTTCTGTAGCTTGATTTAAATGAAGAAAAACAAGATCTCCTTAGAACTGAATAGGTACTTTTGGTGCTAAAACTCCTTTGTTTAACCCAGCCAGAAAAACACTCAGAGGAATTCTGCACATCAGAAGTTAAAATATTTTAATAGTGTGGGCTGTAAAGTGATAGAAAATAATCATAAGTATGTATTTCTTTCTTGTTCTTACTAATTGCAGTTTTAAACTTACAGCAGTGTGTTTCACTCCTCCAGCTACCATATGTATGTGTGGGCATTTTGAGGGCCTGAAATTTTTTGAACAATTGCCATTCAAAAATTATTTGAAAGGTTAGGTTCCTGCAAAGGGTTTCATCTTAAAAACAGCTTAAAAACAAGAAAAATAATATCACTTCATAGCAATAATTCATGTTTTAAAATACAAGCCATTTCTAGTCATCGAGAACACAAGAAAATTATAACTTTTAACTATTTTAACTAGTCATTCCTTCCTGCCTTCTTTCCTTCCTTTCTCATATTTTGGAAACCAAGTAACATTCTTCCTAAAAAATTACCTAACAACTGTTCTTGGCTAGCCATTGTGTGTGCCGAGGTTTCAATACTGAGAGCATGTTAATGGCCAAATTATAAACCTTTGAGAATTAGAACTCAGAAGACAAACATTAACAGACCCTTAACTGCAGTAGCACAAACCAAGGTGCTATAAATTATGGGGTGGTGGTGTTAAAAGCATTGGCTTCCTGGTATCTGGCACCCAAAACCTTTTCATTTGGGTATATATCAGGCTGCAGAGAGGTTGCCACTTGCCACTTGGCCAGTATTCAGCTGGAAAAGCTGTTTAATGTTCAGGACAATCGATATCTCAGGCCTGCAACCAAATATTTTATTGTCATGCCATGAGAAACATTTACCCCTCTCTGTTTTCTTTGTCTTTCCTACAGTCATTCGTTCTCCTATCTAGGATTTCTATGTGAGACAATTCTTGCTAAGTTTTGCAGCTATATGTATCAACAATTCTGACACATTATTTTAATGAGCTAATTTCCGTCTTTATAAGTATACATGCAGTCAGGATAGCTTCACAGATTTCTCATGGATCACAGGCAAGTACTTGTGGTATGCCTTCCTTCGCATGAGCATGAGCACGTGCCGGGTTTGATGCCAGGTTTGAAAGCAAGCTTTGAACACAGGCTTCTCAGAGACTTTGCAGTTGCAGCCTTCATTAAGCTGAAATAGTCAGTAAAAGGAATTTTTTATCCCCTCTGCAGTCTGATAGCTACATTGTGACACAACTCTGTTCCTCTGTGCCTTGTATAGCTGTGATATAGCACAGGAATTTTAGCATTACTGTTCCTACATCCTGTTTCTGGCTATGTGAGCAGCAAAGCTTTTGGATACAGTCAGCCAAGTCAAGAACATGGCTTTTATCATGTGCCTTCTGAAAGAGTAAGCTGGGGGCATACCCTCCATTCTTGGCTCTGCTCAACTGAACTTTTTCAAACTCTCTGATACTCATGTAAAATGGAGGAAAAAAGCTTGCTTCTTTGTATGGGAGTATGAAGCCACAACTATTTATAAAGGACATGAATTGCACAGGAAGATGGTGTGGTATATCGAAAAGCATGAAAACAGAAGCTCTTCCTGCCTTCCTGTTTATCTGCCATGACTTTTACAGGCATTTGGAAAGGCATTTGGAAACCACACACATCTCACCTAAAGTAAGATTCTTCTACACACAAGAGTTTGGGAATGATGACTTAATAGTAGTTTCAGCAGTTTCCCAAGAGTTAAACAAACAGTTTACACAATCAATGTGCGTGATGTATTAGCACCTCCTCCCTTGACACTCTGTTTTATTGCTCTATTGGTTACCTGGGTCTGACAACAGATGCTCACCCTGTACAGGTACAGGTACAAAACTTTTTTGTTTGCAAGCCTGCTGGGCAAACTAGATTGGAGTAAGGGAGAAAACATCTTTTTTTTGAGATTGGTATTGATTGTCTCACTGCTTTAATAAGATTCTTATTACCTTACCTGAGGTCAGACTACATCTAAATGAAGACAATGTTTCAACAGATTAAGCTTCACTATGCTTCATTGGCTTAGGACAGCTGCATGTTTGCTCTGTGGAAGCATGAAGATGTCTGTCATAGAAATAACAGAGGAAATATTTAGACAAAACTAGTGAATATTCTGCATGATTATGTCAAAAAATAAAAAAAATAAAAAATCCCACCCTCTCTCCATTACTTCGAGGTGGATCTGTATGTTATAATATAGTTAACAAATCTGAACACTCAAGAACGTTAATTAATCCCCAGGTCATTCTGTGTTTAATCCTAAAATGTAGCTTTGATAAGACAAGTTACTTGCTCCCAAATGTTGGGAGATCTGAGTTCATTGTCTGTGAGCATAAAGTCTACTCCAACCCCTAATCTTATTTACTTATTTGTAAAACCACCTTGTTGATTTGATATTGAATATAATCAGATGTGTTGCCAGAGAGCAGTGTTTCAAATAAGGATGCACTGAAAATCATGAAGAGGTCAGTTACCGAAAGGGCAATGAGTTGCACAGGAGAGTAGTGTTGAAAAATTTAGGACAGTAACTCCTAAAACTGCTTGAATGTCATCTTCTGGAGCACATCTGGACTCCATCCATATAAACAATATTCTGATGAAAAGCCCTGTTCCCAGAATAGTTTGTGTCCTTAATTTGAGGGCTAGTAAAGGCCACAATGAATTAAGTGTGATAAGCAGTTGCACTCTTTGCAGTCCCAAGGGAAGCTGTAAAAGTAATAGGTCAGATTTAATTCCTGAGTCCAGCACATAAGAGATTGCCTCCTATTGTTTTGTTTTGTTTCCAAAGTTATTGGGTGCAGAATTAAATCCATTGTCTTTAATTAGGAGAGACTTATAACTACATCTTTCTATGAGGATTATGTTGGAACACATGGAATAACCACACATATAGGAAATTAAACACTCCTTATTTGTAGCATTTGGTATTCTCAGTAGGTGGGCAAAAAGTGTTGCAAACAGACATGGGAAATAGTTAACATTTAATAATGACCATTGCACACAATATATTCATACATATATTCACAGGGCAAATAACCAGTGCTACTTGATTAAGTACAGCAAAACAAATTCAGACTGCTTATAAGGAAAACATTACTTAATTGAAGCAATCTATTAGATTATGGAATAGCTTCCCAAGGGGAAAACAGGAAGCTTACTGTCTGAGTCATCCTAAAAGAGCTTCCATAAACCACTGGAAACTATAGTGAAGAAACAATAATATTTTGGCAGAAGATGGAACATATTGCTTAACATGCCTCTCTCTTCACTGCTATCTGTGCTTTGGTAATTTTGAGCCAGATTGTAAATCTGAAGGTTTGCATCCTCAGGGCAAAGACCTGTAAATTTGATCTCAGTCTGATTCCAGTTTAGAACTCGACTCCAAAACTAGGAAGTCCAGCAGTAGACCAGGCTGCAACTTTCTTAGCACCACAGTAAATAAATAAATAAATAAAATAAATTAATTAATTTATTTAATAATAAATATTTAATTTAATTATTTAATAATAATTAAATAATAAAAAATGTCTTAATTTGAGAAATGAATCATGCTCTTCTCTAATATAGTTATATTTTACAAACTTTTAAGAATTGAGCCAAAAGTAGGTTGGGGATAAAGATAGAGTTGTATGAAGTTAGGTGAAAAATATGCAAAAATCAGGTAAAACCTTGTATGACAGTACTGGCTGAATTTCACTTTTAACCTTTGATTTTGCTGAAAGTAAGTCGAGCCAAAGGGATAAAAATACAGATATACCAGAACTAGAACATACATAAAAAGTCTTGAGAAGAAAACATAACTTTTCTTCAGATACACCCATTAACTGTATATAAACAGTGCCTTGGTTCCTTCTTACAGATACAGTGGTAAAAATATATTCAGAGAACTGAAACTTAATGCATAACTCAAGGAGAGTACATAAGAAATTATGGCAGTTTGATTATTTTTGCTCTGTACATAATTTTCATCCATCTGTTTGTTGTTATTTGTTTGTTTGTTTCCCTGGTTATATCAGCAGCAAAAAGAACAAAATTTGAACAAAATAACTGTCATTGATTAAAACAGAGAATTTCAGAAATCTCAGAATATCCAGACTGAATTTGAGAAAACCCAAATTACCTAATGCTTTTTTATCATTACAGGACTGTAACCCATTCTATACAAATCAACAGTGAGCTAAAATTACACCTTTTTCCAAAGGATTACAATCTAATTTAAGATATTAATTGAAGGAAAGTCAACAGAAAAATAAGGATAGAGATGAGACAGAAGAAATTTATGAGAAAAACATGTTTGTCTTATTCCTTGTGATAGACTGGGTACATAGTATGCTTTTCTAACTCTTCAGGCATTACCCAGGGATGATTATACAATTATTAATATTATTTTATTGTTTAGCTAAAACTGTAGAAAAAAGGTAAAAATATCTGGTGATGTTTTGTTTTTGTTTTAGAGACACAGAATATATTTTCTCCTCAAATTTGTAAACAAACATTGCATTGCAGTACAACCCATTTTTTTTTCCAGATTTTTCTAAAAATTTGGCTGTTTTAGAAACAAAATATTTTGAAAGCAATCAACTGTTCTCCACAGTTCCTTTGAACCGCTCTGCCGTAATACTGAAGATCTGAACTGTCTAGAATTTAATACTGATGATAATATCTGCAACAGATGATAGGTGCATTTAAAGGTACAAAAGGCCTACTTTGTTTTTCCATCTGCTCTTCCATTTCATCAAGGTATGTAAAATTAAAATAAGCTAAATTGATGGCTATACTTTTATACAGAAAGAACATTTTTCTACGATCAAGAAAACCATTTCAGTATAAAGAAGCCAACATACATGTATGAAAGTCAACACATGAGCAAAACAGTGTCTAAATTTTTGTAATTCAAGGTTGATTCACAATTTTAGTTTACCCTTGGAAATAATGAGCACCATCTCAAAATGGAAGTGTTAGCATACGTTTCATGTTGTTGATGGTTCCTGAGTAACACAGAAGCTAAAATTCCATGAAATTGCAAGTTAAGAGACTGTTTCCTTTTTGATCCACAATATTTCTGCCAATTCACTCATGTACGAGGAATAACTATTCAAAATAAAAATGAGTGAAAACAAAATGCAAAAAGTAACTTTATCTTTGAACAGAAGACAGAAACATACACAGCTATGCAGAGCATACTTGAAAAGCTAAACAGAATATTATTGGAATAACATTGAAAACAAATGCTTTCAGCAACTTTTCCTGGGCTGGGCTGTCTTTTCTCCAGATTTCTTTAATTTCCCCTTTGCTTTTGGGCTTCTTTTTACTGTCCAGCAACTTACCTAATAATGAGAAAACAAATACCAGCCCTTAAAAAATATGACCACATGCTTCCACATGACTTTATATATGAATTCACAAAACCAAACTCAGTCTTTCTCATGGACACAAATAAAACATTGCTTTCCTACGCTCAGTTAATCTAGGAAACTGTGGCTATCAGCTCTATTTTTCCACAAGCAGACTTGAGTCCTGGAGTAATTGCCAGTAGCTGTTACTTAGCTAGAAATTAGCTTGGCTTTCAATCTGCAATGTTAGATTTAAACAAAATAAATGATTATTCCTGATATGAAATGCTATAATCAAAGACTGAGAGTACTATATAACCTGTAAAATCCTATTTAAATGTTAAATTTGGCTGTTGATGGCTGTAGCTGGCATCAGTACTGCTCAAGCCTCCTTTGGTTTTGGGATGCTAAATTCCTGCTATGTGATTACAGGAGCACAAGAAAATGTGCATTAAACATCTATACTCTGTATGAAGCCTGGAAGTTCACCAGGCACTAAAACTGGTATTTCAATGACATAGTTTTTGTTGCATGTGCTTTGTCATCTCCACTTCAGTTCTCAACAGAAATATTTCAAGAAAAGCCCTGTTAACGATTATATTGTTTCAATTTTAATCAATTTTAATCAGAATCAGATCTAAGGGGAACCCAAATACAGGAGAGAGAAATTATTGCACAAAATTTTTGAGCCCTGGAGAAATTTATTTATTTAGAGTAGATGAAGGTAGGGGCTACTGGGGAAGAGTTTTCAGAGCCTCTTCACCAATGCTTTAAGTACATACGTGCTCAGTTGTGGTCTCTACTGAACATATTCTAACAATATATTATGAAAATGGACACCATGGCTGTTCATAATTATGATAAAATCTATTTTGAAAATATTAACAATGTTTTAAGTACTTCATATATTTATACAAAAAAAAAAAAAAAAAAAAAAAATCCTCTCTCCCAAACAATTTACAGTTCCAGCATAAATTAACATCAAGTTAACATCAATAAGTTTATTTTATACCAGATGGACTGACCATTTGTTTACATGAGATGTTGCTCAGAAAGCAAAGCATTTTTCTTTAATGGTGAGGTGTAAGCACCTGTCCAGCTCTAAGCCTTGCTTAAAGTTAGCCTATCTTTAAGTATTCTGCTGAATAGTAGAGCTTAAGTACTTTATGGAAGTAGGCCTTCAGATTCAACCCTTATTTTGGTTGACACATCATGATCATTGCAAAAGAAATTAAAAGAAAATAAGATTGAACTTGAAGTTAAAATAATTGGATAGCTTTGTGGAGCTCTATAAAATTTAGATTTCTGAAAGCAAGCTATTTAAATTTCAAATTATACTTTATTTAGATATTTAAAATAAATTTCTCAAGAGCTTAAGCTGCATATAGAAACTATGATTAAAATAGATACATATTTATATGCATGATTTGTATTTGAAAGAAGAGCAGGCATTAGGAATCGTATACACTCACTGCCAACAGCTAAGTCTGTTACATTAATCTTTTGGTCCACCAGAAATGCTCTAATTCAAACAGGGCTACTTTGTGTCTGAGGAAAGGAAGTGGCCGTACTGAAAAAAGCAGAAACACTGAACAGCCTCGTCTCTGTATACTTTTGCCTAAACAAGGCAAAAAAACAACAACATGTACAACGAAGAGGTTACAGAGAAAAGTAATAAAGCATAGGCCAACTCTGGAATGAAAAGGGGTATATGAAAGAGAATTTCTTACATGCTATTAGTAGATGATCAGGATAGACTGTCAGATAGAGTGATTTTCATCCTTTATCTTACTTAAACTTCGGTCAGTTAAATGTTGAATGACAATAGGTAGCATATTTGGCATTTGTCCAGTGAATAATGATACATGGAGAATGACAACTATTTATGCACTGCATCCAGAAGCTCCCCTAGACAGGTCTACTTCCTCCTTTGCTACATAGTGAGTGAAGACTACACTCAAGCAGTAAGATCAGAGATGACCACAGCATACAGGTAAACAGGGAAGAAAAATAACTAGTGCATGAGTATGGTAGTCAGCATGGTAGAATCATTTCCTTTAGAATATAAAGTGTCAGTCTAATTAGCCTATGAAACATAAGATGCAAAAACATTATTATCCCAAGAGCAGACTCTCTGGAGGAACGTACAAATCTGATCACAGACTATGCTGCAAGATATACCTGAGAGCACTTCACATACCTGTTCTTGAATGTGTTGTTGAATGAAATTAGCTAAAACAGTTTCTGAACTATGACTAAGTAGATCTATTTGATAAATGAATCTAGAATGAGAAGCGACTGTAGGTGTTTAAATCCTTCCCCACATTGATCTATACATCCTTCTAATATTTAACTCACAATAGGGAAGCATTTTCGGATCCTACCTTTTCAGGCATATTTATCATGCCAATGTTATAAGCAGTGTAGGATTTGGAAAGATGTGAAAAAAGGCCTATGATATAGTCGCAGTATAATAACACTGAGCTACAACAGAGCAGTATGTTTCTTCTGTGGTGTAGCTAGCCAGGCATCTTGCTGCCAGGTTTCCATGATCTCCTAGGGTAAAATGGAAATCATTTAACAGTTGTAGTTCTCGATACTGTAACTAATAAGGAGCCACAGAATGCAGAGCAAGGGTAGATCCACAAAATTCACCTTTGGAGGAAAATGGGGAAGCTTCTGTGCACTCCAGTTCATAGAGCAGAACTACTAAACTGGCTCTTTGTTTGGTTCTGACACAGTGCCCGCTAACATAGCAGCAGTACAGCCTTAAGGAATGTTTTTGCTATCACATGCATAAAAGCATCCAACCAAAAAAATAATGAATGCCTGCAATGTATATACAATTCACAAATTTGTATATATATAAGGGTATATCCTAGTCTTGTGACCAATTCACAGGCATGAATGCATACATGTGTGCATGCATATATGCAGTTTTGATTTCCTGTTTATGAAAAAGGCACTGTAAGAGAATTTTATTAGCAGATAATAAAATGTGGGCCTCTTGGATGCTTCATACAAGTATTTCAGTTCATTTGTACTCAATGGGACATTCAGAATACAGGAATCTAACACTGACACATTGATATCTTGAGCTTTTAAGCATAATATTAATTTTCTCATTTAAGAATCTCATTCTGCCTATTGATTTGCTTATGCTTACTGTCACAAGACTGTGTGATAATTTTTGGATGCTGAGCCTTAGAGTCTACTTTCTTCTAATATACATGAAGCAATTGCTTTGTTTCCCTCATTTTCAATAACTAGAAATCTTAGTTGTTCACTTGTGGAAACAGAAGCAGCAATGGTAGCACACTGAGTAAGAGTTTCTGAATAATTTACTCCATTATTCAGAGGAATGGTATGAGGAATAATCAAGAGCCAGTACCAGCAGAGACAATGGTGGTCTCTATTGGATGTTAAGATACGAAAAATAATGTCAGGAAAGAGGCTGATGTTATGACATTGTTTCTGTTAATTGTACCTGAATTCCCGTGTTTGTCCTTGTGACTTGTTCTACTCCTTAATATTATAATGAGGAGAAAAGCCTTGAACTGGCATCAAAAGCTAACTGAGAACAACATGAGTGGTTTGGGTGTAACCATGCTATACTGAAAATCATCTATATGATTTTATCTATAGAATCATAGAGTCTACGAACCACTGCAACTGGTAAGCTACTTTGAACAGTGCAGATCAGAAATCCTAAGACTGGGAGTCACAACGGGTAATAAAATCATCAATTAGCAATGAGACAATGCAACAAAGAGGAGAGTATCGTACTATGTAATACAGCTTGCTGGAAGAACACATCTGACCGTAACAGTTGATGGGCAACTCCTCCTACTAAAAGGTTTTCCTGTGCTACACAATCGATATATCTGGTCCACTATCTTATGATTCAAATTTTAGAGCCTTTACCATTTTTAATTATAAAATATGGTATTCCCATTATTATTAGATTTTTGTAATCGTTTTCTTAGAAACCATAATATTCATGCCTAAGAATGTTTGACTTTTCTTAACTTAGTATCAGTGAAATATAAGAGAGGGTTTTGGTCCAGCGGCATTGCCTATGTACAGGAAATATATTTCCAGTGTTTCTGGTAAAAGGGAAGTCGTAAGTAATCTTGCTTCTCTCATATAGTAATCTAACTCTGTTCACAAGAACTGAAGAGCTGACTCAAGATGAGAAATCCTTTTATTGCAAATAGAGTGAATAAGAAGCAGAAACTGATAATAAGTTTGAAATCATGAGGCACACCACTGTGGTGGGTCATTGACAATGAACGAGAGGGGACATCCAGAAAGACATGGGTGTCAAAGGAAGAAATGCTAGCAAATCAAGTGAGAACCAAATTATTGTATTTTACAGCTTAAAAAAAAGTGGATAGGCTTTTAGGTTCTTCTAGGCTGACATGGAAGCAACAAGTTCCCACGTAGACATTGCCCAGACAAACTGAGGAGATACAAAACTGATGATCTGTCCCTTGTGGCTTTAGAGGAATTCAAGGAATGTTTTGTAACAGCAGAGTGTTTAATCCTTGTTTGCCTTATGAATTCCAGTTCTGATCATTACATTTAGCCTACCTAAATGACTTGCATATTTTCAATTGGATAAAATTATTCTTTACTGTCTTCTCCTAATTAAATTAAAATAAATAAATAAATAAATAAGACAACTGTGGAAAGCCTACCAGGGAGGATTTTTTTAATTTTATGTATTTATTTATTTTCTCACCAAAGGTGGCAGTATTTCAGGTGAAAGTGAGTTGCTTTGCTTCAAAATACTCTTGAACCTTTGTGGATTACAGCTCCACATAGATACAGTAAAAATTAAAACAAACAAACAAACAACAATTTAAAGCATAAATGCTGACTGCATGTTGAGTGCTCAAAACAGACACAGATTTAGCTGCCTTTTTATTATCTAGCAATTTCTGAGGAACCTATATTTTATTTTATTTTTTTAATTAAATTCATTGCTGTTACAGCTTCTGGATCATATACAGTAACCTCAGAATTTTGTTGTGGTCTTATTTCCTTCCTTCGGCCATCAGTTTCAGAGCCACATTTCCAGCTATTTCCATGATTGCCACACCTCAGGTATTAATATTAAATTTCTCAGTACCACTTTGACAGAATGGCAGTTTTAAATTGATGTAATCTGGAAAATGTGTGCACTTACGAAGTCTATTAGTAGCACAGACAAAGGCCTTATTTGAATCCCGAGATGGGTTTATTCGACTAGGGATGAGCAGATGGTTTGGAAGGAATCCAAGACCACCCAAACTGACTGTCTGTTACTCTGCTTACACTAACACCAGGTATTTTCAAGTCAATTTTGCCCCAAGTGATATTAGAACAAAAATATTCTCATGCCACTGTGCCAGTTTACCTATAATGTTTACTTGCTTGTTTTTGCAATGTTAAAAAGTTTACAAGATATTTTAGTGCATTTTTAAAATATATATTTACTTTTGAAAGTGGACATTGAAACAACCAGAAACCTTTTTATATGGTATCATGTTCAAAGCTCCAATGGTTACTGTCAGGATAGAGATTTCAAATTCACTACATAGACCTCTACCACTCAAAGGAATACCTGAATAAAGTAAGTAGACTATCATGTTCATACAGTAGCACTTCAGGCATAAATTTTACAGCTGTTTATTGAGAGCTGAAATGCATTTATGTTCAACAACTTTGGATTCCCTTTCATGTTTTGCAAAGAAATGTGAACTAGCTGCGCAAAACCTTTCTTACATCCTAGCCTGCCCATCAGGTTGTCTCCCAGACTGGTCATGTCTCTCTCTGGCTTATTGTCCCATTCCTCGACTTCTCCCACTCTGACTCCACACTTGTTTCTCATAGTTACCCTTCCCAACTTCATCCTCGACATTGCCATACATCTTTTCCATTTTAGTTTTTCTCTCATCTGTCATCTCTTCCCTATTCCGCAGTAGCCTAGGAGTGCACAAGAGGCTGCCTTCCTTTCCACTGTGTTTGTCAAGGCCCTGACAGCACTCACAGATCTGCCTGTCCTTGCCCAATCCTGGGACTCCCCAACCCTGCTGGTGGCACAGATGCCCATATCAGCCCCAGGGCCACCACCTGTATGAAGCTGCAGCAGGGCTGGACTCCAGCTCCCCACAACACAATGCTGCTCAGCCATGGACCCCACTGAACCGGGCCCAAACGTGGGCCCACAGCCCAGCTTGGCCTTGGCCTGTCACTGCCCCCACAGAGTTGCCCTTGTGTCCCCGGCTGCCCTTCTCCTGGCTGGGACAGGCCCTGGCTGTGGGGCCCTGCCTGGCTGCCCCCATGAGGAGACCCTGGCACTGCTTTTCTGGCTCTGTGGATTTGATGGCCCCCACTTTGCCACAGTAGAGCTGGCACCCTACAGGAGCTGGGAACCTAGTTTTAAAAATGTAGAACATGCTCAGCCTATGAGCACTGCATGTTCAGAGTAGGCAGACATTTTAGGAAATACCAATTAGCAAATCTCTACTACAGTTTTCATGTACAAATTCTGTGCTGTAAGATGTTTCCCATTTGAAGAAGTTACGGTAGATTTTGCACAGAGTTAGGAGAGGGGCATCTTGCACCAAAGCCTGGGGACACTTCAGCATCCTAAAGAGCAAAGGAATTTATCACTGTGGGCATAAAAAGCTTTTTCTTCCCTGACCCTCCCTACCCATTTGCCCTCAGAAATTGCTGAGCTGTTTTGACTGAAAATTCCATAAATAGCTCAAACAGCAGATAACTGCATGGAAGGTTTTAACTAAAACCAGAAAAAAATCTGAACTGAAAGTTAAAATTTGGCAAAGTTATAACAAATTACAACCAACTGGAAAGGGTCAAAGCAACTTTAAGAATATAGGTGGTGCTCCCTGCCACACCTATAACTCATGCAACTTATTTTTCTTAAGCTAAATTCATCCATTGACAAATTTATGAGCTGCTGAGTGTTGTGTTGTGTCTGGGCTTCAGAGTGCTTTGAATTAACACAGGAAAGCCTCTTTTAAACTGAGAATGAGACATATTAGAAATTCTGGCTAAAACACATTTTCCAGAGATTGTTTAAAACAATATAGCCCCATAAACACTGGCTGACCATACTTGGACTCACTTCACTACCTTTTATAGACAGCGTTTCAAACATTTTGCTCTTATAATCTTATAGCATACTTATGATGTTCAGGAATAAAGAAAATCAGATTTATTTATTTATTTTTTTTACTCTGTTGGAAATAAAAAACAAACAGGGTGTTGAGGCCTGACACTTTAGATTTTCTGAGAATTACTTAGGCTCCAGTGATTCGCTGCAGCCACAGAACAGCAGGATGGAAATTAATGCTTCGCAGCCTCCTTTACCTCTCTGATCCCTTGGCAGCATGTTTCCATACTTCCTTTTCTTCTCCAGCTCATGGAGCCTTCTCCCCTGAAATGCCTCTTTTACAGCTCCTTTTCTTAGAATTACTATGATGTGAATTTTGGTTGACTGATCATCCATGTCTCCTGTGAATTTATCTATAGAGTCTTTATGGAGCATGCTAACTCTTGCTCTTAGGCTAATTACCCCAAATGAATTGTGCCCATGCTTGCTGAAGGTAAGCATGCATGGACAGATTGGCTGCTGTTATGTTGCAAGAACTCTTTTGACAGAAGAATTTGACAGAATTCACCCAATTTCTGTAGTTTCTCAGCTGATTAAATTCACTCTGTTATAAAAATGACTTTCACTCAGTTAATAGTGTCCAAAATCTGGCCCATTATGCCTAAATGATTGAGGCCTGTAAACAGTCAAAGGGAGAAAGGTAAGAGACTGCTGAAGTTAAAGGCTAATGAAAGCAGTGTGAGAGAGCATTATGGTCTTGCATAAACACTGAGCAACTGAAGAGGCAATGGAAGGGATTAGTTTGTGAAGCAGAGCAGTTTTGCCTGAGGTGTGCCAGATGTCTGAACTGCTGCAGAGGACAAAGAACAACATTCAGGACTTGCTAGGTTACCAAGAGTATCCTTCAGACTTTGCAGCCTCCCACGCTATTTTGTGGGCTGAAGAGCAAATCTGATGCCTTATGTGTTCAGATCCATCCTCAGGATTGCTTCAAATTAAAATGTATTATTATTGCTAATATTATCCAAAACAAAAATCCTTCCTCTAGGAAATACCAAGGAGTTTCTTTTTCTTGTAAGGAAATCTGTTGATCACTCTGGTAGAACTGTATTGCTTTGATGCAGTGATTTGACTACAAAAATATTAATATTCCCCACAGTCTTGACTTTGGTGGTCTCAGTCTTCTCTCTGTCCTCATCAAATGTGACAAATTATATTTTGATACCCTTGGTAGCAGTATGTTAATCAAGAATAATGCTGTACCAGAGATTCAAGAAAAATCTTCAGGAAATTATATAGCTGATGTAAATGAGTAAAAAACCTGAGAATGCTGACTGGTGAAAACAGCAGCACATTTTCAGCTGAATGGGATTTAGTTGAAAATCACTGATTTGGATGAGTTCCCTTTCTCTATTGACAGATGTAAGCTTGCTACTGTTCCTTCACAGTAGTAAACACAAATACCAAAAAAGCAAATCCAGAAATGAAAGACATACTTGGCTTCTTAGTTGTCATTCAAACTGTGCCTTTAAAGATGGGCTATTAAACATTAATGGAAAAAAAAAAAAAAAAAGTGCTTTTGTTAAATAAAAAAAGGAAAGCAGGTGCAGCTCTTAACTGTCCATAAAAGGCCAAAGCTAACTCTGCCTTCAACTGGAAGCATTCAGAATGAACTGAGTGATATGCAGAAGAATTTCCATTTGTATCTTAGGAATGCATTAACTGGAAATATTGTGAGCAATTCCTTGACAGTTCATATTCTACTTAGAAAATATGCTAATAATTTGTACAGCCTCCTTAACCTGACTTTTTATAAAATCTTCTTGGATGCCTCAAACAGAAATGCATTCAGGAAACAAATATTTGTTCTGTTGTATTGCTCATTGCTGACTGGTTTACTGTCGTCATCTTATTCATGAGTTTTACGTTGCTGATTTCTATTTTTTTTTTCTTTTTCATCCAAAGTTTTTGAAACATTTCTTTCGGCAAATAAAAATTTTTTTTTTTTTTGCATTTTCTTCTCTGGTATCTCTAGCCATTATGATTTCATTAAGAATAAAATAAAAAGTTAGCCTGCTCCTTGTTTTCATTAACACAGAACACGCAGATATTCACATACATGAGTTTTGCAGGATGTCAACCTCTCTTGAAACCCCTCTCCTAACTTAAAGAAGAGCTCACCTGAAAGTTTGTATCATTCTCCCATTGTAAGAATGGAGAGAGAGCAAGTGCTCAGACTTCATTTGGAGCAAGTCTACCAACACTGACACAAATTAGAAGGCTGTACTGCAGTGTGGTGTAAATTTCATGCTGAATTAACCTGAAAACTATTTCCCAGCAGTGGTATAGCTACTATGGCTTTTGTTCAATTTCAATATCCAACAAAGAAAACAATTTTATTCTATTTGTTCAAATAAATCATTCTCAGGGAAAGGATGCTGCTTTAGTGAACACAATACACAGTCTTTAAAACTGTATCTGTCCTTAAAACTATAATTCATGCTGAACTGTGGTATGACCTTTCTTTGCCATAATTTAAAATGGTTTCAAATATGATTTTGAAGTCCCAGATTGGTTTGATTCTTTAGGTCTTGGCTGGCAAACCCACATGAAGTAGCTACAGTTCCAACCCTTCCTCAGAAATGAATTCCTACCATTTCTCCCCACTGTCCTTTTGTGGGGGCCCTGCAATTATCATTCCCATCATTTTGAAAATATTTCTTCAATTGATTACTGAGAATCTTTCCAGAGTTATCTCCAAGGATTTGTTAATTAAATATATGTTTGCTTTTTAAAAAGTTCTTCTGCTTGCTGTTAAATCAAAGAGTGTTTCTAGAAACATCAGAAACTACCCTATGTTCAATTGCCCCCTGAAATCCATCTTTGTCTGTTTTAATTTAGGTTATCTGTACCCTATGTCCCTAATTCATCTCAGTAAAACAAAAGGAAAACAAAGCCACTACAAATTGCACACATCTGTCCTATTCGTCATTAAAATAAATAAATAAATAAATAAATAAATAATAATAATAATAATAATAATAATAAAATCTTCCTTTTCATGGTCTCCTCACTTAGGCCTACAGAAAGCCTTCCAAAAAGAAGCAGCTGGCTAATGAAACGCAACAGTAGCTCTACATATTGGACTTTTTTAACATTGTCTGCTTAGAGAATATGATGATTTGAGGAAAACACTATTTATGAATTTAAGTGCAAGTTATGGTTGTTTTACCATACTGTTACACTACTAGTATCTTCAGTAAAAGAAGAGTTGGTCAGCTAGTAACTTTGGCTGCTGCACATCTATACTCAATGGAGGGAAAGGTCATGGGTAAAATCTTAATGGACGGCTGCTTTCAGAGAAGTGTAGTGGGACAATGATTGACAAAAGATGTGAAGCACAGACCCATAATTTCTCTGCAGGTGAAAAATCTCAAACAGCAGAAAAGCAACATCTTAATCCTTGTCTTTAAAACCCTAGGAGGCTGTGTGGGTCTCTTGGCATGTAAAGTAGCAGGGGGACAGGAAGAGACTTAAGGCAAGAGGAATAAAACACTTAGTTTAACTGTAGATTCAAGGAAAGTAAAGGAAATCAAGTAAAATGAGAATGGAAGAGTTAAAATTAAAAGGGCAACTAATGGACAGAAGAATCCTATACATCTTAGTCCTGACTGGAGCCTAACTATTTCTTTGGAGCAGTGGGGAAACTGATCCAGAGAAAATGACTTGAATGTGTTCTATTTGAGTTTGTCTTCTCTATCTCTTTTCAGATTCAAGTAAGGAGTCTTTCTCTGCCTATTTCTGTCTGTGTCATCTCATCTCCTGGAAAGTTATAATCTCAGGGTGAAGTGTTGTGTCTCTAATTGAAAGGGTTCTTCAGCTTTTCTGCACAAACCCATGGGCAGCCTGGGATCTTGGCGCTCAGAAATAAATCTCCTTAGTTTCAGATTAGGATTATCCAGAAGTCCTCTGGTTGAATGAGCAATAGGTGACTTTTTAGGGCTGTAAAACAACATGAGGTCATGGATGCCATTTCCCTTTAAAAAAAAATTACAATTATAAAACATTTCTGGGAAACTACATGTGTCTGGTAAACCTCAGAAGGGCTTGCAAACTGTATCTGTGCTCTAAGCGTGTACTGAGAGTTCCCTGACAGGGTCCTGTATCTGAATGCTATTCAAACTCTGCAAGCTTTAATGGTGCTCTGGCTCAGTAAAGTAGGTTCCAAACAGAGGCTGAGTAATGTCTCTTTCTGTCTTGAACTTTCTACCATGGATGTCTGTCTAAGTCTGTAACTGACCCAGTTATAATGTGACTTATATTTGCACTTGGATAGAATCACCCTTTGCTGTTTATTACTGATACTGCCAGATGTCCACTTTCTTATATATTGTCTTTTTTTTTTTTTCTGGAGGCAACTAATGTTCTAATTTTATGTTGAACCACATCATGCTGAGTGTGCTTTGTGTTTTTCAGTAGGGAAATTCCCTTACTTTTCCAGTATCATCAGTCAGAAGTTTATCTCTAATTGAGTATACTGAAAAATGAAAAGTGTTACTATTTAAAAAAAGGCTTGTTGGAAAAAATCAAGATAGTCTAAACTTGAGTTGGATTAGGTCAATCTTATATTTAATGGGAAACTTCCTATGCATGCTTTCACTTACAACCATTTTTACAGAAGTGTGAAACGATTAACTTTGTGAAACAAGGACTGTGTGAGGTTCCATATCGGCAATAATATTTCTTTCAATAAGTTCAAATTTATTTCCATGTTTTATTCCAGGATTCAGTCACCAGCATTTCAAATGTGTTTGATTTGTGTTGATTGTGCCAGGGGATGGACAGTATGTCATCCCTATGTGTCATAAAGGCCTAAAGCTGTATATTTCTATTAAGGTGTTGTGGTTGCGCTGGTAGAAGTTTGTATAGTGGATATTATTCTCTTTCTAGGTTGCCTACTAGCTGGCTTTCTAGTAAAGCCAGAACAAAATTATGACAATTATGAAAACTTCTGAAGATAATGCTGGGAAAGTAACTTAGGACTGAGTTTTTCTAACAACTTACTACCAATTATTCATCATGACTTTTTTTTTTTTTTTAAATGAACAACATATAAAGCTTGATTTTGAAATCCCCTCATGTTTTAAGACAGTTTATCTTTGGTGGAATTCACTCTAATTTACACTAAAGGTCAGAATCAGACCCAGATTCACATCACTTTTTCCCTCACTCAGTAGGGAGCGAAGGGAAGACCTCCCTCCCTTTCATAAGGAAGGTATGAGCAAATCTTCATTCTTCACAGTTTGGAAATGTAAAAGGGATTGATATGACACAGAGAGTTTCAAAGTTTACAAGATAAAGCCAGTATCATCTCTTTTGCCAAAATGCAAGACCAACCATTTCCTGAATTGCAGTTTGTTCAGCTGTGCTCCTTGGACAGAGTAGTTTGAGTGGCCTATTGTAATTTATTGAAATAACTTACAAGACTCCTTGTGCTGTATTTGCTTCCAGCTAGAAGGTAATATTTTGTGGTATCCCTGGACTGAACTCAAAAAGCAGCTCAGTCAGGTTTAAAATAATTGTCAATTGAATGAATGAATTAAAAGAACTTGGACAAAGTCACTGCTGAATTACAATACACCAAAGCGACCTGAGGCTGCTTGCTGATAAAGCATGCACAAATATAACAGAAGGGAAATTTTGGCTTATAGTCAATAACAACACTGCGTGAACTAACATGTATTCTGAAGCAAAATGGAAAAGAAAGGTAGCCTTACCCAAAAGTACATTTCTTCCAAACAAAACCAGGTACAACTTTTCTCCTTGAATGAATCAAGAGAAGCCTAGAAGACCATCCCTTTTGGTTTTCTAGAAAGTGAACATGTCTAGATCAGACTCAGTGGGCTGAGCCAGGTAGTGTCTGGGATGCATGCACTGTGTGGGAAGCCAGCTTCAGATCTCTAGACCTCTGAGAAAATCTGACATACGTAAGTCTACATCCACTGTTTAATGCTTTAAAATATAAATGGTCCCCAGACAGAGTCAGGCAGAAAACCAGTTGTCATTACCACTTTCCATGCAGCCAGGCACAGTAGAGGGCTTTGTATAATACAGTGAATGATCTGGCAGGAGTTATAGATATGACTCCAGCTGTAATGCATCTTGGTCTGTTGAGCTCAGCCAGGCTGAACTTCATCTCTCCCAATCTCCAGTAGCATTTCAGTAAATGGTATTTTTCAATACTTACTGAAACTTTGCCAACTATTCTGATGTAGATTGACTCACATCCCATGTAAAAGGCACGTTGGCTGGACTCACTCTGGATTTCTATGGCATGGAACAGTGCCACTCATTGCTGGGTCTTGACTGTAACTGTTTGTCTGGCCCTACAGGGGAATGTGAAACCCTCTCATACAAATAACCAAGAGATACATTTTAGGGCTTATGTCTCTAAAGTAGGAGCCTTGCTTGGAAATGGAATTAAAGGATGGAGAAAGTCTGGTTTGGACTAGAAGGAAGGAAAAAAATAGAGTTTTTTTTTTTGTTGTTTTTTTTTTTTTTTTTTTTTAACTGTAACTTTTTGGAAGTTCTGAGGTTTTCCATTACAAGGGTGTCTATTTGTATTTAATAAATCTAATTTTAAATATGGAACCCTGTGGATTGATTGATTTTGGTAAAATAATAATGAATGGTAAAGCATGCAACATTCTAATGTTTCATTAGTTATATCTATCACATACAAAGTACAGGCAAGAAGGTTGGAAAGTTGAGTAGTCTCTCTCGCTCTATTTATTTATTTATTTATTTATTTATTTTTCCCCAGAAGCTGTATCTGTCTGTGGTCTGTGTTAGGCAGCATGTGCCAATAACACTGGTTATAGTGGGTGGGTGGTATTTCAATAGAATCGATAATGAAAAGAGAAGGCCTATCTGTGTTCATAATGTGATGCATTTCATTTGTTCTGTTTTACCTATAATCAGCTAAAAGATAGTTCAAATATCTGAAAAAGTTAAAATACATATATACATATATTTTTTTTTTTTCCAGGTGTTGCACTACATTTTCATCCCCCAACTGGTTGTAGTAAAGTTTTTTTCTCCTTTCCTTTCAGTAATATCTGATTACTGCTCTTAGGATCAACTAAGTGAAACGTGTTGTTCTTGATTTCCCAGACATTAGGAAATCCCAGGCGTTCCTCAGACTTGGTTGGAAGTGACTAAAGAATTGTTGGTATTGCCAGGAAATAAGTGTTTGATGTGCTAAATTGGATCTCAAATATTATAAAGAAGGATTAACTAATCTTTTCTGAGTGTATAATATGGCAGTGTTTCTTTTGTCTTAGGGAGAGATTTGTACACCAGTTACTGTTAAGCAGAAATAGTTTTATTTCTGAAGCAATTCTGAAAAGCTATGCCATATTAGTACTGTTTGAGATATATCAGCAATCTAATTATTATAGAATATTTTTGTCACAAGGATAAGCAAAACATCTAGCAAAAGGAGCATTCCTTCATTTTAGCTTTGTTTGTATGTTCAATTTAACACTTGTACAATCAGAATTTGAAATTTTTTGGATGATGTAAAAGATACAGATCACTCTTCATCTTACATTCTGCTCTTAAAAGTCACCTGCTACCTGCAATTTATGTGTTTGTACAAACTTTGGAAGGTTACACCTGAAGTTTCTGTCACATTTTCCACAAAATATCTGTAACCAGTCACAAAAAGAGAGTTGCAATTCCTTCCTATCAAGGACTTTGCTTTTCTTTGTTGCTTTCCACAGTTGAATGTTATAAAGTCACTAAAGTCTTAAAGGTTATGGTTAAGGCTTTGTTTTTGCACACACATATTCATAGAACAAGTAAATCAACATACCACATCAGAAGAACAAATGCTATGCCTTTCATGTTGATGACAGAAATGCCACAATATGGTGTAACACCTAGTTTTGAAAACCAGCCCCTTGATGACAGTAAGAATTCAATGTAGGATCTAGCACAGAAGTTGCATGTTCCTTGGCCTTTTTGTGGTATGTGACAATTATAGAATATGTTGCCAAGGAAGATCCGTGGTGGAATAATCTTCCAAGTTATCTGTTTTGTTTCTGACCTTCAAGCATAATTCTGCGCATGCGTCAGATAAAGACAGTCCCATTTAGGACAATGAAAATACTTGGAGTAGGGCTGGTAATTGAAATCTGCATAGTGTCGTGCAAACCTATTAAGTGTTAATCTGTAACATAACTTGGTGATATTAGCTGATAGATCACACTGCATCTTATCTGAATAATCCACGTAGCTGAGGCAAAAGAAAATGAGGACTATTAAGTAATCATAATACAAATACTGTTGGATGCAGCTCTGTTTAACACAGCTGGGAAATGTTCACAAAGAACAGTATTAGTGCTGCCAAGGGCTGAGTATTCCATTAGTGATAAATCAAGAATGAGTTCTTGTTTTTTAGTTCTTTGTTAAGTCTATTTGACCGTACTGCCTCCAAATGATTGATCATACAAGGAAAATATTGTGAAGGCGTTCAAGTAACAACAGAAATAAGATACTTGCTTTTTGCTTCTTATGAGGAACAAGAGACTGCTATTTGTAAGCACCCCACACAGGCATTTAACTGCTGTCACAATAGGTGTCGTATCAAAACACCTAATTAGACACTAATAAAATAAACAAAAGCTACTCATATAAATCTAATCCTGTCAGAAGCACAATTCTGGAAGTGCCTTCAGAAGATAGTCCCTTGTATCTTCTATTGGATTACTTGCTTGCATACATGTATTTAAACCTGCTGAAAAACTGGAGACAGAATCTGCAGGTCTCACAGCATCTTTGTCACATTTCTTAACTGAAAGAGCCAAGGAAATGCAAAGAGGAACTGCCTTTATTCTGTTAGCTAATCATTTCTCTTTGCATGTCCATACTTGGGAGAAAGGCTCTGGAAAGGCTCTGAATAGTTTTGGGCTTCTTCAGGCAAAAGGTTAGAATTTGGCACTCCTTGTCCAAAAATAAAAATAAAAAATAATAAAAAAAAAAGATTTATTTTGTTTTGAATCTGCTACTGAGTGTACTATTGCTGTTGTTTTTTTTTGTTGTTTTGTTTTGTTTTCTTTCCAATAAAAGTCCAAGGGGTTTTTATTTTTGTGTGGCTCACCAAAAAATGTATTATTTTTTATTTTCTTTACTGAACAGGAACACAAAAGTGGTTCAATTTTAGAAACATTTTGGTCAAAAATAGTTATGTCCCAACCCTTTCTCTCTTCACGGTATGTGAAGTCTGGTCAAAGTATAATATTTTTGCCTACTGTTAGTTAGATTAAATTTCCCAGAGCAGACAGAGTGTTGGAAGCCAGAAAATGAGTATCCTTCTGTTGCTTCATAAACAATATCACACCTAGCTGGGGAAGACAGAGCTTTATAGGAAACTTGCTTTTAATGGTGTGTCCTTATTTCCCCTGCTTTCTTGCTTTCAGTGTTCCTATAACTGAAAAGCTATATGGGCTTTTAGAGCGACCATGTTATAAAACAGATATGTTCATAGTTTGTATGCATAAGAAAATGCGTAAGGAAAACATCAGAAGGGAAGGAGAATTGACATAAGGAAAATAAAAATAAACAAACAAACAATAAAAGGTTTCCCGAGGTTAACATTGGAAAAACAAAACAAAACAAAACAAAAACCACAATCAACAACAAAAACAAAAACAAGCAGCTACGCCTAAAATGGATGTAGAAAGAAAAAAATGTAGGTTTTCCTGTTTAGTGAATGTGAGTCCCCTTGGTATATCTAACTGATGAACTGGGGGGGGGGGGGAGGGGGGATGTTAGCCATTTATTAGATTCATGCATATATATATATGTATGTATGTATGTATGTATGTATACGACAGCAATCCATACAGCCTTCTTTTAGGTATTCTTCGAGAATTTATGACCAAGCCACATTATGAGAGCCTCCCTAATTTCACTAGGGCTAAGGAAAGAATCCAGGACTTGCAAGGCAGGAAGGCACTATAAAGTCTTTCTCCTTTTTCTTTCTGTGCTTCAGAGAACTTCTGAATACAGCGTAAAGGCTATAACTGAGGAGCTTGTCTCCTTAAGCTGGGTAAAATAATCACATGGAGGGACAAGAACTAGGCTCAAGGAGCTGATTCAGTTCATGCAAAAGAGAAGCAAGTGTGGATTTCTACATTCCAGATGAACAGGCTGAACTCAGAGATATTTGATGATGATGATGGCAACTCCACATTGCATAGCAGCTGAGCAAGTTTTCAGTTTCTCAGATTGGGATCAGGTACACACCTTTTCAAGAAGTTAACAATTTGAGATTCGCTAATTCTGTTTCAGAAGACAATTTGGGGTATTAATAAACCTATTTAAGGACATCCAGTAGATTAATAACTCCAGTTTCTAGTGTTGGGATTTGGTTTTAACCATTGTACTTCTCTGTTCAATTCTTGCATGCAGACTATAAAATAAAATACAGAATACATTATGCCTGGTTTCACTTTACTACCTATTGATGATCACCAAGAGGAGGAATGCACATTGTCCTAAAAACTTTAGTTGTTTATTTTGATTGGATCTGGCAGAAAAGCAGGATCAATGGTGCCGATCGCGGCACCTGTTTCAACAACTTGCAAGAAGCAAAATATTTATTTCAAAGCAGTTTTGAACCGATTCACAGCTTGACTTCACTAGAGCTGCTCTAATGAAAATCGATTCCTTGCAATTGTGACCACTTTACAGCATGGGAGAAGATCTGTGAAATTCTAGTGATGCCAGTTCAGTAAGGACAGAGCTTCTCCTGCCATTTTCTGGGAAGGAAGATACTAGGTAGCCCCATTATAGCTCAGACAATCCTGGGATACATTCTCCTAAGCCTGATGTCACATGTTGCTGGGACTAAGCCCAGATTTTCTGCTAGCGTTTCTGTTAACCATGTGTGTTCTGTTCTTCATCGCTTTGCACCACACAGGCACAAGAACATCTTAATTGCTTAAGATAACTCAGCTTAGCTTCTCACTCAGTTGCTGCAGCTGGGCAGCATCACTTTAACCTGTGGGAGGAATGAAACAATTTGCTTCTTGACCTGCTGAGGACGTGCTGAACCGGCATTGTTTTAAGATGCACTCTGCAGTTTCCTCCTGTCCCTCAAACTGCAGTCAACTAGACCCTTTTCACTAGAACTCTGTGACAGATATTGTTTAGTGCAACTCAAGGAGAGCACAGCTGTTCTGCATTTGACTGAAAACTTTTTCCAGCAAGTCACAGAAAGTTTTGTGCTGAACTAAATTCCAGTCTTAATAAACAAGTTAAATAAAACCTCCCAGAAGCTCCTTCCTATCTTGATGCACTCTCACTTGCCTCCAAATATTTTCACTAGTCATGCTCTGCTCAATACAAAACAATAACAAAATTGTGTTCTTGTTTATTAGGGCTGCCGGTACTTGAAAAGACAGCTGTCTTTGAAAGCTATGATCTTTGAGATAGTGGCACCTGAAAAAAACAATGCTATTTGTATAGTTATTGCTTATTGAGAGTTTTGACACATGACAAATTTATTGTTGGGAAACATTACCATGGGTCAACTGTTCTGCTTGTTTGCAGTCTTATTCCACAGTAAATGTGAAAGACTTTACCCATCAGTACAAGAGAAATGAATAACTGCACGTTTATCCTTTAGTGTCACATGAGGAACACATGTGGAGAGTGTTGAAATGCTTTATCTGCTCTGGGGTATCTTATTTGTGTTTCAAAGCACTGAGATAGGAAGTCTTCCAAAATTCTGGCCAATAACCTTTTATTTTTGAACACTGCAGAAGAATAATTGCACAGCAAAGATTCTGGCTTTGGGCTTCATTTATTTATGTAAGCTCATTTAGAATTTTTCCTTCCTTCTCAAACCAACTTGCCACTATCTCTGTGTCAGAGATGGTAACCTCAATAACCCCTGCTTAATTCAATGAGATATTTCCTTGAAAAGGAAACATTTATTTTCTAGACTTGATACACACTGGGATGACCACCCAGTAGGAAATTCCAGCATTTCATTCCTTGATTTCAGTTCCTATCAGATTGACTAAGTACCTGAAATATAATCATTCTTGCAGCTTTCCTGGTATGCAGAAATAACCACATCTTGTCATGCTCATTTTTGTTGTTGTTGTTGTTGTTGTTTTTAAGTTCAAATGACGTATTTTAATATTGAAGAATGAAACTGTTTTGATTTGGTTTGTTGAACTGACAAGAAGAATTTCTTTTTATTTTCACACCGAACTGTGTTTCCCTAGAACTGGAAAGTATCTTCAGGGTACACAAATTACCTCTGGAGAATGGGTTTTCTTCCCAGATGAAGCTTCCCATTAATCCACTAAATCAAATGGTTACACTATATTCAAGGACTTGATAAAACGCATATTTCATTCGTGTATATTAGGTATCTGAGCTTGAACTCAATAAAAAATATGTCATGATATACTGACGTTAGGCCTTAGATTTTTAACATTATCTTCTTATTTTGTTTCTTGTTTTTTGTTTTGTTTTGTTTTGTTTTTTTTTCATTTTGTTTTATTTTAAATATTTTCTTGTTTGTAAATTCCAAAATATTTCCAGAGGGGCTTGCTCCTTCCTTCCTGCTTGCCTGCCTTCTTCCTTCCTGTCTTCCTTTCCCCCTCTCTCTCTCCCCCCCCCTTCCCCCCCCCCCCCCCATTTTTTTTAACTGAAGTATTGTTGGTGAATATAACTGTTTGGTTGCCTTTGTTGCCCACCAGATGTTTCAGCTGTTAAATTTCTCACTGAATCTGGCATTCTGTAACAATACATCATGAGAATTGTTTTAATGCATTTTTGCACTGCAAAAATGGCATTGTCTGCCATGACCTATCTAAGATATCTGGTTCCTTCAGTACCACGACATACTTCAGTCTTAGTGCACTTCAATGTATAACTGCTTTCAATGCTATAGCCTGTTAACACGGGGATAATGGTGGAAGAAATAGCATGGAGTCTTCCTCCAATTTTGTCTCTCTTTTGCCACATGCCTCCATAGGCCTGTGTCTAGATCGTCCATAGACTTATGCCACAGCATCCAGAGGTTAATTTACTGGTCTACTACACTGCTTTTCTTTCTGCAGTCATGATGGTTGCATATAACATGACACTCAAAATTAGTAAAATATTGCCTGTTGTCAAGACTTACAATCACAATATTAATGTGCAACACTGCAGTAACCATTAGATTTATTAGATTCTGCCATGCACATTTGTAATATGGTAACACACAAGCATATTTGGAATTCAGAAACCACACAGATGCAGAACATTTTACAACATGTATATGAGGCAGTTTAGAATTACTGCAAAAATGTTCCAGCATGTGGGAGAAAGACAGATTGTCTAATTTTGAACAGCACCTATGAATAAAGTCATACAGAACTTGGTTACATGGACTAAAGAAAATCTTAGCAATGGTCTCCCAAGGACTAGTCACAACTGAAATGTAATTAAATCTGACCAACAGAGGCTTCTATGTGTATTAGAGATTCAGGCAAGTAATGTCCACCATATTAAGAGTTAGTTCTATGATAAAATTAAGTTGTTTTTTCATTCATTCATTTTTTTTATTTATTTTTTTTTAAAGACTGTCAGCTGTGTGACATGTTGAAGAATCATTATTTTACTACAAAGTAATCCAAAGGGAAGACTTCTCTGCAGAACATACAGCTCAAGATATGGAGGTCAAATGGATAAACCATTTTTAACAATATTTCCTTGGCAACCAATATCATATCAAGTTATTTACCTATGCTTCTTTATTCGATTAAAAGGACCTACTGGATATTTGTGTTGTCACTGTCATATATCCTGATCTCATATCTTAACTACATACTGCTGAAAGAAAGCATATAGCAATGAGCAGTTGGAGAAACTGCCTGGTAAGCAAACTGTAAAACACAAACAAAACATTATCCAAGTATTGAAGCCAAAGAAGAAGTTAAAGAAAAGCCAGATCTCAATTCAGCTGTCGCTAGAGGAGGAAATGCTCTTTCAGATTGCTGCTTTAGCAATCAGATGGTGAGTTTAGATGGGCTTTGTTTTTCTTATTATTAAATCAGGAACCTAAAAATATCAGGCCACCATCACAAATAGAGCTGGGCAGGCTATTTTTAAGGAAAATTTATTTAACAAAACCTTTGTACAGTGTGAGTGACCCTTTAAGTCCAGTTATTACCCTGTTGCCTTTGGCAGGATCCCAGTAAGGGAAGGAGGACTAAGGAGGTGATGTCTGGAGCTCTCGGAAGTATTCTTCCAGATTTAGTGATTAGAAGCAGAGGAAGAGCTGAAAAGGGCTATTTTAGAGCTTAGTCAGGGCAACCTGAGACTGAGAAAAAAAAAATAAAATGAAGAAAAACCTGATGGAAATAGCAGTGCAAGGGATCTCTGAGATAGACAAATGTGTTACAGAAATGAGGCATTGCAGAAAACTTGCTAAAAGTGTGATGAGTAGCAGAGGAGGTGAAATCTGAGGAACTGAAAAGATGATAGGCAATTTTTTCAATGGATGACATGTAAAATGGACAACTGGCATAAAAGGCTGGAAGGCTGCAAGAGCCCAACAAGCCTTTCCCAGGGGAAGGCACCACAGGTTGGCATGGCTCTGTGCTCTTACACTTGGTTCATGTGCAGCAAGGACCGCGATCATCCAGGCCCTTCGCCTCTTGCCTTGCCAGATGAACTGTGCCTGGTGCCAGGCCTCCTTTCAAAAGGCTCCCTCAATTTATAGCAGATAAGCTGGACAAGGGCCGTGTTTGCAGGCTGCCTAGCCAGACAGCTGGCCTGCACACGCAGACCATAACCACAGTCAGGGCAGAGCACAGCCTGACCAGCAAGCCCACCAGTGGGGCCAGGGGTTTGTGTGCCCATCCCAAGATGACAGCTGCTGCACAGGCAGGCCTTGGGAGGCCGCACTAGCTGAAGTCCCTAGCAACACATCCCAGTTGTTGTCCTTTGCCTTGCAACAATGTCTACACATTCTAATTTTCTTGATTTTATTATTATTTTCAGTTGTATGACATTTGAAATAGCCTTGGGAGTCATATGCTGATGTGTCATACTGTCCCTTGAAAGATTGCTGTTTGTGATTGTGTGTGTTGTACCTGCCTTCATACAGGCACTGTGTCTGCTCCATGGCAGTGTGGCAGGTACATTGACAGTACTTAGATGTTGAATGCTTCTTGTGAATATAGGTGAAAAATGGGGATCACTTGATTATCTCATCTGCTCTTGTATGTAAAATAGCCCATGGCATTTCACACAGGCATTTTTCACGGAAGAAACCAAAAATATTAACTGCTCCATAAAACTATACATAGAAAATGAATATTTCTCAGCTTGGTAACTGGGAAGGTGGCTACTTGATTTTCCTGAAGCACACACTGAGAGCTTATGCCACATTTTATACTACACCTTGAGAACACATAGACTGCTTTAAAATAAAAAAAACCAGGCTCCTTGTGAGAATTTGGAGGAAAATTAATGAGTTCTTTGAATTCTGGGGTCACAAAAGAAGTCCATCTGAAAGAGATTATCAGTGGGAAGTATGTGTCTTTAATTTCTGTAGTGTTAGTTTATATGTCTCCAGAAAAATTGCACTTCTTTTGCCCAAAGGAGAGAGGGAGGGAAAAACAAGGTCATCATGAAATTTAAAAAGCTGCCTCAGAAAAGATACTAGTTCTAGTTCTGAAGAACAGTAGAGTTGTCATAATGCTGCAACATTCTTATTAAATTTGAATGTGATGATATTTTAGACTGTAGACAGATCAGTTTGCAAGTTGTTGGGACCTGCATTTGAACCTCCTCCGGAATGATTTGATCACAGGAGAAAAATGGTATCTGGAGGTGTGAAATGAACACACACGTTCTTTAACCACTTCAGTGCAAGCCACAGAATCTGAGCTGATGTTAGCAGAGAAGAGCAGCCTAAGCAGAGCTGTCTAAGTTCACAGAGAAGAGTGCTTACTAATCCTGCTCTGCTGAGAGGGTGACAACCTCTGTTAGCAAAATAAGATAGGCAGCTGGAGGGGCACCTACATTTGTCAGAAATAGTCTGATATTCAACCATCTAAGCGTAACTCTAGGGTGCTGTGTACTGTTGTAGCACCTGAAAATCTTTTTACATATTTTTTCATATACTCTGAACAGACATTTGAATTCATTCTTTTTTATAAAGGAATGCAGTCTATGGTTTCTGAGATTTCCACACAGATCCCTCAAACCTGAAATAACAAAGGATTCCAAAGCCTATTCTGTTTGGGAACTTTATGTTTTAATCTGTAATCTGAATTGTAAGGCTGGCTCCTTGTTTAGTTAAAGTTCATTGTGGATACTCCCAAACAGTAGTGGGGAAAACACTTGTAAGTTAGAATTTGGAAGTTTCTATTACAACATTGGAGTTGCTGTCCTGTTTACAGTCCTTCAGCATTTTTATCTTAGAAACACCTTGGGCAGCTATGCCCATTACATAGCCAGGGTACTGCTGATCCAGAGCCGAACATCATGAGACTGTTGCTGACCTCTTTCCCTCCTTACAGTGTGGGGCTGACTTTTCATAATGGGCTTCCCCACAGGGTATTGTTACAGCACTCTTTTGAATCACTGCCCCATGATTCTGCAGTTGTGGGAGTGACAGTCTTAGATATGGCCCTAGAAATCCCAGTGCTTTGTTACTACATTTGCCGTCTTCCACTGTCTTCACTTTCAAGCTGAAAGCAAAATATCTCCCCTTGCTGTAATCCAGTGCCAGTCCTGAAGGACCTCAGAACTTCTCACCTACTGGCTTCTTTGCAGTATATGAATGCAAGGCATACTGAACATGTATTTTCTATGTAAGAACATTATTTCAGATGACTGTTTGGCAAAGAAAATGTTTCAGGATAGGAAAAAACAGACTAGCTTGCAAATGCTGCCAAAAGCACCGAATCTTTTTTGAGGGCAGACACTTTGGATGCTTCAGCTGGCAGAAAACCACTGAGGGATATTTTTCAAAATATAAAGTACTGTCCTTTTGAAACTGCCCAGTTCTTTAGAAGAATGTAAAGTGTATTCACAGGATACTGGAACCCAGCCACCTGACACTGCTAGAGTAGGAACAGTTCTTGCAAATCAGAATTGGACTTTATTTTAATAGTACTAATAAAATGGACTGAAGGAAACTCTTGCATTTGAGTAGGAGTTTATTTTTAGGTAACTCAGTGGCTAAAAATAGAATTTCTATACATAGGAACCACATTTTGCCTCTGGTGTGGGTGTTTCTGTCTCACTGGACTTGGATGTGACTACTGGTGACAGATGAATTGTCAGTTCTGCGCTCATGGGAAGCCACACTTGCATCGCTTTGGAAGCTTAGCAATGAGCTGGTGGAATGCCGAACCCCCTCTGAGACATAAACTCAGAGAAAATAAGTATTTATCCATGCGTGGTATGGGCACCAAATCTGTAGGCATTCTCTGAATTGTGTTTAGAATGTGGTGCCCTTGCTGACTGCCACCTCTTAGGGCTTTTAGAAGCGTTCCTTAATGAATTATATAAAAGTCTGAAAGTCTGCCCTTCCCCCCTCCTCCTCCCCCCGTTTTTTTTTTCCATATTTTTGTTTATGTCTTTCCTTTCCTTGCACCTCTCTGTGAGAAAAGTTCAAACGGACTTGGGGAGAGGAACAGCAATGCGGGCCATTGGGCTGGTGAACCAGAACAGTAAGGATCATATTAGGTATTGTCTGCCTGGTTCTGTTGAGCTGACCTATAAATTATCATTACACAACTTTGTAACATGAGCTATAAAAATAAGTATTGAGAAATGAATAGGTCAGAGAACGAGAATGAGTTCATTCTGTTGTGATTTCAAAACCACAATAGTTTTCCCCTTTCCTCTTTTCCCCCAGAAGCAGAAATGAAATTACATCATTTTACCTAGGTTTATCTATCAGATTTTCCATAATTCAGCTGTAGATTTGAGAGATCAAGCAGTTCAAGAGCAACTTATTTCTCTTTATTTTCAACTGCTTTTATTGCTTTTCTATTTTATTGAAATACAGCCATTCACTATATTGGATTCTAGCTATGTTTCTTCATTGTAATGAAAGGTCTTTTTTTTTTTTTTTTTTTTTTTTTGCGTGTACCTTTGAAAGAGACTACACTGAGAGATTTCTGGACTGTAGTCTAACCACACAGAAAATACTGTATGTATATATTTACATCAGTACTGCTATATTGTTGTCAACAGCTTTTCACAGTCTATAAGGACTTACTACTCAGAAAGTGATTTTATTTCTGTAACTCAGTTTTAAAGAGTTAACAGCTAAGGGAGCTAATAAATCAAAAATTCATGCATAAAGCTATAGTGCATAAGAAGATTAAAACAATAAAATTTTACTAATTTAATAAATGGAAAAAAACAACCAACCAAACTAGAGCTTAGGGATATGGTTTAGTGGAGGGCTGTTAGCGTTAGGTTGGAGGTTGGACTCGATGACCTTGAGGTCTCTTCCAACCTAGAAAATTCTGTGATTCTGTGATTCTGTGAAACAAAAACCACAAAGATTCTTAAATCTTAAATGTTGGGATCCATAAGACTGTAAATAGCTTATTCTAGAAACAAAAATATGCGAATATAGTCCTTCAACACATTCAGAGCACTGAAAATATGTTCTATGCAAATCTGTGTACCTTTTGAAAATGAACAATACGACAACAGAAAACATACTTCTTCATATTCAGACATAGCAAGCATTTGCAGAAAGAGGCAGACAGTGTGATCAGAGAGGCTTGCGCTAACCCCTTCCATCCTCCTGGCATGGTGCAGCTCAAGCAGTGCAGCTCTTGGAGCAGTGCAGACCAGCACTGCTTAGTCTGCATGGGTGCAGCTGTAGTTATTCTGCTTGTGAAGCCTATGGCACTAGCTGCGAAATTGAAGCGCACAGTTTAGGTAGATAAGCAATAGGAGATCAAAGGCCTTATTCTGGAATATTTACAATTTCAAGAGACCAGCTCAGAGGGGGAGGAAGAGGTGCCACTGCCTATAAAGGGGTTCTGAATTAGAAGGAAGCTAGAATATTGATCCCATGGCTTAAAAGCACCTGGAATCTGCTGAAATGGTAGCTTCCTCACAGTAGAAAATACTAGCTATCAATTCTAATATTGAAGTGTTCCTTTATGCCCAGTCCTGCTGTGTATTCAGTGACTTTTTTCAAATACTGGTTACCACCAGGAAATGTGAATATCATTACCAAAACACTGCATCTCCCTGGGCAGCTCCTAGGACTTCTTCATTATAACGAGTCATAGTCTAGTCTTGAATTGCCTGCTTCTGTTCTTGGAAAGAGTTTCATAAAACCAGATGCATGTCAGAAACCTGCATAAGTGGAAACTCATTGAGGTTCATGACTGCTACAGTGAATGCCATGCCAGCTAAGCTATCCTTTGGCTTATTCTCTATAGCCCCATAATTCCTGCCTGCTCCACTTTGGGGACCCAGGCTTGAATGGCCCTGCCTGGGTCAGATGTTTCAGATCAGGCCCACTCCTGTCAGCCATGGAGCTGTAGCTCAGATCCAGAGTGGAGTCACATTTCTTTCCCTGGTGGCCCTGGGCAGAGAGCTGGCTTGTCCCCTGCTTGTGTCAGCCCCAGCCAGCAGAGAGGCCACCTGGGCATCCAGGGCAGCTGGGGCTCAAGAGGGAGTTCAAGCCTGCATCTGACGTGGCAATGTTCTTGGCTGCCCAGGCTTCCACAGAAGGGGAGGGTTTCATTCCCCTCGACTGTGCTGGGGCCAGGCAACTCAGCGACACTTATGTGCTTTGTATCTAATAGACAATGAGAGTTGGGCTCCTCCAGACTGTGATTACAGGAATAAATGTCTAATGCTTTTGCTCTGAGTCATCCTCAAGAGCAGCCTATCAGTCTCCAGTGACTATTTTTGGAGCCTGGCAATACACATATCCCCAAAAAATCTCTTTGCTGAGTGACTAAAGGAGACAGGTTCCTAACTGGCACTCTGAATCATCTTGCTGTGGCCAAGCATCTAACTATTTAGCTGTTGAAACATCTGAGCTGGATATGTCTTCAGCCAGTCTCTGATAAAATCAGGAATCAAACCCAGGAATCCTGGTTCACAGATTTTATTTTATTTTTTTCCTGTAACCATTATAAAACACATTGTACTTTTCTACCTCTAGGTATTTTCCATTATTTCAACTTCCTTCTGCAACTCAGACCTAAAGCTGCTTGCAAAATTCTACTTTCAGACACACACGGGAAATTCTGACATAGAGAACCAGAGGGTTTATCAGTTCATTTTTTTCTTTTAATTTCTTAAGGTATAAATTTTAATGAGCTAAAAAGAGATAATATAACCTTTGATTTGGTGTTTTTATGTGTGTAATCTATCCACTTGCTGCAGCTCTCTGAGAATTTTATTACCAAATTAGATGCAGATTATTGTAAGGCATCTTGAATGCTCACATCCCTAAGCAGTTATATAATTGCTTTGGTCAATGTGTTTTTGTTTGTTTGTTTTTAAGATTCAACTATAAAAAGCACATTTGTTACAACTGAAGATTTGGATTCAGTGAAAGACTGTTCTCCATAAATGATACTCCAACACCTTGAATCACATCAGGGGCAGCACATGTGCTATGCTGGGATCAGTGCTAGGACCTCTGTCTTCAGTTTATTGCCTGAAGACTTCAAGTGCAAAAGAAGCACACTTGAATATTTGTAACTCTTACATGATGTAGCACCTTCTAATTTCCCCTGTCACTTTTTACAATTTCTCTCTCTGTGTTCAGCCCTTCTATGGCAATCAGTGTTTCCAGATCCTTCCTAGTCTTCACTAAACTGAGGAATGGTGGTTTGCTCTGAAATGTTAGCTCTCCAAACAAGAATGACAGGAGTAATCCTTCGGGGTGCTTGTATTTTTAATTCACTTATTTTTCCCAAGCGTTGTCTTCTTTTGACAAGGCACATGGTTGCAGCCTAGAGAGCTTTGGGATCATTGCCTATCATTTTCTCTTGGGAATACTTGTTGTGAACCTACTGGCTTTATCTTTCACTGCCTGGTTTGGTCCCTCAGCTTTTTCAAGGGGTACACAGTGATTCTTAACCTCAGTGATAAACCAGATGAAGTGGCTCAGATGCCACAAGTAGTAGCTTGCAGCCCATTTTCTCCTTGTGGAATATGCTCTCATCATTTCTGACAGGTAACGATCCTGTTTTCTCTAGCTATCCAGACTTCCTGTCCCTGCTAGTGTTTATGAACATTTTATATTTCTGGATGTTTGTCAGTTTAACCACCACCTTTTGTTATAAATGGTATTACTCATTATGGAATTGAATATATATATATTTATTTATGGATATGTCTTACACATATTGCTAGTAATGGGCTACAGTAAGGTCAAGATAAGAGAGGGTCCATCTAAAGCAAACCTCTTGTCCTGGTATTGCTCCTTCTGTCAGAAAAAAAAAAAAAAAAAAAAAAAAAAAGAAAAAAGGACTAAAAAGCACCTGTTGTGCAGATGCTTTTGTGTGTTAATACACTGAACAATAAAGCAGTTTGTTCCTTTTCCATTCCTTATGGTATGTATATTGCAAGCTTCTGTCTGATGTAATCTGCCTATTTAACTTGTGGTTTCCTGGTCAGTTTTTAGAATTGTTTTGTGTTTTCTTATGAATTCCAGAGGGCTAGTTCCCTGTGAATTCATATGTGTCTGGCTCACACAAGAAATAGACGGCTAGGTCTATGGAAAGTCTCACTATACACTCCTCTTATTCCTCAGTGTCTGAGGCTCTTGCTCCAGGATAAAAAGGCAATGGATGGGGCAAATCCAAATGGAGAAAAACAGTATGGTACATGCTCTGGCAGGGCATGACAAGTGCTACATGTAATCTTAAAAAAATAAACAAATAAAAATCAAAATATCAAAATTCTATTTTCCAATGACACTGTGCAGTTCCTGCTTTGGTAGACTGAACTTTTGACAAGGCCTTCTTTGAATATTTAGAAAGAAAATTGTCAGCTATCTGACAGAAATCCTAGATAGGATGCAACTTGTTTTATCCAGTAAAAATCCTATATAGGATGCAAAGTTATTTTTGGAGGACATGAACTTAGTAAATAAATTTGCAAGTATGAAACAACGTTTTAGGAAAAGGTAGAAGGCATTTAGTTCACTCTTATGACACATGCCTTCATTTAAACTGTTGTTTGCAACATCTAGCATGAATTTGAATGTGATTGAAGCCTGTGGACTGAGAGTTTTAGTCACAGTTTGTTATATATAATTGGAGAGCTTGCATGAGAAAAGATTATTGTCACAACTATGCTTCAACTAAAAAAAAGCCTTCCAGAGATCTGAATTTTTGCTGTCTTCCATACATATGACATATTGGGTACATATCTATACTAAAAGCTTACAGATTTGCTGAGAAAATGTCTGTACATGGAAGTGGATTAAAACACTAGCAAAAAGAATAGTAGCTGGACCTATGGAGAACAGAATGTACATCCTTACAGGAGTTATGGCCTGTTTGTTTCTCAGGACCTGAGTATCCAAGGTCTGTGCTTAGGTACATGCTCAACAATGTGAAAACTTCCCTTTTAATAGGTTAAACATTTCTGTGGTTTAGATTCAACTTCTAGTGAAACTGATGTTAAATAAATATGATCCATAGTTGCATGTAGTTACATCAAGGGGAAAAAATAAAGGAGTTATTGAAGCCCACTCTTACTAATTGGCTCACTTTCCCATTGTCAGGGACCTGTTTGCAGTAGAACAGTGCAAGTTTGTCATTCATTCACCAGTATCCTCTCATATTTCATCCCATGCATGAAGTGCTGTCCACCTTCATTGCTGAGGATCATTTAATAACACATTCCTGCATACCAAAACAGAGAGGGTACATTTCCTATTCACACCACACTTGTTTCATTGTGGTGGCAACTTTTTCTCAAGGCAAAGGGAAACCAGCCAGTTACATACCTTCCTGTAATTATTCCAGTGATGTGTTTGCAGAAAGCCAGCCAAATACACAGCCTCTAAAAGGTGTCCTAGTGCAGATCCAGAACACTGCTAAATGAGTGTATGTTCATTAATACTCTAAATGAGTATGTTAGAACGAGCCCTTCTGCATTTTATATTCATACCTGTACTATTTTTCTTGCAGTCTATGAATGCGATTAGAAAATTAAGTAATATCTGTGCTGAGCTGAATAATGTGTGCATTTTAATAAATCCTGGAGCTTTCCTGTTTTCTGTCAGGGCACTCTGCAGAGTACTGGTGTACTCAAGGGGACCAGAGCAGTCTGCTAGAACAGCCCTTGATGGAACAGCCAACAAAGGGCTGCAAAGTGCACAGTGCCCCTGTTGGGGGGGTGGTGGTGGTGAATCTAAATTGCTTTGAATGCTAAAGTACTGAAACTAATACTTGACTTAAAGCGTGTGAATGCCTTGCTGATTGGCGAGATCATGGACGTGACAGAAATTAAGCGCATACTTAAGTGCTTTGGCAGGCTGGTCTTTTATTGAGTTAGGCTATTCTGATGGAGATGGTGAATGGTTGAATGTGTAACTTGACAGTTCCTGCACTTCCAATGTTTTAAGCTTTTTACCATAAGCTCAGAGGTTTAGATGCTGAAAACAGTCTAAATAGCATAAGCACTTGTGAAAACGTATACCAAAGCTCCAAGGACAAAAATGTCGCATCTATGAGCAAAAATGTAAGCTCAGCAGTCTTTAGCTAAGAACCAAGAGGAATGGCTGACTACTTCAGTGGTAGTAAATGCTTTATTTACCACTGTCTTCAGATGCACGTTGGATCTTGATAGTGCTTGTAAAAAGCAGGCACTTTTATTTTGTATTTGCAATAATATCTTTCATGCTTGACTTCTGGCACTAAAGTCTAAAAAAATAGGTTGCTGAAGAAAGCATATTAACTTGAATGATTATTTGGTTAATTGATTGAAATTCATCTACATTTAATACCATCCCATTCTTCCAGGAAGCATAAATATCTCTAATTGGGTTTAGATGCACCAGTTTGGTACAACCTTCCTTTGGGGTGAATAGATAGTATAGGCAATGTATTTAGAAGTAAGTTTGTATGCTCTTCAATTTGAAATGATGATCCCTGTCTTTTTTCCAGTCTTTTCTTTTTTCCTTCTTTCTTTGTATTCACTACATTATGCATAATCCTTTCTAAATCAAGATATCGTGTATAACCACACCGTAAAATCTGGGCTTTCTTTTGAAGCATGCACTTTCAACTTCTTCTACTAACATGGGTATTTTTGAACTCAAATTGCAAACACATATGTGATCTTTTCACTGTGTATTGATCACCTTTTCCTTCCTTACTCCTATTCTTTTTACCAAGTCTAAGTGAGTAAAAATAACAGGCTCATAAGTCAGCTTTTATCTCTCTAATCACTGGACTCATCAGGTAAAATATGAGGAAGGTCTGGGCGAAAAGTAAAGTATTTCTTCAGTTAATTACAGAAGTACTTTCTATAATTAATAGAAATTATTACTTAAACAACTCTGAGAAAAGGAAGCAAAGACAATTTCTTGGCCATAAATATTAGAGCTCTGCCAATGTATTTAAGGAGGTCAAATGACCTGACAACATGCCTGAACCCTCATCTGGTAAAATAATAAAGAGGCTTAAGAATTCCTATATAGCCTTCCAATTTAACTGTGCTAAGGGATTTCTTAAAAAGAAATGTGGTATGGGAGGAAAAACAAAGTAGAAATCTAAAAAGAAAACAGTGAAATAATTTTCTTTGTGTCTTCTAAAAAGAACAGCTGTAATATATTACTGCTTATTGTCCTCAACTATATTTCTTCTTGGCATAGATAAGTTTCTGCCCAGCTAATTAAAGAGATTTTCAATCTTTGGCTTTTCCTTGCTACAGTTCTTATATGATCATGTTTTCTCTCAGTTACTTATGGACAGGGGCATGCTGGGAAGTACTATCATACTATATAAGCAATTGATTTAAAAAAAGCATCCCATTTAGTTTTGAAAATACCCCTCAAATATACTGGTAGCATTTTGCAGACCTTCACAACAGGCCTAATCAGGTGAAGTCAGTGCAAGTCTTTCCACTGACATCAATGGGCAGTGGATCAGGGCTCATTTATGTGCTGCTTCTAGCTGTACTTTCCCCATTCTTTAACTCTGCTCTGTTTTCCTGCTGAGATTTATTGAACCTGATAGAGATAATTCTTGCTTTTTTTTTTTTTTTTTTTTTTTTTTAATTCTACACAGGTGATAAATGTTTTGTTTATAAAGCATCTTCTAGACCAGCAAGTTTTACCAGCTGTTTAACAACCCAGTAGAAGGAACTGTATTTGTGCTGAGAGGACACAGATGGATGGAGCAGCTATGCTGGAGCAGTTTCGGGCAAAGACCACCAAAGCACAGAGGCTTCTAATGTAAAAGCTACCCCATGACTTCAAAGCTCCAGTTTCAACTCCTGTGTGCAGAAGACTGCTGTGTGCCCTTACACATCTTCAGGGCGCCTACCACCTTGGACTTAACAGCAACACTAACGCGTACTGTTTGATTTGGTCAATTTATTTTTGCCAAATTGGTCCCCTGAACAAACCCAAAAAAAGGAGTGAAAAAGTGTTTTTCTTATAGATTTTTAGTTCATAAGATATAATTAAATCTGTGTTATCTTAGTGTAAGTGAGTCCATATGTCTTTGTAGAATCAAATTGGCCTGCAGCTGGCCAAAGCTACTCATCCTAATTGTCTGTTCTGGAATAATTCTGGATTTAGGTTTGGAAGAGCCCAGTGACTAACAGATACTTGAAGGGGAGGTTGTTGGTGGTGTTCCTCTGGAAGTCAAGTCATTTACAGAATGATGAGAGAGGTGGTGGGGCAAAAAAAAAAAAAAAAAAAAAAAAAAAGAAGCATGGAAAGCAAGGTACAGGACAGTTCTTTGCACAGGGTCATTAGACTGGCACCTGGAGTGGGTTAACCTCCTATCTTAAACTTGCCAACACCTCAGTAATTCAGCAATCAGAAAAAAAAAAGAACACCAGGAGTGACAGAGGGAGGTACTGAGAGAGACTTGCTGCTTCTCCCCATGTAATAGTGATAGGACAGCAGTGAGCAAGGGTCAGTATGGGTCACTTGGTCTTCCTGTAAACAACAGCAACCTTTTTCACAGTGAAGTGCATCACATTTTCGTTGTCTCTATAAAAAGAACAAAATACCTCCCCCATCAATTCCCCATCAGAGTACAGTAATGAAACACCCAGCTGCAGATGCAGCAAAATTCATTCCAGTTCTGCTCAGTTATTGTCTGTCTCATCTTTAGCAGATGGCTGGACGATGATGTCTGCAGTAATAAAAATATTAAAAACAAAAACTGCCAGCTGAATTGGAAAACTGACTAATTTCTATTTTTATAATGTGGTAAATGAAGCCATTATTTCTGGAGCCAGTAATGGTCATATTCAGCAACAGCCATGTGAGAACATTTCGTGACGAGAAGAAGCTCTACTGGACGGCTCCATCTCCAGTCTTCTGGAAAGAGAGGGCACCTCACAGCATAACCAGAGCAGGCAGGAAAAATCTGGCCAAAGACAGCCCTGTACTGCTTCCATATGTCACTTGAAAGAACACTGGTAGCTGTAACAGTGGTAGTAGCAAGAGACATTCTTCCTCACTGAGGCAGAATATTTGAGGCTTGCTTCATTACTGCTTGCACAAGGCACACACATTGCATAGTCAAGCATTGCCTGGCACTACCACTTTTGCAGCAAGACGTCTTTGGAGCAATTCCTACCATTGCCATGCCTTGGCCTTCAGCTGCACTCTGGGTTCTCCTCTTGTGCCTTGACATATGCAGATTTTCTTGCTGTGGGACATGGAGACATAATGTCAAATGTAAGCACAATTTTTTACAGTTGAACTGTAAAGCAAAATTGCTCAGCTATAGCCTTTTCTATCAAATGTCCTATGTTCTGGTTTACATAAAAATAGAGTATGACTAAAAGTTATGAACAGATGATGCTGCATGAATGCTCACTGGGTAATGATCTTGGTTATGTTTATACAGGATAGATTTCTAAACAACAGAAGACCATTTGGCACTAATTCATGCACTCATATTATTTCCTCCAGGAGAGTGACATTCTATCACTCTGTCATTGAGGTGCATTGTCTGGATCGTATTGGCAATTTCTGTGAAATTTTAACTTAGTGAAAACAGGCTGGTGTTATTCAGAGCTGTGGGCTAGTAACCCAGTTTTTGAAGTACAGGAAAGGATCCTTCTCAAACTCAGACCCCATGAAGGCATCTTGGCTGTCACAGATAATCCCTTTGTCAATATAGTGATATTCAGAGTATCCAAACAGCTTATTGGTTCTGTTACACATATTGTTGCTTTAATGTTCATAGTTAAAAGGCAATTTAAAGATTATCCTGAGATTTGGGTGTTTGCTTTTTCTATGAAAGAAGTTCACTGGGTTATGAAAACAGCAGTTCTGTTTGCTTTATGGAAAATGCTTCATTTGCTGCACCTGTTATCTCATATCTAACATTTAGTGTTAATTGTCATTACCTGTTATTAAAGAGAACAACCTCTGGTCTTGTTCCATCTTTCCTTGCGAAAGTTCCATTCAGCAAGGGGACAGGAATAAATGAAGAACTATGTTATGTTGTCATGTTGCAGTATGTTAGACTTATCATTTGTCATGCACTAATTAATGCTGGTTTATTTCAGATTCTATGGCTTCTAAATTATTGTATTTTTTTGAAGGAAGAAAAACGCACAAAGCAATTTGTATGTTTTCAATTTATTTCCTTAAAAAGGAAAAAAAAAAAAAAAGTATTGCTTTCCTGGGGGGTTGGGTGTAAATGGATTTTTAGTTTGTTTGTTTTTCTGAAACTGCATTTTTTTCTTCATTCATTTGTGCTCAGATATATGTTCCAAGTAAGTTTGTCCCCTCATCATCCTTCACAACCTGGGAACTACAGTAGCACCTTTCCTTTTCAGTGAAAGATGGGGATGGCTCAAAACTCTGAAATCTAGGGCATATCAGTCATTCTTTATCTTATTTCGCCATCTACAAACCCAAACCAAAATGTTACCTGCCTACCTTATAACAGGGTGAGACTTAGTCTGTGAGCGTTTCAGAACTGCCACTGAAAAGCTTGAGGGAAGTGAAAATGTTGGCCTTGCCATTATCTCTAAGAGAAATAAAAATTCTCTGTGTGTGGTTTTGTTCAGTAAGCATTATTTTTAAATCTGAAATTACTTTAGATATTGAAAATGTGCTTGCACCCTTGCTTTACTACAGAGTAATAAAATTTTAAAATGAAATACTGTCTCTATCTGACTCTAGCAATTTGTCACAGTAGAACTTGCTGAGCTGGATGTGGTATGTACACATTTAACAACAAATTATTCCATAATAAATTCTCACACAATATGCCTGCAGGCCCACAGCTTATTGACTTGTTCAGTGAAGAAGTTCCTGCTGCTGCTTGCTTTCAGCCTGCCACCCACTGGGTCCCATTTGTGGTCTGAAGTTCTTATATTGGAGGAGTTGATGATCAGTTTTATTTTATTTATTTTATTTTATTTTATTTTATTTTATTTTATTTTATTTTATTTTATTTTATTTTATTTATTTTATTTTATTTATTTCATTTTATTTTTTCACAATTCTCTAAAGCTTTTTCACAATTCTCTAAAGCTTTTTTTTTTTCACGCTAGCTGGCCTTTCAGGCATGAGAGTCCTGTTGACTTGGCTGCTCCGTGCATTTGCTACTGTTGCTGCTGCCCCATCTGTACCTCTTCCGACTCCACTGAAGTTGTTCTTGAGTCTGAGGACATAGGATTCGGCATAGGATGCAGCATGGATTTATGCTGTGGCAAAATTCTGTGCTTCAGTTGATCTCTACTACCTACCTAATAATTCCTAGAATTTTATTTGCTTCTTCAACTGCTACTGAGCAGTAAGGTTTTTTTTCTTAGTTTTCTCACATTCTGAACTTTTCTGGGGTGGTAGTGGTCTTCCTAGATACTTTCATTTTATATATTTTTTCCCCTTCATTTTTGAATAACCACTTACTTTTGACTATTTTGAATCTGCCACCTGCTATTTTCTTCTGATGTCTTCTATTATCTTCTTGCATTGGAGAAACCCAGTGAAACAGTAGACATCAAAAATATGTTCCATTTATTAAATGATCTATTTTATTTTATTTTATTTTATTTTATTTTATTTTATTTTATTTTATTCCTACTGCATTGCTTCAGAAAGAAGTCAAATATATTATATATTTTACTTCAGTCAAAATATATTATATATATTCCAAAATGAATTTATGGTCAAGGTGTGAGTAATTTTTAGAAATCTTTTAATATTTTTAAATTTTTCAAAAAATATTTTTCAAAAATTAATTTCAATAACATTTTTGTGCATCTCATAAAAGTGGTGGGAGATAATATTGGAAGCAAGTCACCTCTATTCTCTTTAGTAGAATCTCTCAGACATGTATAGGATAGAGTATATGCCAATATTTATCCTGAATTAACAGCTCTGAGGCAAGAAGATTTTTCCATAAGTTTTAAAGGGTTGAATGGGATGCTACTGAGAGAGAGAATCCTTCAAAACATAGCTGGGCCTGGCACAGAGCCACTCTAAACATTTGGTTGGACTGATGTTAAAATTTCTAGCTTGCAAGTATTTGAGTTTTAAATCAATAGAAATATTTGATTCATTATTTTGCCTTAATTCTAGTTTTTTAAAGCCAAAACATTAGACTGCAGGCAGGCAATCTCTTCTGCATGCCTTTAATGCAACCTAAAAACACGTTATTTTTTTAAAAATGAAGCTTAATCCTTGATAATTTTCAGTTTTAAATTCCTACTATTTTCTTTTTCCCCATGATTAATTACAACAGATTGTACTCATTAGCTACAGTCATTTGCCATAAAGGGAATGGACTAAACTAGCAACATTTTGTGCACTGTAGAATGGAGTTTGCAATGCATTTTCAGCTAAGAGACAGTGCAAAATTTCTTTCATCCTGACATCTTGTAGCAAGGAGACATCCTGGACTGGTGCATGCTTCCAATACTACCTCTGAGGGGAGCCATTTTCCAACAGTTGTGATTAGTGTAATGGAAACCATATATCTTTTTAATCCTTGCATCATTACATGGGCCTGATTCTATTCATGCTTAATTGACATGAATCAGAAATAGGTCAGCGGAAGACCACAGCCCATTTCAACTGAACACACATCAAATAAGATGAAAACCTTTGAGGTGCTTCTGTTGTTTTCAGTATGGCACACAGAAGAGAAAGAGTAAAATGAAACCGTACAGAAGAAATAGCATTAAGTTATTTTTCTTTTTAATATCCGTTTGTGTGTGATTTGGTGAAGTTCATTCAGTAGAGAAGACATGCTATGCCAAAGCTTTGTCATATATAACTGTATAAATATAAAATATTAATGTTTATTTCAAAATCTGTTTTAATGGTATTTTCTCCATTTATCTGAAATTAAGGACATATTCTGCAATTTGAAATTTCATTTTCAGCTGAAATCCTGAATGGCAAGAATCATTTTTAAGACCACAACTTCACTTGGAGGTATAGGAGGAGGTGGAGGAAGAGAGATGAAACAACTCAGCAAACAAACAGAAATTGAATATAATCATTATCGGTAAGTTATGCCTGGGTTTGGCAAAGAAAGCATCCAATGACTTCATGTATTTTACATTACTCTATGGCCCACTGGAGTTTGGTTCACAAATGTTCTTAGATGCTGAATTGTCCTGATATGTGTCTCCCTGGTATGTGCTTAGGAATATAGTTTATTTGTTGATGAGGCCAGCTGGACTATGACTGAGAAAATGTCATTCTTAATTACAGTGCTCTGAGAAATCTTAAAAAAACTCTACAAAGAGTGGGCAAATGATGTAGTTCAAGATTTTACATAAATCCCAGGGTGAGAGATTAGTGAAAGCTTTTCCTGTACTTTGAACTTCCACTATTCCATAGATATTTACTTTAAAGACACACCAAATATGTTTCATGGAATGTAGCTAAATGTAGGTTATATGAAGAATTTTCAAACATTCCTAAAAATGGTAATTTCTACTTAATTTCTGTATTTGTTTATATTTTTATTTTGCACTTCACAGAAGACAAATGACTGAAAAGTTAACTTTGAACAAACTTTGGAGCAAAAGCTCTTCAAATGGCTCTAAGATAAGTCAAAGAAAATTGTCTCAGTTTGCTTGTGTAGATCCAGCCTGACCAGGCTCAATAACAATGTGACAATGCCAATTGCTGAAAACCCAATGTCATCTAAAATTAAGAAAATATTCAAGGTAAGGACAAAAATATGAAGTAGCTGGTGTAGTTAGTTCTGCACCAACAAGTTCTTTTTATGCTCAGCAGTGTTCTCAGAGCAGACCACAGGTTCTAGATCTGGCCTATTCTGAGACTCTTAACAAAGTTACAAATTGTGGAGTTCTGCAAGGAACAGAGAGATATGTATGGAATTTTGACTGATTAAACTGCAACCACTGCTATATTATTTCATGCAGACTTAAAAGAAAAAAAAAAAAAAAAGAATCCCCAAAACCCAATCATATGATAACTTCTGGCTGAACTCCTGCGCAACATGAACTGGAGTCAAAACTTGCTTTAGCTAAGCCAACTCTCCCTTGGCCCCAGCTTTCAAATAATAACAGTTGTTATTTTTGTTTTGTTTTTTTCCAATTAGATGAACAAAACTTCTTGGGATGTCTTTCAACCTCCTTCCACTGAATCACTCCAAAGTAATAGTAGATGATTTAGACAAATGATCTGAGTTACTGATTTCATGGATGGAGAGAATGAGTAAGAAGCATACTCTGTCCCTTGGCTGTCATTCACTGCTTTACCATATCTGCACTCACATCCCAGTGAATGCGTTGATTACTGTTCTGGATTCTCCATTTAATAAACTGCATTAAACTCTCTCTGGAAAAAAAGCAAATGAGTCGTCTGGCTTATCTGCTTTTATCTTGGCATAATAAGACATTTTTTCTAATCAGCTGATTTGGAGAGAAGTTTGCCATGTTGAAACCGGGGAGAAGTTTCACTCAAATTGAATTGAACTGCCTCCTGCTTACAACTATACAGCTCTTTGCTGACAGCTCATGCACTCAGAATTTGGGCAAGATTTGCATGGCCCTGAATCAAAATAACATTTACAGTAGTTTTTTGAGTGCTTGAAAGGCATGGTGATGATCTAAGACTAGCATTTAGTCCAAACCTAAAGATCTGTTCCAATATATTCCAGTCAATCCTTACCTTGGGATTTCAGACTAACGGCAGGGGTTCAAAATGTGCTTTTATTTATGAATTTTGGGTGGGAGACATGCAAAGTTTAGAGCAGAATAACTTTCCAGTCTATAGGGATAAACATGCTGTTGGGTTCTGGGAGAATCTCAGATAACTGTCTCTATACCCACAAATCCATATGTTTCCTCACAGCTGCTATGGCATGAGACACATCAAAGGGAGAGGCTAAATATCAGGAGACCTTGAAATTTAACCTGTAATAAAATAGATATATGGCAGCATTAAATTCCAGCCAAAACATATTGGCATTTACCAAATTTGGAGAGGAAGACAGTGCAGTCCAGATTGCAAGCTTTTTTTTTTTTTTTTTTTTTTTTTAAAAAAAAATGTTTCTTTTTTTCTTTTTTGGAATGATGATTTTACAGTAATTGTAAGTCACATGCTTGCAAAGTGCATAACAAAGCTGTTATTGTTCCATTTTGATTATTTTTATAGCATGGAAATTGAGGCTGAGATGCTTTTTCAATTCTTCAATGTTGGGATAGTTATTGGTTTGGCCCCCAGTTCAGAGTGGGACAGGTGGTATGGATATATTTGGCTCCTAGTGAAGGGTGCCCCTGGCAGCTGCTGAAGTGGAAAGCAAACAAATGAAGCTTGAAATGGAGGAATAGCTTAAGCCCAAATTTGTAACCATTATATTTTAGTTTCTTTTCCTTGCTAACTAAAAGATGTATCTTTCCAACTTTTCAAAAGTTGCACATTTACATAAAACATATGCATATATCAATTCAGTTCATAAATTGTCACCATCCCAAACCATGAAGCAAAAGGCCAACAACTTTTTAAAGTGTCATCTTAAAAAGCACTATTCCTTTTATAAGAGAACAAAAGGATGGGGGCAAGATCTACAGCAATCTGAACAGACATTTCTTGAGCAAGCCAAATAGTTTTCTATCAAATTGGAAAGATGTAAGCTATCCTGTGTATCATTGTGCTCCACCTACTGGTACATTATTTATTACCTTCGTACAGATATACAAAGGCCTCTCTATTAAACTAGCCTTCTAAAAATGTTACAGATTCCCAGGCATTGTTTCCTCCTCCTTCTTATTCCCTCTGTTCCTTTTTCTTCAATCTCTTCAACTCAATCAAAAATCTCTTCAACTCAACCAAAACAAAGAAGAAATGAAAATAGCAAACAAAAATGGGAGTAGGAAGGCAAGAAAAGGAAAATGCAATAATTGTTAAACCAAAGCCTGAAAAATATGTGGTTTCAATACCTTTATTTTTTTGCAATTTCTCATTGAGATGTCAAAAGATGTAGAGTAAACATTAAGTTTTTGAATTTTTCTTGAAACGTACTTGCCATTTTTCACCCAGCACTGCTGCCAACTTTCTGACTGTGTAGTACAAACAGCTTTTCAGCTACTCCTACAATGGCGCATTCAGAAAAAGATGCATGTGCTAATGGCACCTGCACAGCTACTCATTTATGGCAGTAAAGGAGCAAGTGAACATGCCAATCAGATAATATATGCAGGCTGGATAACCATATACCTACCTGCCTGTGTGTGGTACCGTAGGTAACTGAAGGCATTGGGGTGACATGGAGGCAGGTATGTTTTCCAAGGTACATCCATTTTGTCCATAGCAGGAAAATAATTTTGCAATAGTAATGTATAATCTACATTATCAGTATAAGAAAAAAATACTTAGGACCACTATGTTTCTCAGCATCAAGCATAGCTCACTCTTTTTCTTGTAAAATAAATATCTGGAAAAAAATATCTGAAATCTCTTTATATACACAGTTATCTGTTTACATTAAAAAAAAAAAAAAAGTGTGCATAAAAAGTGTGAAAAATCCATACATATATATAAGGTTTATCTATATGTGTGCATATATTTGCATGTATGGTAAGTATCTTTCCTTAATGCAAACATGACTACAAAGAGAATGTTCATCTCTGATACTGAAGACATTAAGGCCTAGGGGATATTGGCTAGACACACTGTTAGAGCTGTGAAATAATTCTTGCCACCAGTTTTTCTAATGAAGACCATCTGCCAATAGCTTTTTTTTTTTTTTTTCCAAACAAGAATTCAAATTGTTTTTAGTCCAGCTGAACTTTTGAGGGATTAGCTATTATGTTCTCATTACTCCTTTCACCGACAAATGACTTTGACTTTCAGGAGCAATTCCATGCCTGAGTCAGTTCACCAAGCAGAATATTCCATTTCTAAAATGAAAATCAAAATAAATAAATAAATAAATAAAGCAAACAAAAAAAACAGAAAACCCACCGCCAACAATAAAAACAAAATTTCAAACCACAAAACAAAGCAAAACAGCCCCATCAACCTTCTGCCTCACTTGTAAGCTCGGCTTTAAATCATCTGATTTTGTTGAACGTGTAGATTTTACCTAAAAATGATCAGTTACACAGCACAGGGCTTAGAGGTATTATATTTTACCACTCTTCTCACATTCATCTGAAAAAATAACTAGAAGAATCCAAAAAAATATTTCTAGTGTTTCTAATTGGTTCAGTAATAACTTTTAGGAATTTACTTCATGATTTTTATTTTGCATGGAGAAAATATAAGTAAAAGTAAATAAGCAAATAAATATATAATGCATGTAGGGCTAAAAGAAAAAAAAAAAAAAGTGTATATGCATTTTCATCCAGACTTTCAGGAAATTTAACTTACTCTTTGAATAAGGACTTTCTGGATTCCCCGTAACAGTGTTCTTTATGGCAGGTTATACCCTTCTACAGATTCACTGTCAGAAAGCAAAAGTGGCATTGCAGCATAGGAAACGCAAGAGAATCAACTGACAGCACATTTGGCTAAATGGTAACTAAACTTCCATGTTCTCAAGTCTGTGTCACTGAAAAAGGCAATATATGAAGATTTACTCAGAGGTAGAATGCTCCTTCATTCAGGCTGTCTGCACCCATTTTCAGGCAGGAGGTCTAGCTAAATGGTTATTATAGTCCCTTTTGGGTTAACATCCAGGAATTTTAGCTGCCAGCACTAGAACATTATTTATAGTCTTACAGTGCATTTCCAACTCATTCAGCATTAAAGAAAATAAAACAGCCTCAATATTTTTTGTGTGTATGGCAATGTTGTCATCTAATGGGAAATAGAACATCCAAAGTCAAAATGAAGTTACTTAAGCACAAGATTCTTCTACAAGACTTAACACTCTATATTTTTCTATGGTCTCTATTTCCTCTTTCCCCCTCTCATTTACTCAGCAACAAGCCAAGAACTGACACACATTTCTTGCAAGAATCAGAAAAATAAAAGATGATGAGAGGTGAAGGAATGGGTACTGTTGCCCAGGCCAGCCTCTGCATTTCTGTGGGCCATGCATGGGCTGGCACCATGGGTGCCTGTGTGGAATAACCACTGAATAAGTAGCACTGGGTGCATGGTCAACTAGGTGCAGGCCAACAAGATATTGGGTGGTAGGCTCCCTCTGGACTGGGTTTCATATGTGACTCATTGCTCAGCAGATGAAACTCATCTGGCAACCTTGAACTCAGTATTTCATTGACAGGGTGGGGCAGGGTCTTTTAGAGTGAGATTTCAGGAAAGCAAAGAGGGATATATTACTTTTTTTTTTTTTTTTTTTACCAGCAAATAGGCCTGCTGCAGCTCTGGTGCTTTCCACTCCCATTGTGGGTTAAGGGAAGCTCCAGTTCCTTTAGAGCTCTCTGAGGCACGGGGCAGGTGTGGGAACTCCTGTCATGGCAGGAAGGATGCATGTTGTGCCCACTGAGGTAGCATGTGCCATGGCATTTTGAACAGTATGTGAGAGCATGGAAATTATCAGGCAAAGTGGTGCCGTCTCTTATGTTATGGGATATACAGTGGCAGACCAGGGAAATTCCTGGGGATCATCCACACTGGTGAACATATAGAAAAAGAGGTTTCCTGCCTGGGATTTCAGCTAGGGCACAGTGTTGTGTGCAGAAAGAACCGGACACTGTGTGCATTGTCAGAGAATTTGGCCTCAGGGGAGCTGACAGCGATGATGTGACAGGCCACTGTAGACACAATGACTTATATTTCCAATCAGGATTAATAATTGTTCAGGCCATCAAACATAAATAGCTGGTGTTTAGACAAATGAATTTTATATCAAGCTTTCGGTCATATGTATTCATGCACTGCCACATCAATTGAAAGCAGGATGAGAGTCATCAAAGGAGCAATAGGTTGTGGGCAGTCTGACCTGATGGGTCCTGGGAAAAGTGTAGGTTTCAGTGCTGAGTGCACAAATCAGCCAGGCTAAGCCTGCATGGGAAAGGAATGGCCAGAACATGTTGCTCATCGGTATGGCATGAAAGGAGTCAGTTTAAAGTTTGTGCATGCACACTCTCAGAGACATGCACGATCTTCTGTGTTTTGGGTTAACTTGTTTACTGGCTATAGTAGCAACACCATCCCCCAGAGTGGTTGGTCCAGTTGCTGTCACCAAACCATTACTAACCAGATGCAGAATTTTGTTTCTGTGGGGTAGATGGATGCCACAGGGTCAGAAATCACAGATCTACAAGCCATTGAATAAGGCAATGGAGAGTTCACTAGCTACAACAGCCCTTCTCCCTGGCAAGCTGAGCCTCCAGTCCGGAGGTCTGACATTTATTTTCCTTTTCCTACTCTGACTCACGTAGATTCCGTCCCTGATTAGGTGGGAAACACACTGGCTGGCCTGGCATGACACTTGCACAGGTGGCACCTCTTCATGTTGTTCATACTCATGTTGGCTCCAGAGGAGCACCTGGCAAAAGCCATCTAATACTTATTTAAGTAGAGAGAATTGGAGGCAAAATGCAGTTATGAAATATGTTATGTGTATAGTAAATGAGAGATGTGCCTGAATAAGAACGAAATATCCAGTTCATTCATGCAAATGACCTTAACTCAGAGCCAGGCTTGGAGCCAAAGTAGAATAAAGTTTGAATTCATCTCTGAGCTTGGTGCTCTGAGGACAACATTTTGCTCCTGGTATAGCTTTAGACACTCTAACAGGATGGACTGTCAAAGATATCCTTGCCAAGAAGCATCACTTCTCAGAGGAATGTTACAGCAGTGTAACTCAGAAGTGAAACATTACCTCTCAGTCACACTTGAGCAGCCACCAGAGTTGCAAGTACAGCACAAATGGGATGTGAGAATTTGGCCTAAACATGTATATTGCATCTCTGGATTCTAAAAAATACCTTTAAATTTTTAAACATTTGAGCACTTCTTTTAATGGAAAAAAGTTAGCATTTTTGTTACTCACAGTTATAAACAAATTACAAATGGCTCTGATGAGATTTTAAAATTCCTGATTCTTAGAGTAGCAAACTCATGAGCAGCATGAGAAGTGGCTTGCCCTCTCCAGACTCTATCCCATTTGGTAAAAGGAGCTCAGGCAGGCTGCTAGGAGTGCAAAAGCTAAACAAGTAACAACTGCAGGCACAACACCTGTGCCTCTGCAGCCCTGGCTAGGCACTGGCATCCCACTTGGAAGGAAAATGGGAGGATAGCATTGCTGACTCACAGAGACAGGTGGAGGAACAAAGCAGTGGCTTGGGCTTAACCATGGAATTCACTGTAAAGGAAATTTTTTATTGCCAAGGGATACACTCTGTGATCAGTTCCACCATCAAATATCTTGTTCTTGGCTAAAAAAATGCATATTTCTCCTTGAGGTTCCATTGATTTATCAGCATATGAGCGAAGCGTTCTTCTGGTATTGGCACAGTTAAGAGAACCATCTTACTGGGCCTGACACAAAAGTCACTGCAGTAAACCAGATAGGAAAAAAGTTAGTCAGTGTAGAGCTGTCACACTGAAATGCATAGCATTTGTTACTGATCTGCATTAAGACTCAGACTAGTGGCTAAGAAAAGGCTCCATTTCCCATTGCTCCTTAATTTATTTTTTTTTTGAGTAAGAAACATTAAAATATAGTCTTGATTCAACATTTTGAGTTAGAAAGCTTTTGTTTTCTTCAAGCTGGAACTTCTCACAATTTTGAAATCTTAGCAAATTTAGGCATAAAATAATGAAAGACAGATCAGCATTGTAAAAAGATATTACAAAATTATAGAAACGAAATGCTTCAGCTGACCTCAGCTCACGCATTTTTCAGATTTTCAATTTGTGGAAATTAATAAGATTTTTGCCTTTCATCCTGAGCTGAGAGGAAAAAAAGTGCTAGCAGCTCAGAACTATCTGTAGTAGCGGACAGGAGTTTCCCATTCTGCTTCAGTCCCATTTGGTTGCTCTCTGTTTTGAAGTTATTGCTAAGGGCCACTTATTCCTGTAATCTATAAAGGCCTTCTAATGGAAGCAATGGGGTGAGGCAATGGAAGTTACTAAGCAGTTCTTGAGTATGAAGACCAAAGCAGCTCATAACTTGTGTCCCCCCGCATTCTTCTCCCCCCTTGGCTTTTACTCTGTTTATTCCCCAAACTGGCATTACTCCTTGTATTTTTACGTGGGTAAAGACAAGCAAAGCACCTTGCTAATATACAAACCTCCATCACACTCAGGGTACTTAATGAAGGGCTATTAAACTTCCTGCAGACTAGATTTCAAAACATAAGAATATTTTTAAATGCAATTAAAAGTCTTAATAGATTTCCCAAAGCCAATCCAGAATAAAGAACATTCCTCTTTGGCAACTTGCAAATAATGGAGAAATTTCTGACCACAATGTCTCTGAAGCTATCCCCAGAGTAAAACTGGAATTTTTATTGCTGTATTGCCTTTTTAGTCATGCCACTTTTTAGCACTTTTCGTTCTACAAGTAAAGGCTAAATATATGAGCAAAAGTTTCTGATGCAGTTAGAAGCAGCTTATTCAGCCTGTGTTGTTTGTGAACTGTAGGCCACTCCTGTTCTTTCAAACCTCTGCATTACTAAGGTTTCCAGGAAGTTGCTCAGTGCTGTGCCATATATTATCAAGCAACTTTACATGCTGCAGTGAGGCCAGCCATCATTCCTTGCCAGTGAAATTCATCCATCTTCTTGTTTAAGGGCATCCTGTCAGTGACTGCACAGTCATGTAAGTATAAAGATTGCTCCAAATGAAAGATGTGGCCAGACAAAGACACATCGTAGCTCAGACACCACAAACTTACCTCATCAGCAAACAAATTTCATTAAGACAAGATCTGTTTAATAGAAATTGGTTTCCAATGGTGTATAAATGCATCAGTCTGCCAATTTGGACATCCAAACTGGGGTTCAACTAGTGTGTCATTAAAATAGATTCATCATTCCCCACTTCCAGAGAAGAAAAGTTTTCTGTTGATATTACCTCACTAAGGACAAGCATAAGCTGTTATAAACACCAGCATGAATATGGTAAGAATCCCCATTGAAGAGCCACTCACAACCACCCTGCAGCTGCATCCTGCAGAGGCTCTGAGGTGCCTGTCTTCTGTGCTTACAGTCAGATGGGGTAGCCAAAACATGCAGGGAAAGCAGAGACAGAGTGGTGAAAGACTGCTGTCACTAACATGGCAAGTCATGTTTGAGCTAGGAACAGGTGCCAGGTCTACTTTATGTGCTGAAAAAGATTTTAAACATAGCTATCTATTTTAGATCACAGACATAGAAATATTAGACAGCAAAAATATATGTTTTTGTCTGGTTAATGCCATTCAATCTGCAAACATAGTCATTTCTGGCTAGAAACAGAAGTAACAACTTCCACCTTCTCCTTCTTCTTGCTCCTCATAAACCTGAATCATATATCCTGCAAGTTACAGACAAGAGAAATAAAGGAGGCATGAGTTTCACAAGTTCACTACATTGAATATTTTGGTCCCAAATTAAAACCAAGAATGTCCATCAAAAAATTCAATTCAATTGATTTCACCTTTATGCTATGAAGTCCCCTTTTAGATTATCAGAACCTAAACACAGTATATAAGACCTGATATCAGAGTAGAAGAAGACAAAGAAGAAAACAGTGAGCTCTGCTTTAGGCCCTACTGATCAGTTGAACATTTTGAATGACTCCCAGGTGAGACTGAGTCCCTGAGTTCAAATACATTTGGTTCCTAGAAGTATGCATGGACATTTATAGACACTCGCCAAATGATACCAAGAGAGAAAGCACTTGCAGGGAAGTCTGATCTCACCTCTGTTTCAAGGTACATATGAATACTGTTACCACTTGAGTATAGATGGTAAATTATTAAACAGTAGAACCAATCTGATATCTTTCTGACCAAGACTAGCACCTCAGTGTGGTTCAAGAGGATTTTTGCCTGTGTGTTTGCACATCATAAATGCCACATATTTGTGTGCACATATACATTAGCATACAGATATGTATATGTATGCATGCACAAATGTGTGCATATGTACAAGGGAAAATGAAAGATGCATGCAGAGTACCAAAAAAAAAAGCAAAACAAAACAACAACAACAAAAACCTGCATTTCTGGGAAGAAAGAAAAGAGGAAAAACAACATTACAAAAGAAAACAAACTGCTTCCACGCTTGTCTAAAAATATATATATATATGTATTCCTGGCAATGAGAGTCAGAAAAGTGCCACAACACGTTTTTCATATACAAGTGTCGTAGGCAGTATCAGGCATATTGCAGTCATCAGAGTTTTCACTGTGGAGCCAGAAATGTATGTCACAATGTTGATTGATACTATTATTACAATCACCACAAGCCCTGACTTGGAAGCACTCTGCCCTCAGGCTGCCCCAGAAGCTTGATGGGACAAACTACAGCTTAGAGAGCTGTGCTTTGGTACTCAGAGCACCCTGTTGCTTGTTGTTGGGATGTGAATTGGTCTACATCAGGTGAAGAGGTGGTGTGCTTTCTTACTGTCTCAGCACTCTGAAGGGAATGGTAAGGGAAGAGGGAGTCACAACCTCTGCCTCCCTTCCCCAATTTGCAGATACAGGAGGCAGAGCAGTTGTTCTGCACACACTGCCATCTGCATCAATGCAGGTGAGGACAAACTCAAAAAGCAAAGTATAAACAATGGAATTCCCTTTCCTTTTTGTGTATGGTTTTATACCTTGTGTTTTACCCTTCCTAAGTCCAATTTCTATTAGTTCATAATTGTTTCTTATTTTGGTCTGAAACTATTTGTCTAAGCATTTGAAATTTTGATAAATATTTTTCATTAGGTGTTACTTCTGGCTGTTTATTGGTTCTGTTGTATTTTTGAGGTTCATTTATTAACAAACTAGCCTCAGGGTAATTTCATATAGAAAAAATACCTACTGTTCTTATCCAGTATGAGTACCCGCAGACCTCCCTCTGTCATCCTGACCTCCCATGAAACAAACCCTTGTCCAGTTTGATGTAGCAATCACCATTTTGTCTAGTGGATCATTCTACTAAGGGGATAAATCTGGTGCCTTGGCAGTAAGTTAAAGTATGGTTTGGCAAATACATGTAGGCTTTGATGCTGTGAGTTGTCCTTTCCAAGCAAGAGTTTCTGGGTGGTATTTTAAGGTTATACTGTCTGCTGCTGTTTTCCTGGATATGATAACACTGCAACGTGTCTGTTTTGAAGCGGCCATGCTTTATGAATGCTGCACATTTACTGATCTCTTCTTATGACCTTTCTTTTTCCCCAGAAGTGGAAATGACAACAAATGAGCTCACATTGCAAGGGCTCAAGTGCCTCAAGGTGTCTTGGAGCACAGCCAGGCCAGGGAGCGTGTGTTGAACCCTGGGTCTCACTAATAACTGACCCCTGGCCTTTGGCTTGCTTGCTGTTGAGGGCCAGAAAAGGACATTTCCACCCTCTCAGCGGAGGAGTCAGGTGTGAAACTGCACAATTTGCTGCTTTTTGAGGAAAACTCATTTGCATCTACCTCTGTAGGTGCTCCCCCAGCATGCTCCAGACATACAGCTGACTGCTCCCTGAGGGTGCCAGTCAGGGTTTCGGTCAAGCCCAGCTCACTGTGGGCACCTGGCTTTGGGAGGAGTGTGGATGGGGAAGGTGAGGCACCGTCCTTCCCTTCCAGGCTCCTGGGGGCACCCCTGGGCGCTTGGCCTCACTCCCTCTAGCACTGCTTGGTGCTCAATGGCCTGACGCAGCCCCTGGCATAGCTGATGAGGAGGAGGTTTCATGAGCCTGAAGTACAGGTAGGAAGGCTACACTGGTTCCATGTGTTGGCATGTGCTGAAATGGAGGGATGATTGAAACACCTTCTCCAACATTCAGACTTGCTGTGCTTGCCTGTACAGCTGTAGGCTTTAGGAAACCCCACTCTTTTGAGTACAATTTGCACCTGCACTATGACAAAGCTGGTCAGCTAGTCCTCAGATACCAAACACTGCAATAATGTTTTTCTTTAAATGCTGTCTGTGTCTATATTCAGTCTTCTGGACAGAGGTAAGATAGCATTACCCTCCAAACAAGTCCTTATACTCTTTGGCACATTTGAACTCTGTCAACAAATGACTGCCCTCATTCCTTCATTGAGGTGAGGCAGCAGTAGCTCAGGCAGGGGAGGCTGCCTGGGCTTCTGGCACAATGCTGGGTTTCCAACTTCAGCAGTTAACAATGACAGAAATTTTGCTTCATAAATGGATGGTCAATGAAAACTATTGTTTGCACAGCAGCTGCAGTCATGAATCTCATAATCAAAGAGAAGGAGAGAGAAGGTATTTTCATGAAACATTCAAGGAGTCAAAATGGCATTTTCAAATTTTTTAAAAATCATTCTTCAATCTTGTTCAGCCTAAATCTCCAGATTTAGCTTTAAAAATACATTGGATATATTCATCATTCCACAGCAAGACATAATTTTTCATTAAATCAACAACAAAGCAAAAAAAAGTATTAGTTTAGTAATACAGAAGCAAAGAAACTATCTTCTGGTTAGTTCAAATATAGCATTAAATAAGATGGGATATCTTTTTTTTTATGAGCCTGTGAAAGGTGTGATTCAGCCCCACTTTAGTAGCATGTTGTTAATCTGTGTTTACATTTTAAAAAAGCACAAAACAACATTATTTTCAAAGACTAGATGTTTTGTCCCTTTCTGGACTAAGTTTGTACTTACATCTTGTGTAATGGGGTCTTGTGAGTTTAATTTTCACATTCTATTTTTAAATGTACATACAGCTACAGTTATAAAAATGGGGAAAAAATAAAAATTTCAATGCAAAATTTAGCACAGTTCCAGCAAGATTTATATAAGAGGATGCTGGTAAATCATACCAGCATCCAGCAACTGGAATCTTCAAGGAACTCTGGGGAAGTTCTTTCCTCCATTTCTGCTGCCACCACTGATGAACAACTCAGTTTTCCTTTACAAAGTTCATTCCTTACTCTGCCAAAAGAGTGCTGGCAAGCATATTTTACATGAAGCAGTCTGTAATTAAACACTTGTAGATGGCTGAACTAAGTGAGTTATGAATGCTCTGGGACATATAAACAGTCCTACAACAAGAATTGCTTCCATAATTTGAGTCAACAAAGTGAATGAGTTCTAAGCACAATATAATAAAAAATGTAAGACAACATAGCAACACTTCTTTCTCATTAACATGGTACTATGAGAGTACTGTAGTTACACTATATCTTAAAAAAGAGGAGGAAAAGCAAAGAAAGGAACATTTTCTGTGTTATATTCAAGAGAAAAAAGTTGATGCACCCTAAACACAGCTCAGGCAAGAGAACAGACATGAAACTTGTAGAAAATGCCTATAATTCTTCTGGAAGCAGGACATTTTTTTTATTTTTATTTTTTTTTTCCCCAAGAATAATCCAATAGCTCATTTCTCATCCCTTTCCCATTCTTCAGTTGTGCAAGTGTTGGAACAACTTGTATCAGCAGGCTTAGGCTAAGGTTGACCAGCTGCTAACTTTTCAGTTGTAATTTTGTCTTGTGCACCACAGAAGCTTTGCAACAACAGGTGAAAGATGTAGGGAAATGCCTGAGAAGCAGAGTGAAGCATTTCTGGGTTCAGTGTCTTGTTTGTATGGATAGATTGTTTTTTTGGTACAACACTGTGAAGAGGAAGTACAGCATTGTGAAGATCTGTCTATAGTAGTGCTGGACCAGGTCATTCTGGTCAATTTTTAGCATATACAGCAATGTGCTGCATTGCACAAGTGCAAGTTTCCCATACTGGTCCCCATTTCCAAGTGGCTTTCCATCAGCTCAAATTCTAATGGAATATTTACTGTTGTCCATAGGTATAAATGTAAATATAATGCACCTGAATTACCACTGCCTTGGAAAGTAATGACCCCAGCATACAACAGCTCATGTGGGAACACACTTTAAACAGGTTGGGAAATGTTGAATATTTGGTTTTGATTGAAAAAAAAATATTTTGACATTTCTGAACTGAATTTTTTTCTGAACATGTTGGTCTTTGAAAATGCCAATTTGGGATGAAAATAGTTTTTAAAATATCAGCCTCTTTCCCTAGGAAGGAAATTTCATCTGTCAACTAGTTGTACCATCCAAAACTAGTCAAGAGCAGGAATAAGTAGAAAACACATGTCCTAAATAGGTACCTCTCTGTCTCTTGTTGAGCTCAAGAAGTTTAACTCAAATGGAATCATTTGGATTGGGCTGCTTGCCTTTTTTTAATGGCCTAATTTTGTAGCAGTAGCCATGACTATAATAACAACCAAAACAAAGAAAAACATGGAATTGGACTTAGAATTAGTACATTCTGTCTGCTATGAGGGAGAAGTCCAACTCAAACTCTTGCTCCTAAACACTTGCTCAAATTTTAGGAGGTTTGACTGGGGATTCACAACTTCTAACTCAAGTTTCTCTCTGTTGCTCATCAGATACAGTCATGACAAGTGATCTATAGGGTTTGATATTTCTTGAACAGGTTCTACATCACCTTGAAGTTATTTAGTTACAAAGAAAGAGAGAGAAAGTGTTTTTAAGCTGAATTCTTTGTCCTTGTAATTTTGGGACCACCAGGACTTCTGAACAAGCCTTTGTAGCTAAGTCCCAGAAGTGATGCTGCTCTGATGTCTGAGTTTCCTTCAGTAGGAGTGATTGCTAATAGTCATTTAGTCAGGAGGAAACTTCCTCCTTGGGTCCTTTTAACCCAGTGGCAGCTGGCTCCACTGAGTGTCTCCCTCCCTCTGTAGCTCCCTTCCTCTATCATATTCCTAATGCCTGGGCCTGTACAGTGTCCTGCATGGGTTTTGCTGTCAGCAGCTCTGTTCAGTAGCTGCAGCAAAGGACTTCTTCCCCAGACGTATATAGACATTTACATTTCCTGATTCTTAATACACTGAACAGAAGCCAAAAGAATAAAGGTGTGTGACTCACCATCCTGGCTGATCTTTACTTACCTTAAAGAAAATTTTTCTGCCTATTAAGTAAAAAGAGGGAGAATATGAAGGACAACAAATAGAATAGGTATGACACATGACACAACCATGTGAAATTAAAGGAAATGTGAAAGGAAATTTGCTAATATTCATTGCTTCCTTTCTAAAGGCACTAGCTTTAAAATTTCCCACTGCTGCAGCTGAGGGTGTTAGGCTACTGTCCCCACTGTGGGAAGGGGCCCACTCCCACACCTCCCTCCTACTCCTTCAGGGTCTTTTTCTTGGTAGTTTTATAGTTTCCTCTGTTGGTGTTAGATTAATCTCTTCACCTCTATCCTTCTCTGGTTTACCTATCTACTTTCTTCTTCCACTTGAAAAGCTAAGTATCTTTGAATAAGGCTGTCTTGTTTTACAGTAGTGTTGGTGTTTGGACTGGGGAAATACTTTAGGCATGAGTATTGCCAACAATCCTTATTTCTGAAAGAAAAGTAGGATGTTTTTTGGCAACACCATCTGTGAGAAATGGGATACTCCCAAACTTTTGGGAAAAATCCCTACTGCCAGCTCCCACACATCACATTATTTTTCCCTCTGCATTGTGTTGTCTCTTAAAACAATAACTTAATGTGAAGATGTAGAAACCAACAGAGTCAACTGCAAAATTTACTCATGTACTCATCATCCTGTGAGAGAGGACCACAGCGCTGTCATGGTGCTGGAAAGCTGGGGGCACATGTAAGTCCCCGGTGCAGGGCCGTACACGTGTCCAGACATCACATGTATATGTAATAGCCTGGTATTGCTGGAGTATTCCCATCTGTGAAAAGCTGTAGGAAAAGGGTTTGTTATGTGTGGGAAGAGCTGCACTTCAAACAACAAGTCTCAGTCAGGACTGAGACTGTTCATGATTCAGAGCAAAAAGCAGGACGACAATAGCTGTCTTCCTGTCACCAGTATGTTCAGCCTGTAGTACAACAGCAAGCTGAACATGCAGTTAAAAGACTCTGTTTAAAGGCTGTTATGCAGTGTTTCTGGACATACTCTTTGATACTATTTTCTTCCACTCTGTGCATGAGTCATTTCTTTATCTTCAGGGAACTAAAGGAAGTGAGCAATGAATTTTTGAAGCTTGAAACAGGTGAACTAAGCGTGATGGACCCAGTGACAACACAGCCTGTTCCTCCAGCTCTCTCCTCTCTAGCTTAAAAACAGCTTAGAAAAAATGAAAATGAACTACAAGTGTCTGAGATGGCAGGGAATGAAAAGACACATTTTTCATTGAACTTATTTTCTGCACAGAACTTGAAAAAAAAAAAAAAAGGAAATTAAATATTTGGAAGAAGGGCTTTTTTTTTTTTTTTTTTTTTTTTTTTTTTCAGCTCTCCTGGGAAATACAGAGAAATGGAGCTTGAAATTCTTGCTGGAAATGCATCTTTTGTGAGGAACCAGAGAAATTTTTAAGGGACAAATTGGAGCTGTGATGGATGGCTTGTGGTTGTGACTTTTCAGTGGAGAGGAGGAAAGGATGTTTTTAATTTCAGGTTCATGGAAAAATCTCATAAAAGAGGGAAAAGAGTGGTAAACATGAACATGAATATGACTCAGGGGATTTAAAATGTAATGCAAACCTAAAAATGTGACCAGTGACAACCAGGCAGACAAACTATAAATATAAGTAGTCATGAGAAGCTGGCCTGATATAAATGGCCTTAGGAATTTGAGGGGGAAAAGAACATTACATTCGAGGTGTTGAACCCAAGTCCTAAATAAATGTTTGATACACTCACTGGGTTGCATATTTCTATTACTATTTTTATAATTTTCCTTTCCAGAAGAGTCGTTCTGGACAGCATGTCTGACCTCCTGCATAACTCAGGTCATATAGTTTCTTCCAGACATTTCTGCATGAAACCCAAAAACCCACAGTTGAATTACAGCCTATCTTTCAAAGGTCAGGACATCTTGCATAGAAGACTCCAGCTGATAACTAGCAGAGCTCTAGTCATTTTTGTTTGCTGATAAAAACTTTCATCTTGTTTTCAAGTTCAATCTTGCAACTTTCAACTGCTGGCTATGGGCCTTCATGTGCCTTTGACTACTAGATTTAAGAGCTCTTCAGTGTCAATTACTGACCCATCTTTTTGATGCTTTAGCCCTGGTTCTCTACATTCCATCCATGGAGTATAAATGCCAATAAAGACTGGGTTATGGGAGGAAAAACCTCTTTTTTTCACACAAATGTTGTCCACTGTTTGACAGTTTGTAATATTGGGTTCAAAAGACAGACAACGTAAGCTGCAGAAGCCATTAGCTTAAAGAATACAACTTTAGTACATGAAATATTTTCCCTATTTAAGTGAGACCCCCATGAGAATCAGAGATGTTTCTGGAACAAGACCTTTCCTATATACTTACTGAAACATAGCTGATTATAATTATTTAAAATAAATAATCAATCAGAGAGGGGATTTTATTTCTTAGACCAACTGTGCCATGCACCTATCCATAGGCATAATATGAAAACAAAACAAAACAAAACAAAAAAACTTTTAAAAATATGTGAGAGAAGGAAAGATTTGTTCAGGTTTAAACATTTTTTATTCAGACATTTAAAAATGTAGTGGTAACTGCATATTGCATGGGTTTGGAGTCAAACTTATTTACTTATTTTACACAATATCAGAATATTCTAATGAAACCAGAAGTCAGCCTATGATCTATCATATGGAAAAAAGGACTGATTTAGCTCACAAGCTAAATTTAGCTCCTGACAAGCTCACTTGAAAGCATTTGTGTGTGTGCATGCAAGATTTTTACCTCTCAGGAACTTAATATAAAAAATTTCATATGATCTAGGGTTTATTATTATTATTAAAGCTGAATTAGATTTGAGAATAAATCCATCTAAACGATACAATTCCAGTTTTAGCCACATGTGTTAAAAGTTTGCTATTGCAGTTTTTCCCTCTGAGCATTACAGTTCTTCTGCCTGTATTGCACACCTTAAAAAAAAAAAAAAAAAAAAAAAAAAAAAAAAAAGTGTGCCTTTTTTTTGGCCAGAATACCACTAGGAAGACAGCTCACATCTGACAGGCATATTTTCATCTTGCTCTGTAGAAATGCCTATTTTCAGTATAAAATAATTACCATGAGTGTATTAGTGTGCCTGGCTCAGGCACTGCAAACACTGTAGCCTGGACAGATGTCTAATGACACGCATTTCCTGACACAATATTTCCTGACAAGTTTGTATACAGCCACAGATAAGTCTGCAAAAATATAGCGATGAATTCCTGCATATGGATAGAGATAAAAATTAAAAATAATGCCTTAAGAAGAACAGACATCATGAAATGTGTCTAAATGATTTTTGTCATCTTCACTATTGATAGCAAGCATTATCTGGATTTACATGTATGAATCAGATTCTGTGAAACGGTTCACACTCCTGAAAGGGAGGTATATTTGAAGTTTCTTCTCTAAGGAGGATTTTCGCTCTACGGAGTTCATTATTGGAAGGTGCCTCCTGCATTATTCACCCCTCACCACCCCCTGCATGACCTTCCCATCAGCACCTTACCTATTGTCCCACAGGATGCAATGGGAGGTGGGGAGAAAGCCAAACACCTCTGAAGGTAACCGGTCCAAGTTCTGCACCAGGAACATCATGCTGAACTGAGGGCAAATCACTCTCACAAAGGATACATGATGACAGGAAAAGCACAACTACCCCTTTTACATCCCCAGTTTATTGACCCTATATTGATGATGGCCCCAAACAGAGATGAAGTATTGCCAGGTTTGTTTAAAGTACTGCTTGTCTGCCAGTCCTTGATTCTCTCTGCTACATATACATTTGTTCATCCAAAAGAAAACAAGAGCAGAAGAAAACTATTCAGATGTTTCAGCTCTAGGTAGCTGTGTTTTATTGCTGTTAAGAACCAAGTGGGCTCTGTTTAAAAAAATAATTCAGTGACAAAGTAATAGCTTTTAGGACTGTCATTTTTGCATACCTGGCATCAAAATCCATCATGTTTTCAATGAAATTACCCATGTTCCTCCTCTGACCATATGGTCAGTTTAGCCTGAGTTCTGGCCATACTTTCTCTTTTTTGCCTCTCTGCAAAGGGATCCTGTCAAGAAGAAGGTTATCTGTCTCCTATGGTATCTGTCTCCTATGTCGTAAGCCATAGAAATTGCATTAAAATCCAAGACTTCCCTTACCAAGATTTCTCTTCCTTTTTTTAACTGCTTCCCCTCATAGACTCCTGAACATCTGCTATGACTCAGAAGAGGGGTGATGCTGATAGAAAAAATACATTAGTGTTTATTGTGAAATACTATCCCTCTGTTGTTTAGCAAATCAGTTATGATCTTACCTGATTTCTTCACATGGTTTTGGCATTTTTAGGTATTTGTCTGGATAATTATTTAGCAGAATTTCTGATGAACTGTTGCTTGCTCTGATGGCCCAATCGTTGGTCATCTAATTCATGAAAGAACATTTTTTGTGTCTGCGCAAAATATATACTCTGGATAGGAATTTTCAAGTGAATAAATGTGGGGTAAAATTTAAAAAAATTAAGGAACATCTAGAATAACAAAAAAGTTAGGGAATTATTGCAGTTATCTTATTATTTACAAATCTTATTATGACACCATAACTAAAAGCAAATGGTGTTGCAGCCTTTTATTCACAACAATACCAACATATTTGAATGAGGAAGATTTTTTTTGTTTGTTTTAACTTTCTAATGTCTAGCCAAAATACTATTCCTTCACTGCCACTCAGTGTTTGCAAACTGATAATTCTGGGATGAGCATGTCAAAGGCACAAATTGCAATTAAAAATATAAAAAATAAACAATAAAGCAAGGGGGTGGCCTTCAGAGCTATCTGAAGAAATAATACTAGCTCCTTCTTGGACTGTCTGTGGGATGTGGGTTTTTTGTCAGATGTCTCATAGCCTGAAGGCTGTGGAATGGACTGGTTTTGATCCTCAGCCACATGCCAGCATTTTCCAGTCAGGATCAGAACCATATCAGCAACATGTAGAATTACTCTTGGTTGTGTCTTGCCTTGCACCACTTTCCATTGGGAAGGCACAAGGTCTTTAACTGGTTTGAGAAGTGAATGACTTTTCACTGTTGTACTTTCAAGTACTCATAAGTGCTCACAAATAGAGATATTACTTGTGCACTCTCTTATTTGTCATGCAGATAGGAGATAAACTTTTCCTCCTGTCCCTGCCTTTAGAGGCCTGCTGGTCCAGTGAAGCTGAATTTGCTTTATTCCACCATTGCATTTTGGATATTTGCTAAATCCTTTTATGTGCTCAGCTGGACTACACATCTTTCAGTTGGTGGGTTTTGGAATAACTGCTGCATTGTGATTCACTTTCCCTTCTGAGGGTCTATCTTCAAATTGAATTTCTGCTTTTATCTTGACTGGGTTAACTGGATGGTCACAGCTGACTCAGTCTAAACAGCCTGATTGGAAGCTGGCAGCTGAAATCCAGGTTGGAAGCTACAGTCCACTGCCTATGGGGATGTCCCTCTCTTCTAGCAGTGCTTTGTCATCTCTCTTACTTTTTATTGCATGTGGCAGGGTGGAACCCTCATATTCCTGTTGCCTATTTTTTCCTTCTTATGGACAGGGTTTGTGGGAAAGATGACAGAGATATTTTTTTTTATTATTATTATAGAACATGTTGACAGCTTCTTTCCCAGTCTAACAATAAATCACCCTATTCTCTGGTGTCTCTTGGAGAGGCATCTGCTCAGTGTAATTCTGTATTTCAAGCCAGGAGGATGATATGGATCCTTCACCATTTAGTGATACCTGGTAAATGCTCACTAGAGAGAGTTTCTTCTCCTTTTTGCAGTACTTTATGCCTTAGATATGATTTAATGGTGACCTCTTTCAGGTCAGAAGTGATCTTGAATACATTGACCAAGAAGGATTGCTGAAGAAAGCTTTGAAGAAACTTACAGTCTCCAAAAAGCTTCATTTTGATGAAACAGGATGTTTTTATGAAATTTTAGTTCACTGACAACACTTTGAAATGCTTAAATAAAAAAACAAGTCTCTGGTCTCAGAAAGCATTTGAGGGAGCAACCAGACAGTTTTGGTCACTGTCACCTGAGATATTTTAATGAAATTAGCTAGGATATTAGCTGATATGCTTAGATCTGGAATAATTCCAAATACTTTCTGATAAGAAAGCCTCGAGTTTTTGGGACATTTTGTAGTTCAAAAGTGATCACTGGATGTTCTTCTGGGTTTCATTTAATCCCTGGATGGACTTATTCCCCTCCATTTGATAGGAATACATACAGATCAAAATAAGGAAGGCATGTGTTATGATTACCATATTAATCCAAGGGTTTTATTTTTATCCTGTTTTTGCTCTCTTTTTCTTAGATATACGCATTGCCTCAGCTTAGACAAGTAAGCATTTCGGTGAGAGAGCCTTTCTTTTATTAATATATGGTATATGTTCTGTGTACCATTCGTGATAGATATTACCATGCTATACACACATATTCCCTGTTCAAAGAGAATAAAATGTAACAAAAGAAAGCATTATGTCATTTGCCCTCTTTTCTCTATTTAGTTAAAATATTAATTGTTTGTACTGCTGGAATTCCTAGGGACTCCTGATCCTAGCCTCTGGGTCAGTTGTATTATGCACTAAACAAACATAATGTAAGAAGACAATCTCTGCTTCAGAATTTAGGGCTGGGGGCAAGTGCAGGGAAAGCCAGTTTAAATGGGGATTTACTGAACAATAAGAACAATACGACAAATTAATCAGTTCTTATACCATTGTGTATTTTAGCTGTTTCACATTTGCAATTTAAATTCAGTTGCTAAATACTTCATGCTATTACAAAAAGCTTGATGCTACAAAGCCAAATTTATTCAAAGGTATTTGAGTTATTTTTGGCCACTTTCACTGTGAAACTTGCATCTAATTCTCATAGCATTTTTAAAATATACCTTATCACTAAGTTCCTCATCAAAACAAATAATCTCTCTTTATTAGCCATGCATAGAAATCACAGTGAAGAATATCCATCATATAGATGATACATTTTCCAGGTAATTTACCAAAGTCTTAGATGCTGTATAAACCCCTGTTTCTCCTTTAGCTTACACGTAAACAAGGTTGGATGCTTCTGCATGTATGCAATTATTCAGGGTAAATAATGCCCAGAACATGTCTTTGAGAGAAATTAGTATTGGTAGCATCTCTTCCAATCTGAGCAGCCTTGGTCCATTCTGGAACACTTTATTTTTACTATCTGACATTTTGACTTTGACATTTCTAGTACCCCTTGAAAATGCTCAATACTTAGGGTCCTTTATACAGATGTTGCCTGTTCCACGTAATGCAACATAATTCAGGGTGTTGTGATCTCCTGATAGGCTAGACATGGTGAGGCAATTTGAAGATTTATTTATATAGTCTGGATGGAATGTAAATACTATCTGTTATTGAAGACAGTTTTAAGAAACAGTTAAATCCCTGGAAGTGTGCAGAGGAAATGGCAGTGACCTCCAACACAAACACCGGCAATACAGGGTAGGAAAAGAACATAAATAGCAAGATAATTGTAATTCACAAACAAAATAACACTAGAAATGTGGCTCTGAGATGGCAAAGGGTGGTTGAAGGGACTTTTGTTATTTGATTCCCTCTATCTGGGTTAACACGACTGCACTTTCTTTCATAGTAGCCAGAACAGCTGAGAAGGAATGAAAGAATTGATTAGCCATTCTTGCTGAAGAAAGAGGTGACAACACATTTATAACTGACTGACAAATATGCTGTGTTGATAAAGAGCTTTTCACACACATTTGATATTTCTGCCTCCTGAAAAACATTTACCAATGACACTTTGAATGGAAATGTTCTGTTTTCTAAGCTGAATGCAGTCATAAATAAATCTTCATGACTGTTCAGAAATTTAGTGGAAGTAGTACATTTCCACAGAGATTTAGAGATGGTGGTATAAAACCAGGGATTATTTTATTTTTCTGATTCTATTTGTTATGTGAGATTTGTGAAGATATAATACTGGGTAAAGGATTCAGGTTTCTAAATAAAATTAATTTTAATTTTAGTCACAGAGGATTTTGTTTGCTGAGAAAGATAAAGTGTATTGTGGATCTAAAATATTTCTGAGGAAAGCTTAGAAAAATAATAAAATGCTGGAATGGGAAGGAAATAAACCATCCACTTTGTCTCGGTGATGCAGCTACCGAATTTAGCCTCTGGATGCATGCAATTACATCACTGGGAATCCATAATGTGAGACCTCAGTGCGTTCCAGGGGCAGAAGAGCACTGGGTTCATATTCGGGTGTTGTCCGTATATGGCTGGAAAGCCCAGACGGCGTCTGCACGGGTGTAGCTCGGCCGTCAGCACATAACTGGGACAGGACAGAGCCACAACAGCTTGCTCCGCCAGCAGCCTTCCTCCGGGAATGTCAGGAATGCCCTCAGCGTTTATTCAGCAGGAAGCTATTGGTTAAAGGCACACAGCGGCAATTGGATGTGTTTCTTTAATTAAGAAACTTGGGTTGCTTTGAAACAGAAAGATACATTTCTTACTTATGTGGGTAGATGATCATGTGTTTTCAGTGATATTAAATCATCTAAAAAAGAGATCTGCTTTTGAATATTTTTATTGCTTACTACTTATATACAAAATAATGTTGTCATTGTCATCCCACTGCAGTGGATATATATTTCTGAAATAATTTTAATATATTTGAATCTAGCAATAGTCATGATGAATAATTACTTCTGAGAGTCATTGTGGGGAATGTCAAATCAGAATGATAAGAAATGACTAGTTTAAGGACCAATTTTTTTTTACAGGCTTGCCATTAAAAATCAAGAGAATAAACAACATATTATGTGCAGAACACTGTAAAGTTAAAAGTAAGGAAGAATTACAGATTTGCTTTTGAGAACAATTCAGGATGCATTCAGAATGTGAATATGATTTGACAGATAGTGAAAAAAAAAAAAAGGAAAAGAAAAAAAAAAACTTTGTTTGGCTTAAAGAAATGTTTATATTTGTGAATAGATAGGTTACATCATAAGAGATGTAACACTTCAAGGCTGTCTGTAAACTGACTGTCCAGCATTAGGAAGGTGCTCAAAGAAATGCAAATAAATTGTGAGTGTCTTATAAAAACATGTTCCTCTGGGCTTGCTCAGGGCTTGTTACTGTAAATGCTGAATTCTTTAGTGTAAAGGAAAAGGGCACTAGTTTTGCTAATTTCAATGGTACCAGTTATGTGTGTAAAATTATACTAGTGCCAAAATGCTCTGAAGAGTTGCTACCTTGCAAGTTCAAGCATTTGCAGCAGCTTTGATAAAAATTGTAGTGTATATGTACAGTCAGGACTCAGTGAGAAATGGATAAAGTCCTGGCCAAAACTATGTTTTCTGATTCAGTCCTTTCTGAATTGGCATTATCCGCAGAGAGCTTTTATGAATTAAGAACATATTCAGTTTGTGGATAGTAAGACTATCCACTAATATAGTACCTCTTCCTCATCTCATTATTTGGCATGTACATCTTGCATATCACTTCTTGTCATGATTGGAGGCTTATATTCAATCTGTATGGTTTCTGCTGTCTCATAAATTGTCTTCTAAGATTCCAAAGATTCCAAAAGACAAGAATCTGCATTAAAAACATAGCAATACACCATCATCTCCGCATGCATGCATCTTTAGTTATGCATTTAGCAACTGGAATACTTGTATAGGACAGCAGAGCAGAGCTGTGTTCCCTGAAGTGTGTACCTACTGCAACTTCCTGTTGTAGATGATGATGTTTCTGCTTTACTCTGCAACTCTGTGTTTTATATCACAGTATGGGGTACTGCAATAAATGGTCCACAAATGTCTTGTGAAGACTGATGTATAGTAACTCTTGCTTGTAAACCAGTATGACTTAAATAGAATGGTTTGCTTGGAATAGCTGTTTTCTGAGAAAGGTATTAGCTAGTGAAGAAACTGGCAGTACAACTGCTCTGACAGAAATTCCATACACCTTTCCATAAGTTTACTTCATACATAATATGCATCTATGCAAGCACATTTCTATGTGTGCACATTTCTGTGTATGCAGAGTATAGCTGAAAGGAGATAGATCACATTTTAGAGGTTTTTACTTTACCACGGAAGCAGTATGTAGTATTCTTTGTTTATACAAATTGTAACCTGAGATCTGACCTATGATTAAAACTTCAATGCATATCCAGATACCTAAATAACAGCTTTATTTTAATTAGTCTGGTACACTGCCAATTCCTCATAATTTGACTGAAAGCCAGATATTTTATAGATTAGCCAAAAGGTGTATATGTGCCCAAATATAAATAAAAAGTCTGTTTGGGGAACCATATTTGGAAATGGCTTTTGGTTGGTAGCAGCACATTACAATACAATATACAAAACCAGATACAATTCATATGTATTGACTATAAAGATTATTTTGCTTTTGCAGAAGATATCTGTTTTAGCACCTTGTTCCAATTTCTGTATGACCGGTGGTTTGAAGAAACTGCTTCTTACCCCTGGTATGAAAGTATGTATTGCACATCCCACCTTTTCCAGAATTCTCTTACCAAAAACTTCTAGTTACATGAGGCTTCCTCTGAGACAGTAGGACAGCAGGCCATGAATGACTGAAGTCTCACTAACTGAAGCACTGAAATAATCAAATGATCCTTTATTTTAATTTAATTTGACAGATCATCAAGATGGACTAGGGAACTGGTATTTCTATTTATTTAATTAAGAGAATAGAAGCCAGGATACATCATCTTTGCCCTCTCTCTTTTCATTGGTAGAGACTCATGTAGTTCGTAATTTGTTAATGGAATGGTGAAGAGTTAACATACCATCCTTTCACAGTGGAATAGTCTCACGTGTTTTTCATTTTCTGGTTTGGAAACTCACAGAAAGATTACTACTGGCATGTTATTAAAAAGACTGATATGTCTTTGAAGTGGAGTGCAGCCTCTCTCATCATCTTTTACCAACTAACAGCACAAATCCTGATTAGACACCTGTCATGACTTTCCTCCCGCCCCCCCCCCTTTTTTTTTTCTTTAATGTGCTTCACTATTTGTGTAGGAAAATGGAATTTAAGGTAATGATTTGAGAAGATAAAATATCAAACGTTATTTTGCAGGAACTCTATGGTAACTCTAATGAAACATGTTAAGTCTACAGAAAACAAAAGTAATTTAGCAATAAATTATGTCATCACTACCTCTGTTCTCTCTTGATAAATATTTGAAGGATATTGCAAAGTTCAATACATATTCTTATTGAATAAAGTGAAACAGGCACAAGAATTGCTGCTTCATTTTGTATTTTCTTGTGATAGCAAGTTATGAGGTAATATACTGTTGTTGCAAATCTAACCATCTGCTTACACTTTGGAAACAGAAAGAGAGGTCTATTTCTTTTTTGTGTGCCCATCTGCACTGACATGAATGCATATTAAGTAACTGTATATTCTTTTTTTCAATCTGCTGCTCCTGGCTACTGATCAATGCAAGATATTGGTTATGTATATTGGTAGGGAGTGTAATCTGGTTTGTTATAAACACAGATATTGATAAATAAATGAAAATGCAGAACACTGTTGCATCCACCCATGTGCTAACTGTGTGATTGCACAAGAGCCCAGGGTTTCTGTTGGGCTGCTTTGGCTACAAGCCCCTCCAGCTTGCACCCTCCCAACATGCTGGACCAGGTGTATTGACAATACAGCAAAGAGCCCAGCAGCTCCAGAGGTGCGGCTTTGGGATTGTTTAATATTCTTATAATTGACACAGGAAACAATCATCAGTACGGGATCAATAACGATGGAAATTGTTCAATCTTTGGAAGTAGCTCCAAAGCACAGGTTACTAAAATGTAGGGAAACACATACCCTACATACTCAGGCATGTAACCATAAGACAAACATAAACACAGAACTATGGAGGTTGCAAGAGATCTCTGGAAGTCATCTAATCCATATTACTGCTCAAAGCAGACCCATTGCGCAGTCCTTTTTGACAGCAAAATATCCTTTAAACTAGACTGAAAGACCACTTCCACATCAGACCTATTCTGCAAAGAGCATGAAAAGGTAAATTCTCTTCACCATAATCAAAGGATCCAGGGAACAGAAGAACACTACTGAAGTGTTATAATATTAATTACAAGTATGACAACTGAGAAATTACTTTTGAACTATGATATAACAAGTAGGTAAAAATACTTAGCTTATGTCTGGGATCAGTACCCAAACCGACAGTAAAAATGTAGAAGCTAGGACTAGTTGTTAAAAGGCAAAACAGCAGACAAACAATATAACACCTGACTCCCTGTGTACCAGATGAAGCACAAGTTGTGACAACTTTATTAAAACAAGGGATACCTCAGATACATAAAAATAGCTGTCCATTCTACAATAGGGATTGTTTTTATATCAGCTGACGGAAATAAAATAATAATTTGAGTAAGACAGTAACCTTTTTCATTGTTTAGGAATGTTTGGGATACACTTATAATGGGAGAACTCCAGATGATCTTAGACAGTGGCAAGGAATAGTAGTTTGTTATAGGCCTTTTATAGATTTGGCTGCTTTTTTTCATGTAGTAAAAGACAAAAGAAAAAAAAAAAAAGAGGTCTGGAGCACAGATTTGTAAAATGGCTACTGCCTTGAACTGTTGCTTAGGTACAACGCTATAAGGATATAATAACAACAAAAAAAAAAAAAGAAAAACCAACACTGAAATGTTACTCCAGAAATTTTCAGATTCAGTTGCCTGGAGTTGAAATTTAGCCAATTTCCTTCTACCTGCTCAAAAGCTGCAAAATATGAATAGGATTGCAAGGACAAAAGGAAGCCAAGAAAGTTTTGTCTTGAATTTTCCATACATTTGTCCTTTATTTCTTGGAAATGCAGGTGATCTCACTGTAAATGTATGGTAAACAGAATCTAATAAAAACATCTACATACCTCCATCTGGTTTCAATATTAAAATGGCATTTATACAACATCCACTAACTTCTTTACTTAACGGAGTATAGTTATTATATTGAAGTAAAGAACATCAAAATGCAATTTCAGAGGATTAATAAATAGATAAATATATTTTTTTAATTGGGTCAAGTATTCTGAGTAAGTCTGGAATAGCTGCTGATCCCATTCATTTCTATTATTTGTTTCATGCTAAAGGCCTGAAATACATGCAGTACTCCTTTGTATAGCTGAGCTCAGAAGCAAAATTTGACATTATATAGATATTCAAAAAAGCTGGAGGCTGCTTTAGTTTAGTTTGTCTTATTTTTCTTAATTTTGTTTTATGAAGAAGTATGCCCAGCAAAAATAGATCTGCTGTTCTTAGTGACTGTACTGCTTAAGGCTACAGGAAGGTGACATGTTCTCTGCCTCCAATTTACCACTCTTTCTGCTCGTAATTTTCATCAGGGAATGATATCATGTTTTAGTGGTGCCTATTTAATATATTTTTGCAGTACCTTTATCCTACTTGAAGGTTAAATATGGAGTGGGAAATACTTGCTCTCACAAAGCTGAAATTCAGCTCTTCCAAAAGTTTGTAATATAAGAAAAAAAAATCTCCCTTTTGCTGTGGTTTGTTGAAGCTTGTGTTCTTTCATGTTTTATAATAAGACATGGCATTTAAAGATGCCTTCAATAAACATCACTAAAATTTTTTTCCTCTTTAGATGCCAATGATTAATGTTTTCTATGTTTTTAAAGAATTTTGTTTTATGCCACAACCACAACACAGCTTCCCACAAAAACAATTTCTAGCTAAACCCTCCATTTACTCCAGCATTTATTCAATCATCAGAAGTCATCTATTGTCTTGCAAGCAACATAGCAAGCAAGTTCATCAATTAATGGATATATTTAGATACCTTTCTTAAAATCTTCAACCCCTTTCTTTGGCTAGTAAGGAGAAAAGTGACTTTTAAACACGTTCCAGCAATAGAAGCTGAAAACGGTTTCTTCAGATGACATGCTGCTCTTTTTTAAAAATAGATTGGTAGCATGGGCCAGACATGCCCAGGAGGTGCAGTTAGGCCACAGTCAAGGCCACACTGTGCTCTTTTTTTTTTTTCCCTCTTAGAGGCCGGCGATCTTCAGGGTTCATTAAGGCAGGAATAACTCATGGATGTTTCCAGGTCAAATGTATCAGCTGTTTGTGGGTGAAGACCTAGGCATAAGTGACAAGATATTGCCAGTTGCACACATCCAATGTTCAAACATGGTGTCATTTATCACTCTTAACAGGTGGTATGTTTTAGAAAAACAGAACATCATACTTATTCAATGCATCCCTGACCTTTTCAGCCAGCCTTTCTATGGAAGCCATGACAGAGACTAAAGATGACTTCCCCACCTGACAACACCACTTCAGTGCCTCTTTCAGAAAGAATTTTTTCACAGTAAACGTGTTCGTGTTTGTTCCAGTAAATCTGGTAATGACAGAAATGAATCTTTTCCATTCTATTTTCCTAGATGCATGAGTGTAGAGAGAGGAATTTAAACACAAACCAGAGCCATTGACTATTCATCAGAGAAACATTTCATATACACAGTGAGGATTCCTTTACCAAGCTTGTACTTGAATTGTATATCCAATTTATGTTGTGCAGAGCTCACTTCCCAAATACTGTACAGCCCAATGTCCTTTCCCTGACCTTATTTTTCCTTTGGGATATAGCTAAAGAGTAAAAGCTTCTCGTCTCCCATATTAGCTAACTGTTTCCTTTATGGTGGGGCTGAGAAACCCAAAGCTCATCAGATTTGACTTCATGCAAACTACCACATACATTTTTTGGATATTTAAATTAGATGCCATGAAGAAGTAGGAAAATGCACGGCCTGCTAACAGTGCTTGAAAGGTTTCTTTAGTCCTCAGGAAGAATAAGGTCTTCACACATGTTCTATGGCAAATCATGAAAAGAATGTGAAAACAAGTAAAGACAGGATGAGGCCCTGACATGCTGGGCACTAAGTCCTTAGCCTGACAAAACTTCCATTGGCTTTCATGTGCTGAAGAAGACACGTACAGTGCCAATTTATAATCTTAGCTGCACCAGTTCACACTCCTGAAATTTTCTTTCAGCTATTGCTAGAATTATTATTGATTTCAAGTAACAAGAATGCATATTTTAGGCATATGATTTCAAACTTTCAGCAACGGTACTTTAAAGTAATGAGATTTTGATTTAAAAAAAAAAAAAAAAAAGTAGAGAGCGAGAGACTTAATAGATTTTCCATTTATTTTCATCAGGCTCGGTAGTAAGTAAACTCTCAGCTCTGTTCTCAAGCAGAGAGTGGCTCAGCTCACTGAAGTGATGGAAGGTGGTATCTGTTCATTTCCTTGCATACGTCCTTATGTCCAACAGTTTATTCTCTAAAAATATGACTGTGGAAAAAGATAGAGAACTTTCAATTGATTCAGGTCTCCATTGTAAATCAGGATTTTACTCAACCAGTATAAACAAAGTCTCTGCATTATGCAATCTCTTAAATCAGATTATAGCCGGAACTCTACATTTATGTTACCCTGAACAGTCACATATTACTTCAATCTTTTAATTCAACAGTGTTCAGATTTTGCCTTGCTTTGCAGGACTTTTTGGCTAAAATTGCAGCAAGGACTTTGTTGAGTACCCAGAGAGGAGGGGGCAAAAGGATTTAACATTGAAATGCAAATTATTACAACTGAAGGGATGTTCTCCAGCTAGCTTCATTTAGTTTCTGTGATTTATATCCAAACACAAAAATGAGTAGCTGAAAATAATATGTTACAACAAAACCCAGTAACTTTGTCTCTCTCATATTCTCAGTCTTTGTTGTTTTGCTTGGAGACTGGGTACATGGAATTTTATCTATAAATCTAGCTCTTGGAAATAAACTTGCTGAAATCACAATCAGAGTCAAATATTTATGCAATGACTTTTGTGAGAAGTTCAGTAAATATGTTGTCATCAGCTAGATTCTCAAGAAAACATCCCAGGTTCTTTTTTCTTTAACTTGGAAAAATATGATTCAGTAATGAACAAGAAAATTATGCTTGACAAAACAGCTACCTGAACAGGTCTGCACAGCAGCACCTTTACTGCACTGCCCAGTTTTAAGAACTTCCATGGTGTACTCGTATTCTTCTGACAAAACCACTGATATTTGGACACTTTTACAGACCTCCTCTGCCTTCCCTCCCCATAATGATCCTGTTTTCTCCATTTCCCCCTCTCTTCTCTCTATGTGTCCTTTAAGATAGACCATTTCCTGGTCTTTATCTTAATCGCCATCTCCCAGCAGCAAAAATTCAGATCCTATATCCACATCCTTCTTTATTATCTTCTCACCTTGTTTGTACTCATGCTTTTCGCTCTAATCTCCCATTCTCTACCAGTTCTCACTTTTGTTCTCTTTACACCTATCCAATTCTCTCCTCATCCATTCTCTATGGAGAATGTATCCTTAGCTGCTTGCTCCATGACTAATTAAGTTTTAGTTAACAGGATTATCTTCATAGCCAGTTCTCTTTAGCTCCTGGCTGTCAGAGAGATGAGAACCATTTCTATATTTCTTTGTTTATGACATTACTTTTGCAGCTACCCTGTCTAGCTTAGATGTGCTTCTCCCTCATGTTCTCTTCCATACTTCAGACCTTGCTTGTTTAGGTACTTGTATATGGTGTCAACAGACATTGTCCTGATACTGGCTGATTGATCCCTTTCAGTTCCCCAGCAATCTCTCTTTCAAGAGCCCCTCTTCTCCCACTCCTTATCTTCTAAGGTGTTTGGGTTCTCATTTTCTAGTTCTATATACTGGATAGCATCTGACCAGTTGCTTCCAGGGAATATGGCAACATAGGTAAACATTTGCATAAATAAATAAACAGCATACACCATATTTCATTACAAAGAAATGATAAGCTGCCATTTAAGTTCTTTTCAAATGCCTTGAATTTGCCTGTAAGCCAGATATAATTTGAAAGGGTATACTCCAGACACAATCACCTTACCTTGCTTCACATATTCAACGAACTATATGCAGTTTGAAAAGCCCTGGAACCATATGTAGTTTGAAAAGCCCTGTGTCCATTTTCTACATTATCTTTAGGTCTTTAATGACAAAGGTCCTTTAGGTTTCCAATCCCTTTGCCCTCAAGCTCTGACGAGAAAGGCCCCAAGAGCCAGCCATACCTCTGCTCCCACAGTAGGAGAATCACACTTGGGATTTGGAAATCCCTTTTTTGTACAGCAGAGGGGTATTATAGAGCAACAGCATTGCCAATACAGAGAGCACACAAGAAACACTCATTAAGAAACTATGTATTGAGTGTTTTACAGAGAAATGTAACTTAGGCCCATGCTGAAATCCTCCTAGTTTTGTGGGTTATCTGAATACCAAGACAAGCAACAATTGCTTTTGTATCATTTCCAAATGCAGAGTGAAACAGAAAGGGAAAAAAGTTGGCTAGTTGGCAAGTCTTACATTCGCATTGCAAGGTTTGGCTTCAAGGTAAGTGAAAACCCCTGCTCACGTTCAGCTGCTGACAATAAATAAATAAATAAATAAATAAATAAATAAATAAATAAATAAATAAAAAGGCAAACAAGATCTCAGACTTTATAAGGAATGACAGAGGTATAAATGTGGAAATATATACATCTTTATTGTCAAACAGCTTCCCCTTAAATACTGTGATTAATTCTGCATATTTCATCTCAAAAACAATATGACAAGGTTACAGTGAGTCAAATAAAGGCACCAAGAGTAGATAAACTGATCTCTAAAGTTTATAGATTGCACAGACTCAGAGTGTTTGTTGTCTGTACAGGGGGACAGAAGCTGGTATCTTGGCCAGAACTTCTCTTAAACTCAGTTTGGACAGTAAAGTGTCCACACAGGCTATTAGTTTGGTGAAGTCAAAAGAGGCTTTATATACTCTTCGAGAAAAAAGGTGCTCCGTGAATGTAGATTAATAAACATTGCCTACTGATAATAATTATCTGAATTATATCATTGCTTAGATTTCCAGAAATTGAATGACTACTGGCTTAGTGTCTAACTCTGCATACTTACATACAACTTTTCAATGTATTCCTACAAAATAAAGCATGCCTGTTCAGAAAAATGCTGAGGCACATTCCTTCTTTAATTTTCATCTTTAACCTCTTCCTTGTTTTCAATTTAGATTACACAAATACCAAATTCAGTAAATCTGTATAACTGAGGTGTAGGCAACTGAATCATATTCATTCTTTTTGTTCCCATCGACTGTTTCAGAAACTCACTCTTTTGAGAGTCAGAAACTTTTTATCTCCAGTCTAAATTCATGCTTCATATTGTATGTCTCTTTGTTCCTCACTGATGCTTATTCTGGCTATACTTCAAGAAAACAATTTTACATCTTTATATTTGCTTCACTAGATTCGGTAAAGCATTTATTCCAGACCCCTTATTTTCCTTAAAGAAGGGGGATGAGAACTGTACACATTTTTCATTTTGGATTAGGTCTCCCAGAGCTGTGTACAAAAGCATTAATACATTCTATTGAAAATGCCTCTTCTGGTACATTCTAAGATTACCTAGACACTGGACTTTTTTCCTGGAGATTTAGTCATCCTGTGATTAATTAATGCAACTTTTTTTTTTTTTTTCATCTTCTTTTATTTCCTTGAACTTTATTCCAGACCACTTGATCAGACATTTCAATGCAGGCGTCAGTTGTTCATCTCACATTTATTTATTTTTAACTAGTAGACCTTGTATGGGAAAGTTGAGGGCTGGTTACTTTCTGTTAGTCATGAGCCCCCTGTGGATTTTAGTAAGAAATTGTTTGTTGTTGCCATAAAAAACAAAATCACTGACAATATTAAATCACTAATGCCTCTCATCACTTCTTGTCTATCAGCGGCTGAACTACTAGTTCTGCCTGTTAGCAGTTGAACAGTTGTTTTGTAGCTTCAGCTGTATTTTACTGATAGCAAAATAACTAATAGTTCTGCTAATCATACAGGTTTCCATCAACAGTCCCTATGAACTCAGCCTAGTCAGAGCATGGTAAAACATCTTCAGTTTTTTCTCTAACAACATTTGTAAGAACCCATGTGCCAATGAGGTGTGGGATTTTATGGCTTTTTAACATGTAAAAGAAACCAATTGAACATTCTTGAAAGAGTGTAAAGGAATCTCTTAAGATTTTATTCATTTGGAATATAAAGATAATGGTCTTATTTGGCCTATGTTAGTTTCCATAAAGAACGAAAAATCTTCACAGAACTCTCCAGTCTGCAGAGATTTAGAGTGCCATTTCATTTAATGTCTTTGTAGACATAAATGATATAATAAAAAAATAAATAAATCAGATGAATCCTAGTACTAGCATCAGATGAATCTGTTGCACTTTGGACTTCAAGTCAGAACAACAAAGACATCAGCACAGCTAAATGTCACTTAACTAGTAGGCCAACAGATTCCATTCTAGCTGAGTCAATAAATAGGTAATGTTTGCATGTTTAATCACAAGTTGAGAAGTTGTGTATGACAAACAAAACCATAAGAAAAGAAAAATTCTACATTACAGGAGTTGGCATAAAAGTAGATTCAGTGTTTTCTTATTCCCCAGTGAAAGGGTAACTAGCTTTCTAACGGGGAAGGTTGAGTCACCCTGTTCTAAGTGAACTAAACTTTGTTTTGGAGAAATCTGTCTCATAACTGTTTGTCTTTTCATTTTTTCATATCATGGATTCTCCATTTGGAGGCACTAGAGCTGGCAGTTAGGAGATAGAGAATAAACTTATAGCACTTGTAAATTGAGCAAAGGAAATAAAATGAACAACTTCATGCCACATTTCTATCTTACTACTACACCAAGCTCAAAAGCTGATCAAATCATGCATGCATGCAGAGTATTATTGGAAAGTACTACTTTTGAAGTTCATGTCTAAAAATAATTAAAAAATATTAAATATTAAATTTATGTTTTAAGAATTTATCAGATTTAGAAGTGCATTCTATAGTTTATGAAATTAAAATTACTGTATGCAGGATAGAAAGGTACAAAGATCAAACAAAAGAAGTACCACGATAACTGAGAAAAAGGTCTAATGTAACTGTAATCTGTTAACAGTAGCATGATCCTGAACTTTGGTTTCCAGCTTCATAGGTTCATATAATTTCCAGTAATTGCCATTTAAAAATTTACCTAATCAAAGCAACTTGCAGAGTAACTAATATTTTCTAAGACATGCCTAAGAATAACTGCTTCAATCAATATTGATAAAAACATCCTTACAGTCGGGTAAATTGTAATTGTGTTTGATGTTTCCAAATGAGCAGCCTACACATTAAAACAACAACAACAAACAAACAAACAAAAAAAACCACTTGCAAACGCACACACACACACAAAACCAACCAAACAAACAAAAAAACACTTTTAGAAGAAAGCAACAATTGCAAAATACTGGTTTATTTCTTGAGAGGCCTGATTATTTTCCCAAGTCTTAGTACTTTTTTTCCTCTACTTGCCCACAGCAATATTAATGAAAAAACTGCCATCACCACTTCTTTAGTTAGGTTCAAACCAAGAACTAAGAAGGAACACTGTTGAAAAAGTGGCTAAAATATGATACTAGAATTGCTTGTGTTTTGAATGTTTGGAATTCCCAACTAGAATTTTGAAAATACCAAAAAAAAGCTCTCTTCCTGAAAAAAAAAAAAAAAATAATAATAATAATAATTTGAGTTTGGCCTTAAAAAAAAAAAAAAAAAAAAAAAAAAACAATTTTCTGGTCCAAAAAACATAACAAAGATGAAACCCATGCTGGAGAAATACACAGCTGAAATAAGGTGCCAGTGGGCAGAGACTGATTCCCTCCCAGCAAATAGTTTTATTTGGGACTTAAGCATACCCTCCTTTAGAAAGCACATTGAGGCACTTTACTCAGTTGAGGCCAGACATGTTCCCTCAAACCAACACTGGTAGGAGGCACGTTTTCATTGCTATTGCCATATGCTTTTCCTGCTATATGCAAAAAGGATTTCTGATTTTTTGAGGGGGCATGTTTCACCAGCACCACATTCAGTTTAAACCAAAATCATGATTTTAAATTGGAAGATTAGCTTGTCTTGGATTAAAAAATGCAGAACCTGATGTATATTTTTAATATACTATGTTGAAAAGTCTCTAAGCATTTTTGTAATGTTTAATTGCCACTATTTCTAAAGTCCTTTTTTCCTTTGTGGAGGGAGAATTTCTAGTACTTTGGTTCAAAATGCTTTGAGGATGATAAAAATTATAAATAATAGTTGTGTGAAACACTCAAGACCTCTGAGGTCTAACATAGCTTTTTCAGAGATAATTTCCTATCTGCTTTTTTTTTTTTTTTTTTTTTTTTTTTTTTATGATTTACTATAAGCTGCATCAAACTCTTATCAAACTCTTTCTGGCATTCACACATGATATAACAGAAATGCACACCTTCCTGCCTTTCACTGCCTGTAATCAAATACTTGAGGACCAGGCATGTAAAATGACCAGTGTGAAATTCAGCGCGTAAGGAAAAGGAAAGAAACCTCTTCCAAGTAGGTTTTTAACCTTTTATTTCTTTACTTGGCTGATCTTTAAAGCAAGCACTTCAAAAATTTAGAAAGTATAACTCCATGAGCAAAGAGCAAGCATACACCAAATAGAATGTAGTGAATCTTATCACCAGCTCCATTTTTTAAGCTTATCCTGCCCACCAGCCTGTATGTGGAACATAAGGCATCGAGGTAATTTCCACAGTAGGCTTTGAGAGTAAATCCAGTGACATCAAAGATACAACACATTTTATAATTGAAATAAACAAATTCATTCTAAGGCAAAAAGATATGTAACGTTTGTGCAAATGTCATAGTATCAGCCATTGTTTCAGGATAGTGTTTGGGGGTTCCAAGCAATGCTTTGGCAAAGTCCTTGCACAGAGGGCTGGCTGCCAAGAGCAGCTGTGCAGTGACAAGTCTGGAATGTCCTCTGAGTAAGGCTGGCTGCAAAGCTCTGAGGACTGTGAGAGTGGGAGGGACTTGAATAGCTTGAGAAATATGAAAGCCTCATTCAGTGATTAAAAAAAAAATCATTAAAACTTAGTCATGCACCAAGGAAATATGAAAATAGCTTTGTAACAATGTTGCTGTTTATTCACCCTAGAAAAACAAATTTTGTGCATGTTCAGTACACTTACGCTAAGGTTCTGTTTTTCCAAAGGGCAGCACTGCGAGTCTATGTTTCAAACAGCATGTCAAAGTCCAGTAGGTTAAGGATTCTGATCTTCCCATAACAAACTCATTTCATATTCCTCCACATTACAACAAAGTATTCCAGCTTCCTCTCTGCAATGAGAGTTTTCCATATGTTTCAGAGTGCTGCTATGCTGCACGGACTCCAAATTCTGCTCTCCAGGCTCAATACAAGGAGGCACTGATTGATTAGTGAGGTGATTCACTCTAACAAGGGTATAAATCTACTTCTTGGGTATCTAAAAACAACTTCTGTCCTTATGTTCTGGTTTGCTATTTTGAAATCTAGTAAAAGAGTATGCACTCCAGCCAAAAGTTTCCTTCAGAAGGAGAACTGAATCTATATTGCAAAAGCTTCTTGAAGAGGCACAGAATATATTTGCCTGGAGTCTTCCAACAACTCATATTTTTAATTGTGTCATACACATTTTATTTAAAATAGAAAAGAAACAACTGGGAGGTCCTGAACAGAAATTATTAACATTGACACGGAAGGAAACGATTCTGGGAACCAGAAGTTTCTGAATACCCCCAGCTGAGCTGCAATGGAGTGGACAAAAGCTGTTGTTACAGCATATTGTGGTTTAGATACATACAGCAAATTAGTTACATATAATGAAATACATCCCCACTCAGCAAATGCTATGTAAAATACATATATATATCAGCATAACCATATGGCAGCTTTGTTGAATTATCAAGAAAATTCACTCACTTGATTTACCATATTCCCATAGTAGGTAATAATCTTACATGTCCTTTCACATGCAAAGATAAATGCATGATGGGGCTTTTGCTAGAGGCTTCACAGAAATACAGAGGTACTACACTAGGTAACAAAAATGTTGTTCATGAAACAGGAAAGACTCTAAGGTGTGGTACTCTTCAAACATACCAGATAAATTCAAGAACAAAAGCGCTCATTTACAAACTGAAGTATTTAGGATTTAAAGCTTGTTCCTACAGGTGTCATTGACCTGTTCTACCAAATTCAATTCTGGTAAATTAAATTGTAAGACTTTTCTCCTACGTTTGATAGAATGATTTTAAATAAAATTATTCTATAAAGTTATGCTCCTTTAGAGTGCTGAAAGACTTCATGTATCGTTTTAGAGCACTTGCAGTTGTACCAACTGAAGTGCCATCTCTTGGGGACAGCTTATTCATAACCAGCCCTGGTGCAGACGTCTCCATCACCACACAGTGACCACCAACCAAGGCTATCACTGCTGTATCTGTAGCATGTTTTATCTCAACTTCAGGTTGACAGTAGCAAAAAAGGTATGAGATGGGGCTTCTTTCTTAGAACTGCAGTACTGTTTATTTGCAGATTGCTTCCTCTAACATATATTTGCACATATAAGCTTACAGAAGTGTAATGTTCATTATTTCATTGAAGAGAATCACAAAATTTCTTCTTGCCTCCCCTGCCTACGTTCAACATGCAGCTTAGAAAAAGATTAGTGGGGAATGTGTTTGTTAGAAGATTATTGTGAGCTTTGTATATAATAACATAACCATCTGCAGGATAAAGAGTGTATAAAAGATGTAGCTTTGTTCAGTCCCATGGGAACAGCAGTTTGAGTATAAATTGACCTGAACATTGAGAAATATATCAATTAAATTATGCACTAGAAATTCATTTTACACTGCCCACTGAAGGGGATAAATGAAACTTTACCATGAAAATATATATTTTTAAAAAGTATTGGTGAAAATTAATTACCTTGTTGACAGGATATTTAGAACAAGTCACTTCTTATGAGAACAGAAGAGTCTCTTGTAAGAAGTTCAGCTACTGAACATGTCAAAAAAAAAAAAAAAAGCCTTCTCTCTATGTATTTTACACATGATCATTATCTTCTGAAGGTATTGGGAAATCAATGTGTATTAGTTTACAACATAAGCACATCTTAAAACCTTAAATGAAAGAAAATCCCAAGTTATACCTAATGTTACCTAATATCTAATGTCTTCCCTGTTTGTTCTTTCTAGCATCTAGTTCAGCTTTGCACTTCCAGAAGATCTGCACTTCTAACAGGTAAAGAAGAACACTATGTTCCAGCCATTGATCTACCAGAGTGCTGAACACAACCCCATCAGCATTTCCAGAATTTCAACACTGACATCTCCATGCAGGTGCTACACGTGGGAAGTATGTGGTCATAGTTTCAGCTTTGCAGAGAGAACTAATTGACTTTCACACAGGATCTTGATATTTCGAAATCTGGGTTTATTCCAGTTTGGAACAAAGGCCAAACATTTCATAATTGTCTGTGAAAGGCAATAAAGCTTCAGCGTGGGAGCAGGTCATCTCCTAGGCTTCCCCAGAGTCCTGTGAGCACTGAGATCTCCTGAGCCAGGCTAGGAGGGATCGCCCTGGAAGACTTTTCCTGACTGACCTGCTCCAAAGCAGCAGCACCCTTAACTGCTGGAGTCCCAGCTGCTGAGCAGCTCCCAGCCTGCTGGGCATCTAGAAGAACCAGAGGAAAATCCCAGTGTCGCAGCAAAACATACCAATTTGTCCGAACTAGCAAATTCCTACCAGAAAATGTTTTATCAGAAATTTTCTAGTCTGTTCTGTTAGTAATTCAAGGCTGGCTTGTGTTTTACTGTAAAGAAGATTAATGTGTTGTCTAGCATGCTCCAGGGTAACAGTAATAGTGCTTGTCATTTGGGTATTAAAAAGGGGTGGTGGTGAGGGAGAATATTAGGAGATTGCCTGATATCTCTCCACCCCAACCTCAACACATATAAAATACCAGGTGAAATTCCTCTTGCTTTAGATTCCCTTCCCATACCTCAACTGAAGGTTAAAACTGTTTATGACATCTTTCACACTGGCACAAGATTCTAACGAGAAGCAGCATCAGAAACTGTACCAGTCTATAGCAGGAGCAGTAATGAGAATGGCCTGGGACAGAGCAGACAGCCAGCAGCTGAAGTGTGGTATTGCTGAGTGGTTTCTGCAACACGGGACAGAAGTTCCTCTCTACTGATAGCAACAAATACTGTTTCAGCATGTCAAAAAAAAAAAAAAAAAGAGAATTAAAAACAACTTCTGTGAAACTGGTTCTCATATTTTTACAAACTTCTAATGTCACTTCATCTTAATTGATTTTTAAGGAGTGATGGTTATGAACACTCAAACGAGTGTTTTCTCCTCACAAAGTACAAAAGGCTAGATTTGGCCTTCAGCACCGTGCAGTTCCTTCCATGTTCCTTTTAACCTTTTGTTTTGTTGCTGCTGATACATTGTCAAGAGAGAACAATAGAGCATGGAGTGCACAGATTTATGGGATACATAGAAAATTCCTCACAGACTGCTTAATGGAATCCTTTGTATTTTTTTTTTTGTTTTGTTTTCTGTTAAAAAGTGAAAAATAGTAAGATGAAACTTTTAAAAATAGAAGATTAGATTTTCAATCAAATAAATGTGGCAGAGAAAGTGCCTGCTTCTCTTGAAATATTCAAGATATTCTTCAGGAACACTGTTTTTATTTTTTATTTTTTGGGAACCGTTCTGTTTGTTTGTGTTTTTGTTTGTTTGTTTTTCTCAATAGTCACATATTTTAATAATAATAATAATAATAATGAAAGCTTTTCTTTTTTTTTTTTTTTTGGTGTGTGTGTGTGTAGCCCTTATCCAAGCTAATACAAAGTGTTTGTAATATTTTGTAATATATAGATTATATAAGATGTATATTGGGAGCAAAACAGTCATTCACAACTCAGGGAGCACGAGAAGACACTACATCAAAGCCACAGTCTTTCTCAGTGCAGGATGGTGCAGGACCTGCTCTCCTGAACCACACACTGCACTGATTTGTTGTCTACCTTGGTTAGTTACAGAACCAGCCTTTGGTGAGGGTTATATATATGGTCACCATGACTTCTCGGTGTGGGACATGGTCAGAAAGTTGCAAGACACGGGGATGGATTAACAAAAATAGTGTCCCATAGACTTGTAATTGCTTGATAGGAACTTGGCTGGCCATGATCAGGGCTCAGAGTTCCTCACACTTCTGCACATATCTGGCCTTGAGGACACACTTGTCTTTTTCTAAATGCAGCATTCAGGACAAACAACAACAGCACTCTACCTGAAAAAAAAAAAAAAAAAAAAAAAAAAAAAAAAAAAAAAGCAGGCTGAGAACAGAATGGCCAGAGCTGTTTGCCAGAGCAACATCAGAAGACAGCTAGAACAAACTGGGGCTTTCAAGGACCTACGTTTGATAGGACTGCACTACTGAAGCTTTACCCAAACCAAAGTTTTATTTGTTTAGACACTCAGGGCATAAGCAAACACTTATTACATGCATGAGAGGGATAATGAGAACATGGATGGCAATAATTCAGCTTCTCTTCTACATCATGTAGATGTAAAGCACTGCTGTCTCTGTGCAGGTGGAGGAGGTGACAATGGTGTGAGTTTGGGCATTGGTGGAGGGAAAGGAAATCCCACTCTCTGCAGTTCCCCCAGCCTGGAAGTTTTGCTGCAGTACAATGCCTACTGCTTGCTGCAGCTTTCATAGCCAGGCATTCTTTAGATTCATTATGAGATTCTATGTCCTTTATGTGTTCACCTTGCTGTTTTTCATTAACTTTTCCTGTCAGCTGCTTGAAGTGATCTGTAACCTCAAAAGTCACCACAGGACTAGAGGATGTCTCTAAGAAATGATCTTTACAGACAGAAACTCTACACTATAGAAGTTTACAGTTAAATCCCATTAAAACCACTGAAGAGGTTTTGTGAAATGCATTTTGTACCCCAGTAAAGACCTGATGAAGCTGAAAGCCAAGCTGAAACACCAAGCATTGGTGTTTCCTTACACCAATGGAATAACTGCGGGTTCCTACTCATGGAGACCTCATGGAACTCCAGACAGCAGAGATGAAGGAGCTCAGGGATGACAGAAGTGAGTAAAAGCAGTCCTACTTATTAGACCAGTGATGTTTCACAGTGAATCACATTACTTAGACAAGATATTTTCTTCCACTCAAGGCAATAGAAGAAGTGCAAATATATTTCCTCTGTGCCCTGAGATCATAGAATCATAGAATCATAGAATATCCTGAGTTGGAAGGGACCCTTAAGGATCATCAAGTCCAACTCTTGACACCGCACAGGTCTACCCAAAAGTTCAGACCATGTGACTAAGTGCACAGTCCAATCTCTTCTTAAATTCAGACAGGCTTGGCGCAGTGACCACTTCCCTGGGGAGCCTGTTCCAGTGTGCAACCACCCTCTCTGTGAAGAACCCCCTCCTGATGTCAAGCCTAAATTTCCCCTGCCTCAGCTTAACCCCGTTCCCGCGGGTCCTGTCACTGGTGTTAATGGAGAAAAGCTCTCCTGCCTCTCGACACCCCCTTACGAGGAAGTTGTAGACTGTGATGAGGTCTCCCCTCAGCCTCCTCTTCTCCAGGCTGAACAGGCCCAGTGACCTCAGCCGTTCCTCGTACGTCTTCCCCTCCAGGCCTTTCACCATCTTCGTAGCCCTCCTCTGGACACTCTCCAACAGTTTCATGTCCTTTTTATACTGTGGTGCCCAGAACTGCACACAGTACTCGAGGTGAGGCCGCACCAGCGCAGAGTAGAGCGGGACAATCACCTCCCTTGACCTACTAGCGATGCCGTGCTTGATGCACCCCAGGACACGGTTGGCCCTCCTGGCTGCCAGGGCACACTGCTGGCTCATATTCAACTTGCTGTCTACCACGACCCCCAGATCCCTCTCTTCTAGGCTGCTCTCCAGCATCTCATCACCCAGTCTGTACGTGCAGCCAGGGTTTCCCCGTCCCAGGTGCAGGACCCAGCACTTGCTCTTATTGAACTTCATGCGGTTGGTGATCGCCCAGCTCTCCAACCTATCCAGATCCCTCTGCAAGGCCTTTACACCCTCATTCGAGTCCACAACTCCTCCAAGTTTGGTGTCATCAGCAAACTTGCTCAAAATACCTTCTATTCCTACATCCAGATCGTTTATAAAAATATTGAAAAGTACCGGCCCTAAAATGGAGCCTTGAGGGACCCCACTGGTGACCGCCCGCCAGCCTGACACAGCCCCATTTACCATAACCCTTTGGGCCCTGCCCGTTAGCCAATTGCTCACCCATCGTATAATGTTTTTATTTAGCTGTATGGTGGACATTTTGTCCAGTAGGATCCTATGGGAAACCGTGTCAAAAGCCTTGCTGAAGTCCAAAAAAATCACATCAGCTGGTTTCCCTTGGTCCACTATACGGGTGATCTTATCATAAAAGGAAATCAGGTTAGTTAGGCAGGACCTACCCTTCACAAACCCATGCTGGCTGGGACCAATGACTGCTTTGTCCTCCAGGTGCGCCTCAATAAGTTCGAGAACCATCTTCTCCATGATTTTACCAGGCACTGACGTGAGACTGACAGGCCTGTAATTGCTAGGGTCTTCTTTCTGACCCTTCTTGAAAATCGACACAACATTTGCCAGCTTCCAGTCTACCGGGACCTCTCCAAATTCCCAGGATCATTGAAAAATAATTGAGAGAGGTTCCGTGATGACGTCCGCCAGCTCTTTCAGCACCCGGGGATGAATCCCATCCAGACCCATGGACTTGTAGGGATCCAGGTGGAGTAGCAAATCCCGCACACGTTCAGGGTCGGTTGGGAGTTTGTCATCCCCACGGTCCCGGTCCTCCAGCTCAGGGCACCCTGGGTCCCGAAGCCCATCATCAGCATTGAAGACAGAGGCAAAGAAGGCGTTAAGCGTCTCTGCTTTGCCTATGTCATTGTCTGTGAGGAGACCTTCCCTATCAAGGAGCGGCCCTGTGTATTCTTTAGTTCTCCTTTTTCCATTCACATATCTAAAAAAACCCTTTTTATTTTCTCTCACAGACACAGCCAGCTTCAACTCTAGGTGTGCTTTGGCCACACGAACTTTCTCCCTAAGAGGTCATCTGAGCTGAAATATGATAGATATAAATCCTAACAGAAGCTAGCTAAAAAAAATATACCTACAGAGTGCTGAGTTACTGTATTGTTTTCCCAGCAGAGGAATGGTGTCAAAGGAGAAATATGGTAGAACATGTGCTAAGTATATTGTCTAAGTGCTGCTAAAATGATGAGACACAGATCGTCTCCTTTGGCCTATCCGGTTTAATGTCAGTGACAATAAAAATGAAATAAAGATGATGTCAGGCTAACGTTAGAGTCAGTTTGTTCACAGAGTTGTGATAACATGCACAGGGAATCCAGAGCAACAGTGAGTCATTCTGCTGAAAGAAAGCAATGATGAGAGAACTGAATAAAAGGAAATTTTCTATATATTTTCTTAGCAATATAGAGTGGGAAGAAAAAGCCACCCCACAGGATGAACCAACACAGACTTTAAAATTGAACAGTAAGAAATGTTTATTTACTGCAACTTGTCAAGATGAATTCTAGTGTAGCATATCCTCCCCTCTAAACCCCCTATACATACAAGAAGAGCACTTGAATATGTAGTGGGTGGGAGAGAAAAATATAGAAAAAGATGGAATAGGGACGTAAAGTATCACATATTTAAAACATTTTGGATTTGTTCCAAAAAAAGAGCTTTTTTGCTTCGTGCTCTGAGGCCCATATAAAGTAATGTAATTCTTCCCATCCTCCAGAAAACAAAAATCATTTGAGGACAGTTAAGGGAACTTACACAGATATGAAAGAACTGCACTTTAGTTAAATCAGAATCTTGGTACTTAGAATATCAGTATTTTTTAGGCTAACAGGAAAAAAACAATGTTTAGAAGAATGTACACTATTGATTCTGGTGAATAATGCCAACAAACAGACACACATACATAACATACAGTTATACGTAAGCACTGTTAGGCTTCTTTGCCAGGATGGCTGCCAACTGTGCAGATCCGATTGTTTATCAACCTGTCTAGCTTTGCTGTTTTGAACAATAATCTCTGTCCGTCTCAACTCCTGTTTCTTACCTTCTTGTAAAAAAAAAAGGATCATTGGGACCACTAGCATCTTTTTGGGGGCTGCAAGGTCTGCAAAATGTTATGTCTTGTAAATGTAATATAAACATCAACAAGCAGACCATGGAAAGCAAGTATAGATAACTGTACCTCATGGTCCTTCATCAAGTGAATGCACAATGACTTTGCTATAGTCATCAGATGTGCAGATTCTTGTGAGTTTGCTTATGTCCACATTTGTTGCCATTTATAAATAAAATCTTTCCTTGGGTAAAGTTGACAATAAAGTATACTTATTCTTAAAAGAGGATTCTTCAATTTTCAATGACTATTTAAAAACAAATCAAACACAAGAAAATTGAAGTCTCCAGGGTGACCTTATTGCAACTTTTCAGTATTTAAAGGGGGCTGATAAAAAAGATGGAGAGCAATTCTTTGCTCAGTCAGATAATGACAGGACAAGAAGGAATGGTTTTAAACTAAAAGAGGGGAGATTTATATTAGAAGTTAGGAGGAAATTCTTCACTCAGAGGGTTGTGAGGCACTGGAACACATTGTTCAGAGAGGTTGTGGATGCCCCATACCTGGAAGTGTTGAAGGTCAAGTTGGATGAGGTCCTGGGCAACCTGATCTAATGGGTGGCATCACTGCCCATGGCAGGGGGGTTGGAAATAGATGATCTTTAAGGTCCCTTCTAACCCAAAGGATTCTATGATTCTATGAAATACTATTCTTTCAATGCTATAAATGACTAGAATTTTCATAAGGTGACACACATTCTCCAGAAATATGACAAGCCTGTTGCATACTTAAGAGACATCCTTCACACTCCCTCTGAGAGATAAATCATCCTGGCTAGAATGGCTGCAGCTCCTAGATATAAAATATACGGTTGAAATATGAATACAGTAATAAATGTAGATGTCATTAATGCACTTTTGACCGTATATTAGACATGACATATTAAATATATATATATATATTTCCCAGCTTAATTATTTATGCTTTTGGATTTCATGATCAGATAAGGAAAATCAGGGTGTTAGCCAA